>NC_090200.1:1756428-2089642 GCF_033026475.1 Channa argus
AGCATGTGGAAGTTGAGGAAATTACATATCCTAAAACATTACTAAAACATAACTACAATTCTTTAGTCGCTGTATATAATTTGGCCAATCTGCGAAAGAGCAAAAAATAAAATAAAATGTTTAAACTTATTTTTATTACCTTTAATAATTGAGCTTTATTGTTTCAGAACAGCTAAACACTATTTAGGTCTTACTGATTGTTGAAATCAACTTAAGGTTGAGCTTAAACATTGAATCATGTAACAAGAAAGATGTGGGCATTGAATATTTTTCCAGTAGTAGCCCCAAGTGCTGACATTCAAAAGCCTACACATTCAATCTGAACCTGAATGTGGATTTATAACCACCACTAGTGTCTTATGTCTTCATAAATGTTTGTTTTCTTTTAAATAAATGTAGGGGATGGTTGAGTTTTTCACTTCACAGGATCCTTCCTTCCTTCAGCTAGACCGTACAGCTGTGAATGTGTGGAACCTGAACAGTGAGAGTCTCTCCTGTTCTGGGGCGGAAGGATATTTGCAGCTGCTACTTAAGAATTGTATGAGGCTTATTTGTGTTACTAGAAAATGTTGAACATGCTTCAGAAATTTATACTTTATTGTAAGATATTCAGACACTGCACAAAATGTTATCACAAAAACTACATAAGAACAGTATTATTCTGCTACATATTGTTCCGGTTTGAGACTGACCATCAAAGAGCTTCACCATTCATCATCATGTATCATTGAATCTTCCAGTAATAAAATCTAAATGTTTGCAAAAAAAAAAAAGTATTTAAACCAAGAAGCACTAATAACATGACATCTTCAGTGAACTGTACTTTGGGGCAAAGCTGGGATTATTTTCTGGAAACACTGTGTGTGGTTCATTGTATGTTTGCTACAACCAATTACAGATCACACAGAGACACTGAAGAACCAGCAGACCAGACTCCAAAACCAGCAAACAGTGGTTCAGTGAATCCACGTTCACTGGTGAAGGTGTGGAGGTGGATCAGTTCATCGGAGGAGACTCTGTAGAAGGACAGAGTCCCAGCAGGACAGTCCACATACACTGCTACTCTGTTGGAGACACAGGACGACGAGGAGAAAGTGATGAATGTTGCAGTGGTACTGTGCCAGGCAGAGCAGTAGTTCTCACAGCAATAAAGACTCCATGAGTGATCATTTCTTCCAAAAAAGGAGCCGTGTTTGTTTTCCCTCCTGCTGATTCCTCTGTAACTCACTGATACGTAAACCTGTCCTCTCCACTCCACCTCCCAGTAACAGCGACCAGTCAGACCATCACTGCACAGAAGCTGAGGCCAGTTATCAAATCTGTCTGGATGATCAGGATACAACTGATCCTCCTCCACAACTGTCACCTTCCTATTGTTGTCAGACAGTCGTAGTTTCCTGTTCACTGTGTTTGTGTCGATTGTGAGTTGACAGAAATCTGATGGAGAGAACAAGACACAAACAGCTGCAGTTATTAATCCATCATCTGTTCATTTCTTGACACTTTGATGATGTGAATGAGTGATGTGACAGTTTGAAGATGGTTGAATGTTGCTGCTTTGTTTCCATCAATCTCATTAAAAACACACTTACACTTCCTCAGACCTGGTCTCAGCCATCGTTCTCCACCAGGCTCCACCCTGAAAGGAGGAGGGGGGTCAGAGCAGCACATTCTCTGTCAGCATGCACACATGGACATTACATGGCTCTAACTGACATATTTTGGTGTAATTACATCTAAAATGTCTTCATACCTGAGAGTGTCCAGTTTCCACTGTGGATCCTTCAATCCAGCAGACAGCAGCTTCACTCCTGAGTCTCCTGGATGATTGTAGCTCAGGTCCAGTTCTCTCAGATGGGAGGGGTTGGAGCTCAGAGCTGAGGCCAGAGAAGCACAACCTTCCTCTGTGATCAGACAACCTGACAGTCTGCAGACACACAACACAACACACGTTATAGATACTCTAATGTTATCATAAAGAAAAAAATCATTTTAATAGTTGACTACAGCAACGTGATTTCATTTGGTCCCATTTATTAGTAACTAAGTGCGTTAAGACATATGAACATTCAGTGCATCTTAACTGAAAAACATGTCAGCAGAGAAATCACTGCACAGTTTAAGCTTAATGACTGATATTAGCTACAATCAAGAGAAAAAATTATTGGTTAGTTGAACATGTCGTATCCTGTATGTATCCTAACCTGAGAGTCTCCAGTTGACAGTGTGGACTCTTCAGTCCATCACAGAGTAATTTCACTCCTGAATCCTGCAGGTTGTTGTTACTCAGGTCCAGTTCTCTCAGACTAGAGGACTGAGAGCTGAGAACTGAGGACAGAGCTTCACAGCTTCTCTCTGACAGGTTACAGCCACTCAGTCTGGATCAAAATTTAAAAAAAATTAGCAGATAGCAGTAAAGTCCAAACATGTTATAACAACAAAGCCAATTCATTTGTTTGTGCTGTTTGTTTCTTCCTGATAAATTACAATCATTCAGGCTTAAAATATGATGAGAAATAAAAAGATAATTTTATTTGTCTTTATGTTTAAAGCAATTCAATTTCACTTTGTCTGAAGTCCTTACACAGCTTTCTTTGAGGCTTTGATCACAGGCAGCAGCTTCAGCAGAGCCTCCTCTGAAGCAGAGTATTTCTTCAGGTCAAACACATCCAGATCTTTTTCTGATGACAGTAAGATGAAGACCAGAGCTGACCACTGAGCAGGAGACAGTTTCTCTGTGGAGAGACTTCCTGATCTCAGGTACTGTTGGATCTGCTCCACTAGAGAACAATCATTCAGTTCATTCAGACAGTGGAACAGGTTGATGCTTTTCTCTGCAGACAGATTCTCACTGATCTTCTTCTTGATGTACTGGACTGTGTCCTGATTGGTCTGTGAACTACTTCCTGTTTGTGCCAGCAGACCTCGCAGTTCATTCTGATTGGTCTGCAGTGAAAGGCCCAGGAGGAAGCGGAGGAACAAGTCCAGGTGACCTTTTGGACTCTGTAAGGCCTTGTCCACAGAACTTTGGTAGAAGTGTGTCTCTCCAGCTTTGCTAGTCTCAGACTTCTCTGAGGTTGACTGTTCATCTGACAGCAGATTGACTCCAGAGTTGAAGAATGTCAGATGGACATGAAGAGCAGCCAGAAACTCCTGAACACTCAGATGGACGAAGCAGAACACCTTGTCCTGGTACAGTCCTCTCTCCTCTATAAAGATCTGTGTGAACACTCCTGAGTACACTGAGGCTGCTCTGATATCGATGCCACACTCTGTCAGGTCTGATTCATAGAAGATCAGGTTTCCTTTCTGCAGCTGCTCAAAAGCCAGTTTTCCCAGAGACTCAATCATCTTCTTGTTCTCTGGACTCCAGTGTGGATCTGTCTCACCTTTACCATTATACTTGATGCTCTTCAGTCTGGTCTGAACCACCAGGAAATAGATGTACATCTCAGTCAGGGTCTTGGGCAGCTCTCCTCCCTCTCTGGTTTTCAACTCATCCTCCAGAACTGTAGAAGTGATCCAGCAGAAGACTGGGATGTGGCACATGATGTGGAGGCTTCGTGATGTCTTGATGTGGGAGATGAGTCTGCTGGCCTGCTCCTCATCTCTGAATCTCTTTCTGAAGTACTCCTCCTTCTGTGGGTCAGTGAACCCTCTGACCTCTATCACCATGTCAACACACTCAGGAGGGATCTGAATGGCTGCTGCAGGTCGTGTGGTGATCCAGAGGCGAGCAGAGGGAAGCAGGTTCCCCCTGATGAGGTTTGTCAGCAGCACATCCACTGAGGTGGACTCTGTAACATCAGTCAGGATCTTGTTGTTCTTAAAGTCCAGAGGAAGTCGACACTCATCCAGACCATCAAAGATGAACACAACCTGGAACTCTTCAAACCTGCTGATTCCTTTGGTTTCAGGAAAGAAGAGATGAACAAGTTCCACCAAGCTGAACTTTTTCTCTTTCAGCACATTCAGCTCTCTGAAAGTCAATGGAAATGTGAACTGTATGTCCTGGTTGGATTTGTCTTCAGCCCAGTCCAGAGTGAACTTCTGTGTTAAGACCGTTTTCCCAATACCAGCCACTCCCTTTGTCATCACTCTTCTGATTGGTCCATCTCTTCCAGGTGAGGCTTTAAAGATGTCTTCATGTCTGATTGTTGTTTCTTGTCTGACTGGTTTCCTGGATGCGGTTTCAATCTGTCTGACCTCATGTTCATCATTGACCTCTCCAGTCCCTCCCTCTGTGATGTAGAGCTCTGTGTAGATCTGATTCAGAAGAGTTGGGTTTCCTGCTTTAGCGATGCCCTCAAACATGTACTGGAATCTTTGCTTCAGGGCAGCTTTCTGTTTGCGCTGACAAGCCCCAGCACGAGTTTCTGAATAAAACAGTAAATCATATCAGTGACTAGAAAAATGTCATATTTGCTTTACAGAAATTAGAAACAAAGCCACAGTTGAGTTTCGGATAAGAAACATTGATGGATGGATACAGGTGATGGAGAATGTTGATAGGAGATGAACTGAAACAAACTTTATGAAGAATCTACTGCTCCACCAGGTTGGAAAAAATAATGCTGGAATTATTTTCCATTTTCATGTTGAAATAGATGTGAATGTATGAGGCCTTAATGACCAGTGACCCGTGACTCTGATTACACTGTGATTCCTTGGCTTGAAGCAGATGTGGCTACAGACAGTGCAACTGGAAACCAAGTTTGCAGATGTTAAGAACATGACAATATGTAGGTATATGGGTGCTTTTAAATCCCTGACAAGACTTCAGTTTGGCATTTGCTTTAACTCCACTATAGAGCAGCTGCAGCTCAGAACGCCAGGTAAAGAGAATGTTGAACAGGTTGATGCAGCAGAAGAGGAGGTCAGAGTTCAATGGGAGATGAACTGGAACAGTGCTGAATATCTTTAATTAGAAACTAGTTTCCCCTTGAATGACACAGCTTTAGGGTCTTTTTCTTTCCTTTGTGCAATCACACCACCATTAGGAACTCAAACTGGCCATTAGCCTTTATGCCTATTATAGCTGGTATGATTATCCCCATAATTATTTGTCAGTAGAGGCCAAATCCACTTATAATTAGACCATAACCAGTGGTGTTCAGAGGTGAGTGATACTTTTCACAACATATAGACAATTTTTGGTACTGACAGCCCTGTTGAATGGGGATGTCCCGATGCAGACACCAGTATTGTGTATTTCTATTCAAAACTTGTGTTTTGGGGATTCCCTGATACTGAAGCGTCTGTAGTTTAGAGCTGTCTTAAGATAATTGATGAGAACAAAAGTAAAGCTGAATGAAAACTACTGCGCTAAAGTCTTATGATCTAGTAACAGTCATACTGATGTTTTTTAAGAAGATTTTAAAAATGTGTGATATTTGCGACTGAGATTCTATATATAAATAGTTATATATAGAACGTAACCGTAACTTTTCCTAAGTTATTTTATATACTGTATTCCTGTGTAGGCTCTACAGTCCATGTTGTCCACGCTTCTATCTTCTTTCAAGACAGCAGTTAGGGACAAATTCCACTATAGCAGATGCTTAATTGAAAAAGCTGTCAACAAATTTAAAGAAATTATTTCTTCATCATTTGCTTCACCATATGTTAATACAATGGAAAGTAGTCTCCTTAATGTTACTCCTGCACAAGTTGATTATCTTGTTGACAATTCTGCAGCCTCACTACGTACAATACTCGATAGTGTTGCCCCTCTAAAAAAGAAGGCAGTAAATCAGCAGAGGTGATCTCCATGGTATAGTTCACAAACACGCAACTTAAAACAGGAAACACGAAAGTTGGAAAGGAAGTGTTGTTCCAGAAATTTAGAAGAATCTCATTTAGCCTGGAAAAATAGTTTAAAAATGTACAAAAAAGCTCTCAGTGATGCCAGAACAGCATATTATTCATCATTAATAGAAGAAAACAAGTTTCTTGGTTTCTCGGTTTCTGTTCAGCACTGTAGCCAGGCTGACTAAGAGCCATAGTTCTGTTGAGCCTACTATTCCCTTAACTTTGAGCAGCAATGACTTCATGACCTTCTTTATGAATAAAATTGTAGCTATTAGAGAAAGTATTCACCAGATCCTCCCCCCAAAAAATAGAGATAGATCTTCATGTATAGCAGTGCTAGAGTCATCGATAAGGCCCCACTCCCTGTTAGACTGCTTTTTACCCATAGATCTCTCTGAGCTAGGTTCAATTATTACCCCATCTAAACCAACAACCTGTCTGCTAGACCCTATTCCAACTAAGCTGCTCAAGGAAGCTTTACCCTTAATAGATAAATTAATATTAGATATCATCAGTCTATCTTTAGAATCAGGTTATGTACCACAGGCCTATAAGGGAGCTGTAATTAAACCACTACTTAAAAAACCCTGTCTTGACCCAGGTGTTTTAGCCAATTACAGACCAATATCTAATCTCCCCTTTATTTCTAAAATAATTGAAAAAGTAGTAGCAAAACAATTATGTGATCACCTTCATAGGAATAATTTGTATGAAGACTTTCAGTCAGGATTTAGAGTTCATCATAGTACAGAAACAGCACTGGTAAAAGTCACCAACGATCTTCTCATGGCCTCAGATAATGGACTCATCTCTATACTTGTTCTGTTAGATCTTAGTGCCGCATTTGATACCATTGATCATAACATTTTATTACAGAGACTGGAACATGAAATTGGAATTACAGGAACTGCACTAGGTTGGTTTAAATCTTATCTATCTGATAGATTTCAGTACTACTGCAAGGAACCTTTAAGTTATTTTTTATCAGGATCTGTCCTTTAACTCACATATAAAACAAATCTCTAGAACAGCCTTCTTCCACCTACGGAACATTGCCAAAATTAGGAGCATCCTGTCTCAAAGTGATGCCGAAAAACTGGTCCATGCATTTGTTACTTCTAGGTTGGACTACTGTAATTCCCTACTTTCAGGATGCCCCAGTAACTAAAGAGCCTGCAATTAATCCAAAATGCTGCAGCAAGAGTGCTGACTGGAACTAGCAAGAGAGATCATATTTCACCTTCACTAGCTTCTCTCCATTGGCTTCCCATTAAATCTAGAATAGAATTTAAAACCCTGCTTCTTACATATAAAGCTCTGAATGATCATGCTCCATTATATAGAGAAGACCTCATAACACCATATCATCCCAGTAGACCACTTCGCTCTCAGAATGCAGGCCTACTTGTGGTTTCCAGAATTTCCAAAGGTAGAATGGGAGGTAGAGCCTTTAGCTATCAAGCTCCTCTCTTGTGGAACCAGCTCCCAGTTCAGATTCAGGAAGCAGACACCCTCTCTACTTTTAAGTCTAGGCTTAAAACCTTCCTCTTTAATAAAGCATATAGTTAGTTATAGTTATGCTGCCATAGGCTTAGGCTGCTGGGGGACCCACCCCCCAATGCACTGAGCTCCTTTCCTCCTCTTGACCATCTCTCCTCTCTTCTCATACAGCAATTGTCACCACTGTATGTCATTAACTCTGTGTGTTTTCTTCGGTAGTGTTCTTTGTCCTCCTCTGTCCCCCTGTCTGTCCCTTTCTGCAGGTGTCCCCCGGCTTTGGAGCTGTGTGTTTTCCAGTGTGCAGCTACTGGTCCTACTAATCTGCCTGATGTTCGCTTGTTGCTTTTTGTTGCTCTGTTCTTTTCTCTCTCCCCTTTCCACTCACCCCAACCGGTCGAGGCAGATGGCCGTCCACCCTGAGCCTGGTTCTGCTGGAGGTTTCTTCCGTTAAAGGGAGTTTTTCCTCTCCACTGTTGCCTATGGCTTGCTCCAGGGGGAATTGTTGGGTTCTCTTTATACATCTTTATAATCTTGACTTTATTCTGTAAATTGCCCTGAGATGACTTTGTTGCGAATTTGCGCCATATAAATAAAGTTGAATTGAATTGAATTAAATTGAATTTCATCTTTCAGCTTGTATCACCCTAAATCTGTGCTTTGATTGTGTTTTTCCCTTTAGTTTTTCGTCCCTTCAGCAAAAGTTGCTCCATTCAAACCCAAGTCACCGTTATATTTGAATTTCCATTTGCACGAGATTTGCTTAACTGCAATGAGTTGATGACAGTTTTACTGTCCAGCAACTCAACAGAAGAAAAACAGTTTGGTACTTGTATCTATACTCAGGATCAGCAAGAACTCTATGTACTGATATATTTATCAAATGGTTTAAGAGGGAGAGATTCACACCCCTTGAATTCAGTCATATCAAGCCAGCTGCCTATTACCTGGATGACTGAGAATCTTGATTGATAATAAATGTACACAGTCATTTTAATATATAGTTTGGTCCTGCATTTGAACTTCTGAAATTTTTTTTCATAGGTTGAAAAACAGTAAATGTTCTAGTTTTCCATGGTATTAAATCTTTACAGAAATGCTCTTACTGCTCTGCAGACAGTCAACCAGCTCCTCCTGCTTCATTCTCCTCAGGAAGTTCACTGTGATCTTCAGAAATGACTCTCTGCTGCTCCTCCTCTGCTCTTCATCCTCACCATCCAACACCTCCTCATCCTCCCTCTGACTCTCTAAGTATTCTGGGTAATCTGGACTCAGACTCTTCTGGATCTTCTTCAGCTCGTTCTTCACAAAAGTGACAATGTTGTCCTCCAGCAGCTGGAACAGAAAACTATATGAATGACACAATCCAAGTAAAACCATGGAGCCAAACATCAGATCCATGTTGGACAGACTGACAATCCACTGGTCCAAAAAGTGCAGCATGGACATTATTGTGGACACAACAGATGGAAAAGTAGTAGTTGTACATGTACAGACCTTAAATATGGAGTCCAGGTGTGTTTGATGCTGCTGGGCAGACTGACCACTGGGAACCTCTGAGCTCTGCTGGTCCACTCTGTGGAGGAACCAGGAAGAAGTCATTTTAAAACTTGAACCAAGTCAGTCACATGATCTTTAGTAGAGTTTTAAATTTTCACCTTCCATCATCAGACTGTCTGAAATCTACAGGTTCTATCTTTGACCAATCACTCTTGACTGACACATAGCTGGGTTCAGGTTCATGGTCAGAGTCAGGTTCAGGTCCAGGTCCAGCAGAGTCTGGTCTGTGCAGCTTCTCTGGTCTTGAACACAACACAGACAGAGGTCAGAGTGTGAATAATTATGGTGGAGTGATTGTTGGTGCTGAGCTCTGACATGGAGAAGAGTCATGGACAGTTAGAGATCCTCATCTCACCTCTGAGCTTTGGTCTGGCTCTCAGGTTCCCCACATCGAGGTTTTTTACGGGGAGGGACTCCCTCCTCTCTGCCCTCACACTGATCCATCCTGCTGAATTCACACACACTTTCTACCTTCCTGTGGAGAGAAAACACACATCCTTCAAGATGCCAGCAGCTGATGCAAAGACAAATATTATTTTCCTATTGATTAAAAGCTTCTTCAAATGTCTCATTTTTTCCTATAAGAGTAAAAGGACTAAATATTTTTTTACAATATATAACAGTTAGTTCCGACCAAACACTCTGATTGGAGAAGACTCATTCCTGGTGGCTGATGTTTAACTATGTATCTCTCTGCTCCACAGTTGTTCTACAGTTGTTATAATACAGTAACTGTCAGTCGCCAACATACTGCTACACTGGAACAAACTACACCAAAAACAACGTTTTTCCTGAAATAACATTCGAGTTAATGTGTGAATGGTCGTCAGGAGAGAATGAGGAGAAGGTAAGAAACCAAGATACTTCTGTGCAAACGTTTTATGCTGCATTATAACCAGTCGGTGTGTTTTTATAGACAGTATCTGACCTGTGTCCACTCTCTGCTGTGATGTCTGTCACTGTGAGTCCTGCCTCAGACGGGTTCTGCGGCTCTCAGGCTGTGGTTGATGTATCTGTACATGTACATCAGCACAATAGCACGAGCTCGAGTTATTGCTTCAATAACATGAACCTGAAAAAAGTCGGAATTAATCATTTGAAAAGGTTTGAATATATAATAATTAGATTTCTTTATATGTATTTGTACTTAAAAAATGACTGAAACTACTCATTAGTAAAATATTTACAGGTTATTCATTAGTTTTTCCATCAGAAAATAATAAAACTTCCCAATAAAAACCTACTAGTATCCTGTAAAAGACTCTCACAGCCAATAACAATCCATGAAGTAAAGACCAAGTGTCTGTTGATGATCGTCTGAAGACGTGAAAACCAGCTGCGTCACATCAAGACTGAATGTGATGAGAGATTTTTAGCTGTAAACATGGAGGAGGAGGAGTCTGTTTGCTGGGGATCCACTATCTCGACCCCCCACCTTGTTACTTCTCCTCCTGACAGGCACAAGATTCATTTTGTGCTGATTAAGGAGGAAACACTTAGTAACGTAGTTACTCTGAGCTTTTTAAATAGTTGTTTGATTTGTTCAATGCAAACAGGTGAAAGTCTGGAGGTTTTACCAAAAAATAATTTTTACATTGTGGGGATGAACTTCACCCCCCATCAAATTCACAATAAAAGCCTGAATTTAAAATGGAGAAAAATCATAAAAATAATTTGCCGAAAATGTTTAACCAAACATTTTCACTGCAATGCAAAGATGTAAGTGGTAATATTACAGTAGCAATGAGGTAAAAGTTTAGGAATAACTGAGACTAAAATAACAGTATTAAATGAGTAAAAGTAAAGTAATACTGAGTAGAAGGTAGATAATAATATTAGGAAGTTAAATAAATTGACATAAGTAAAAGCAGTCGATGTTTATCTGTTTGTTTCATACACGTCAAATTAACTACAAAAGAAAATCTCTGTTATTAATCATAGACAGTAAAAAAATGACACTGGTGTTTGTGTGGCACTGATCCAGTGGGTACTCTGAGTACCTGCAGTAACTGTAGAGTACTGATACTTGTAGGAGTACAAACTTTGTGGGAACATTATTTGAACAATAATCACGTTTTAAAAACTGAATTAAATGAGTTTGTCAGCCAGAGAAATGTTGACACGTTGTGATCGGAGGGTCTTAAATTGTAGTACTACTGCTTTTAAGCCCAGTTTTGAATAGAAGGATAATACAGTTTATACTTTTACTAGATGGAGCTGATGATATTTGCATTTTAACTGTGGAATATGAATAAGTGGAATTTTGACATAGTGGTACTTTTTCCTCAGTAAAACATGAAAAAGTACTACAACCCTTTCAGCGTTTTTCTAATTTCCATCTTATTTCATCTGCGATCGTCGCATTGTTGTCAATAAAGGTTTTTTTAAAAATTCGGCTTCATTTCCTGCTTCGTTCACTTTCTCTTTCACCGCAGCCTTCGGTCCACTTGAAGGTACTGTATCCACGAAGAACAGGGTGTGTGCAGGTCGGCCACACACACACACACACACACACACACACACACACACACACACACACACACACACACACTGATCCTCGGAGTCCGAACAACCAAACAGAACCAGTATTAAGTTTAGACCGAATTCCGTTTAGTGTTCGGTGATCACTGTGCAGCAGCTGTTTCTGGTTAATATTTCATTGTTCAGGAAAACATTGTATTATTTATGACTTCTCGATAGTGTGACTTGTGGGCCGGGGCCAGTTTCCAAACGATGACAAAGTGTTTGTGTCCATGTCCGACAAGTTCAGAGAGAAAGACAAAATAATGGAAGCAGTAGCTAGAAATGACCAACACCGTGAGAAACAGTTATACGGAGGAAGGTTTGTCAAAGGAAATTTGACTCCGTGGATGATAAACTACTGTTTCAGAAATGAGGACGATTTGGCACAGTAGGTGTTGTCATGGCTACAGAGTTACCTTGATAATATCCAGTGAAATGACGGCGTTTCAGACCTGGGAAGGGGACACAAGGATCAGTCTTTGGACCAAAGTTATTTAATATATTAATGCTCTACTCAGCAACAGAATGATGGACAAGGATGTAAAAATAGAAATCGATGTTGACATTAAAAGAGTAAAAGTTTTTGGGCTCATGTTGTTTTTGGGCATCAGCCCTGCCAGCTGTCCATGTATCACAGCCCGTTAGCACCGGGCCGGTAGTTTGAAGCCTACACCCTAAATAACTTCCTGTCTACTGTGTTCACTATTAGCTCTCACTCCTCATCTTAGCAGTTCAAACTTCTCCAGAGTCCACTAGCTTCGATACACGTATGACGGTACTTTCAATCAATGTGTATGAAAAGTGAAAATATTGTATGAAGGAAAGTTTGGTTTATATTAGACAGAACTGTACTGGAAAGCTCGGCTGGAAACCCGCAAATGGCTGTGGCTTTGTGGGCCTCAGCAACCTTGGGCAAGCTGGTTTTCCCTGGTGCCACCTTATCAAGACTACCAATCACCTCCTTCTCTGTCTAACGTTCAGGGCTGCAGGGTAATAAGGTGATTTTACAAACCATGAATATGGCTTCCAGGTTTGTCTTCTCATGGAATCAGTGGACGATAAAGAAGATTCACACTATATTTCCCTGTTTTAAAAACTTTAAAAAGCCAATTCTATTATCATTACTTTAAGCACCTTCTTGTATTTGTGTTTAAAAAAATGTTTAATTTACATTGATGCTATAAACATTTTACCTCTTTTCAGGACAAATGGTATCTTCTTTAAAATCAATAATATCTAACTTTGAGTGGTCATCGACACACAGCTGGGTTCTGGTGAGCCTGGTCTGTCCTGGTGGATTCTGGTGCACACAAACACAAACAGGTAGGTTGTGGATGTGTGCAGGAGATGGAGTCTCGCTCTCTTGTTACAAGTCAGGCACATTTGTAAGAAAACAATTTATCATCTTTGAAAATATCTATATGAAATATTACATTTCACACAGATTAAACAAGTCTGCAGTAAACAGCACTGGTGTCTGTAACAGTAATATTATTCCAGTAAAATGTGCACGTGATTGTTCTTCTTTTTTATTCTACGTAGACAAATGATCTTTAAAAACTCTTAAGAAACATGTCAAAACATTTTGAATGATTTGGGTTATTTTTTTAAGTTATTTTAAATAGATTCATTTTCTCTTTTTAAAAAAAATAAACGCTTCCAAGAAAATCAAGATCTGTGGGCTGGCGGATCGAATATGAGGATATAGTTTAATTATCAAACTAAATTACCGTGGAAAATGAGTCATAACTTACACCAGCATACTGGACCTGTCCATGTTGGAAATAAGCAGCAGCAGCTCTGGTTAGCAGCAGGGCCAAAAGACTAAAGGGCGACAACATGGCAATAAAACAGTTTCATCAATACTCAGAAACACTGAAGAAATGCACTTTGTACTTCCTCATATCAGAGATTTGGAGATTAGGACTTTTCAGGCAAAACTATGTTTGCAAATATTGTTATAGTTTGTTCATGAAGTAAAAAATATTCCTTCTTAACTGACATTATTAACAGGACTCATATTAATACTATGATAATACTTTAGTTATACAGTGAGGTGAAAGTCTACAGAAGTATTTTTACCTTTGAAACTTAGAGTTTTGCTGATATGATTTTGAGTGGAGAACTTTGTCTTGTAATAAAACATTTCTACAGTTGGTTATTGCTACTTTTACTGCAGGAAACAAGTAAGAATATCACATATTAACATTAGGCATTGTAGCTGTTGTTAGTGGAGAACAGAGAAAATATCAGAAATGTTCAATTTTACTACTTTATAATAAATAAATGTATTTTTACTCCAGGCAGGGCTCTTTTTTTTTTGTTGTTAAAATCATGATATCAGTTTGTAAAGGCTGTTTCTCTGAGCAGATCTAAAAAATACAAAATACAAGACTCAGATAAAACCAGTGTCAGACAGTTTCAGTAAATGACAAACACACAAACACGGTCAAATACATTAATGCAAAACAAACCTGAAATAAACACATTAAGCTACATCAGCCTAATGAGAAGCCATTTAAAGCCATTATCACAAACAGGCCACTAGTAAAAACCCTTTTAACTTTTTCAAATAGTTGACTTAAACATGGAAAATGTCAGTCACATTACCTGGAACTGAACAAAATAGTCTGTGTCATAACAGCAAAAAGCAAAAGTGAAATCAAATTCCAGCGTCTGCAGGGGGAGGAGGATAAAACAGGAATGTCCAAAACAAGGACCAACCCAAACCAAATATCAAGGGTTTCTCTTCTACTTCATGTGACTTGTGCTGACATCGACTGGAGCATTTATTTTATGTAGGTACAGCATTTTATTAAAGAATATTCCATGTTCAGATCGCACCTCCAGGTGACTTACAGGTGATGTCACATAAAGAGGGACAGCTTCAAAGTGGAAGGTGGGGTTGTCCAAGCACCAGTCACAGACCAGAACGGCAGCGAGGCCAAAACTCAGAGCTTCACGTGAAAATGAAAAGGTAGATATCATGTGCAAAAAGGAGTCAAATGTGTGCACTCAGGTTATATGCAAAAATGATTCATAAATACCAACTAATCCAGTCTGTAGAGGACCTGTCTCTGTCACCGCCTACGTCACCTGTCACTCTTATGTCGGATCCCTCTTCAACTTCCTGTTTAGGAAAACGCCAGAATTTCTTAGACAAACCGGAAAATCCAGCAACGTGACTCTCTGTATCCATGGCAACACACTACTTCCTTGTTTCCTGTTGAAGTTGGTCTTATGAGTTTAATGGGATATTTTCCAAAACACTGTGTTAAAAATGAAGCACGTAAACTAATATTTAAGCAATAACATCTATATAAACCTGAGAACTAAATTAGTTTATCTTAAACCTTGATGCCAGAGTCTTTTTTGCACTGTGGGCTTCAACGTAGCCTTGTTTTTAGCTAGTAAGTAGCTAGTTTCTCTCGAATAAAACGCGTACAGGTGGACCCAGGAAGACAGTCTGATATTTTGCTTTCCCTTCAGGTCTCTTGGGTCCCTTCAGGTCCCTCCAGGTCCCACCGTAGACCACACACCGCTTCAATCTGGCTTAACAATCCGTGAGAACTAATTGGGTAAAACTTTAGCCTTTAGTATCACATTAAGTATCTCGTTCAGGATTTAGTATAAAATACTTGAGTCTGGTAGAAATTGTGCATCGTGTGGCTGATGGGTGTAAATCTAAATCAAGCATTAAAACTTTAATAGGAGCCTTTTTTTAATCAGGACACACGATCCAATTTAACAAAATTAATAAACATTCAAAGAACAAAATGTCTTTTTACACTTGTTCCTTCTTTGTAATGTGTCACAATAGCATTTTCCCCATTTGTAAATATCATTAATGTTAACGTTAAACTATTACAGCTTGGAGACAATGACGGTCCCATGCAAACGCAGGAGACAAGCAGGGACGTACTTGGAACCAGAACAAGAACAAAAAACTGGAAACGTCAGTGGGTAATTAGGAGAATGTGCTACAGGTGAACCTGCAGCTGGGTAATTATCAACCTCAGTCAGGTGAGCAGGGAACTCAGAGAAGACAGGAGAAGACAGGAGAAGACAGAGACATCTACTGACGGGATGTCAGGAAACCAGCTGGGCATCTTTTTTCGGTACCTCAACATAAAACTGCTTTTGTTTCCCTTCATTCTCTTCTTAATCATCAACGTAATGATTTATTATTATTTTATTATTATTAACCTTTATTAAACCAGGAAAAAAACCCAATGAGATTAAAACCCTCTTTTACAAAGGTGTCCCGGCCAAGACAGGCAGCAGCAGGTGTAAAACACAGTTACAAAATAACACAATTAACACACAAACAAAAACTATAATATCACATATCATAATATCATTATTAATAATTTACAAGCAAATTAGGAAAAACAAGTGCATGTTATGTAGTCGGTCTCAAAAAACACTTAGTTTGGATTTAAAAGCAGTCTATGAAATTAACACGGTTAGTTTCCAGTCTTTCTGCAACTTATTCCATGGAAAAGGTGCAGAATGGACAAAAGCCTTTTCACCCACTTCAGTATATTGAACAGGAAGCAACAAAGAATCTTTTGGATGGAAAGAATAAGGCTCAGCTGGTTCTCTGTTGAATTAAAGTACAGATGTAGGTAGGCAATAATCCAAGTATTGCCTAGTAAGTGAACATATATCAATGACTGATCCTACAGGTGGCCACAGCAGACAGTCCTACCCGAGAATATAACTGGCAGCAGGGTGTGGACACTTTACAATTAGTGATGAATCTCAGAGCAGCACGATGAGTCAAGTGTTCTGAGACATTGAGCAGAAGCTTCCACATACAAAAGATCTGCATCCAAACCAACACAGACAAAAAAGTTGCAGCGACAAGTTGCTGTTTTTTTTTGCATTAAAAGAAAAACACAACTTGTTTCGAAGATAAAAACTCAATTTTAACATCAGGCTCTTCACAAGTTTTTCCACATGAGGGTGGAAAGTGAGGGAGTCATCAATCAAGACACCCAGGTTTTTATAGATGTGAACCTCTTCACATTTGTGGCGTCTTCCTAGAATTAGAAAACAACATCAGCTTAGTCTTGTCTACATTGAGAACTAGTTTTAAGCGAAGTAATCAGTGCTGAACAGCAACAAAAACCTTCTGCAGGGATTCAATGGTCGGAACATGAGCTGATCCACAGCAGTAAATGATTGTGTCATCAACATAAAAATGCAAATGAGCATCTGACACATTTAGACCCAAATCCTTGATAAAAACAGTCAAAAACAGTGGACCTAATGCAAAACCCTGCAGCTCCCCCTTCTGGACAGAAACCAATTCAGAACACAGTCCATCATATTTAATGCACCAAGTCCTATTACTGTGATCATTAGTAAACCAACTTTTAAAATATCACGGTCAACTGTGTCAAACGCTTTTGACAAATCAATAAAAAGTGATGGACAATGATGTTTCTTGTCCACTGCAATAATAATATCTATGTATTATGTGACAAATCATTTAATATTTATATTACTGATGTCCAATTAAATAAGTTTTCTCTGTATTTTTGTTTTTTGGCCTGTGGTCATTTGAATTTCAGAATTAGCCAATTTCACTGTAGTTTTTAGTAAAAGTACAGGAAGACAGCAGTGTTCAGTAGCACATTAATGTACATTTGGTCTCTAGTGAGTCACTGACGTGTTAAGAGTAGTTTTGTTGGACAACAATGGAGGTTAACAGCACAGAGAAGACAACTTATCCCATTCAAAACTTATTAGGAACAAAGTTGTTTGTGGGTATTTTCACACATTTATCGTTTCTCCCTCCTGCAGCTCACACAGGGAGAGGGAGGAACCAAGGAAGCCGAGCTGGAAGCCAACTCTAAATGCAGGGTAGACGGGTTCAGTGAAGGTGGTGCTGAAGGTGTGGAGGTGGGTCAGTTTATCAGAGGAGACTCTGTAGAAGGACAAAGTGCCAGAGGACCAGTCCAGATACACTCCTACTCTGTTAGAGGAGGAGGAGGGAGCAGGTAGATCTGTTGTTCTGGTGCTGTGAGAAACAGAGTAACTGGTCCCAGAACAGTACAGACTCCAGGACTGATGGTTTCCTCCCAGCATGCACTCAGTCACGTCTTCTTTCCTGCCGATTCCTCTGTAGGTCACTCCCACGCAAACCATCCCCTTCCACTCCACCTCCCAGTAACAGCGAGCGGTCAGACCAGTTGTACACAGCAGCTGTTTCCAGTAGAGAAATCTCTCTGGGTGATCAGGATACGGCTGCTCTTCTCTCGCTGTTGTTACTTTTCTGTTGTCGTCAGACAGTTCGAGGTTTCTGTGGACTGTGTTTGTATCCAGACTGAGATTATGAGCATCTGTGAGAGCAACACAGGAGCAGAGTTTTAGTTCTAGTTCTTCTGTGGTCCTAAAGGTTTCTACGTTATCTTTGTTGTCAACACAGTTTAATGAATCACTTACACTTTCTCAGACCTGGTCTCAACATGCAGGATCCACCATGATCCACTCTGGACAAAGATACACAATCAATTCAGTTAATGTCCATCATTATATTCTCTATTATTTATACAGTTTATTTTATTTATTTATTGTCATGTTCGGTTTGAGAGCTGGACATTATGCTTTGAATTTTAATTTGCTGGATTTCATTAAACTTTCATGAGTTTCCAGAGTCTGTTTCCTCAGTCACAGATCAGTTCTTAGTACCTGAGAGTGTCCAGTCTCCAGTGTGGATCCTTCAATCCAGCAGACAGCAGCTTCACTCCTGAGTCTCCTGGATGATTGTAGCTCAGGTCCAGTTCTCTCAGATGGGAGGAGTTGGAGCTCAGAGCTGAGGCCAGAGAAGCACAACCTTCCTCTGTGACCAGACAACCTGACAGTCTGCAGACACACAATACAGATACACCACATTTGAGAGAGCAGTTGTCAACAAACCACAGGGTCAGTGGTTTGACTCCCGGTCCTCCTTGCTACCATCTGAAGTGTCCCTGGGCAAAACACTGAACATCCGAGTTGTCTCTAGTGTTACTAGTGTTGCTATTTACTTGTAAGTTGCTTTGGATAAAAGTGTCTGGTTGTTGTAATTTTAGATTCAGTTTGACTTTTGTCCACTTAGGATCATGAAAATTATTCTTCACATTTCATATTTTAATAGCGGTGTAAGAAGGTGTAAGAAACTTGACTGTGTGATGATCATAAAAGCAGGAAATTCTTCAAACCTGCAGATGATTATTTAACCTTCTCAGTGTTTCCCTGAGAAGATGTTCAATGGAGAAATGGACTGAAACTCTTTGGCCTTTACTGCTCCATCCTAATAAACAAACTGCCGAGTTGATGAATTTTACTGCAGCCACAGTTTCCTTTGGACAACACTTACCTCACATTTACATAAGGCTGAGAAATTCTAACCTGAGAGTTTCCAGTTTACAGTGTGGACTTTTCAATCCAGCAGAAACCAGATTCACCCCTGAATCCTGCAGGTCGTTGTTACTCAGGTCCAGTTCTTTCAGAGTAGAAGACGGGGAGCTGAGGACTGAGGACAGAGCTTTGCAGCTTCTCTTTGAGAGGTTACAGCCACTCAACCTAAAGAGACAATAGAAAATCAACATCAATGACAATAAAAAAATGACTCATGAGGCCTTTTAGATGGGTGTCTTCCCTCATACAGCCTAATTGTGCCATGAGCTGGTCATCCCCGATTTTACGTGTTAGTTCTATTTCATGACAATAATGTCAGGATCAATTTTCAAGATATAGAAAACTGTCGGAGTGATGCTCATGTCTGCAAAGATAGAACATAAACCGTGGGGTTTTGCTAACTCGGGTACATTCTACGACTGAGACCCTGCATTACCCTTAATGGACACCTTCACTATCATAGGAAGGAAACAGACAGATCCCCATTTCCCTGCTGCTACAGTTAGATCTCAGGTCTGACTGAGGACATTGAGCTCTTGCTGCAAGCTTTCTGTCTGAAGAAGCTTCAACAGTGACCTTTAAGAACTATCTGTAAGTTCGGGCCATTATAGGCGCTGGTTAAAAGGTACCAGGGAAAACATTAAAAAGAACATTTAGTTGCAGGAGTTCCCTCACAGCCTAAGTCTGTGACGACTGTAATGTGAGGCTGATCTGGATTCTAGTACTGCAGTAATAGGGTATCTGCAACTATCTAATAAAATGATACAACATGTCTCCAATTAACTGTACTTACAGAACTTTCTTGGAGACTTTGACCACAGGCAGCAGCTTCAGCAGAGCCTCCTCTGAAGCAGAGTATTTCTTCAGGTCAAACATGTCCAGATCTTTTTCTGATGACAGTAAGATGAAGACCAGAGCTGACCACTGAGCAGGAGACAGTTTCTCTGTGGAGAGACTTCCTGATCTCAGGTACTGTTGGATCTGCTCCACTAGAGAACAATCATTCAGTTCATTCAGACAGTGGAACAGGTTGATGCTTTTCTCTGCAGACAGATTCTCACTGATCTTCTTCTTGATGTACTGGACTGTTTCCTGATTGGCCTGTGAGCTACTTCCTTTCTGTCCCAGCAGGCCTCTTACGAGAGTCTGGTTGGTCTGCAGTGAAAGACCCAGGAGGAAGCGGAGGAACAAGTCCAGGTGTCCATTTGGACTCTTTAAGGCCTTGTCCACAGAACTTTGGTAGAAGTCTGTAAACTTACTCTTTATTGTTTTAGTAATCTGGGTGGTTGATTTGGGTCTTGACAGCAGATTGACTTCAGAGTTGATGAAAGTCAGATGGACATGAAGAGCAGCCAGAAACTCCTGAACACTCAGATGGACGAAGCAGAACACCTTGTCCTGGTACAGTCCTCTCTCCTCTTTAAAGATCTGTGTGAACACTCCTGAGTACACTGAGGCTGCTGTGATATCAATGCCACACTCTGTCAGGTCTGATTCATAGAAGATCAGGTTTCCTTTCTGCAGCTGCTCAAAAGCCAGTTTTCCCAGAGACTCAATCATCTTCTTGTTCTCTGGACTCCAGTGTGGATCCGTCTCAGCTCCTCCATTATACTTCACGTTCTTCAGTTTGGACTGAACCACCAGGAAGTGGATGTACATCTCAGTCAGGGTCTTGGGCAGCTCTCCTCCCTCTCTGGTTTTCAACACATCCTCCAGAACTGTAGAAGTGATCCAGCAGAAGACTGGGATGTGGCACATGATGTGGAGGCTTCGTGATGTCTTGATGTGGGAGATGAGTCTGCTGGCCTGCTCCTCATCTCTGAATCTCTTCCTGAAGTACTCCTCCTTCTGTGGGTCAGTGAACCCTCTGACCTCTGTCACCATGTCAACACACTCAGGAGGGATCTGATTGGCTGCTGCAGGTCGTGTGGTGATCCAGAGGCGAGCAGAGGGAAGCAGGTTCCCCCTGATGAGGTTTGTCAGCAGCACATCCACTGAGGTGGACTCTGTAACATCAGTCAGGATCTCATTGTTGTTGAAGTCCAGAGGAAGTCGACACTCATCCAGACCATCAAAGATGAACACAACCTGGAACTCTTCAAACCTGCTGATTCCTTTGGTTTCAGGAAAGAAGTGATGAACAAGTTCCACCAAGCTGAACTTTTTCTCTTTCAGCACATTCATCTCTCTGAAAGTCAATGGAAATGTGAACTGTATGTCCTGGTTGGCTTTGTCTTCAGCCCAGTCCAGAGTGAACTTCTGTGTTAAGACTGTTTTCCCAATGCCAGCCACTCCCTTTGTCATCACTCTTCTGATTGGTCCATCTCTTCCAGGTGAAGCTTTAAACATGTCTTCATGTCTGATTGTTGTTTCTGGTCTGACTGGTTTCCTGGATGCTGTTTCAATCTGTCTGACCTCATGTTCATCATTGACCTCTCCAGTCCCTCCCTCTGTGATGTAGAGCTCTGTGTAGATCTGATTCAGAAGGGTTGGGTTTCCTGCTTTAGCGATGCCCTCAAACATGTACTGGAATCTTTGCTTCAGGGCAGATTTGAGTTTAATCTGACATGGTGGAGAAACAGTTTCTGAAGGAACAAGCAACCAATAATATTATTAAACAGTTATTACTGAACATGTGATTTATTCACTATCTACAGTTAGGTTCATACTTACCTAGTGCCTGAGGTCTGGAACCCATGAACATCACCAGATGCTGGGTTACTTACCCATTGATTCCCTTCAAGGTCTCTACTGCAGCTGTGTTCAGTTCCTGCTGGTTTTGGGGTTTTTCTACCTTCAAAAATTGAAGTGCAGCTCATTTGGATTCAGGTCAGTTTGTTCACTTGGTCAATGCAGAATATTTTTCTTCTTACATTTACATTTATTAATTTGGCAAATGCTTTTCTCCAAAGCAAGTTACAAATGAGTGAAAATCTAAGTCAAGGAGAAAACATCAAAGTGCTATCAGAAGAAGTGTTTTGTTTCATAAGACGCAAGTGTAAGAAAGACCAGAAAATATATTTTTTTTATTTTTTTGTAGATTTAAATACATATGAACATGCGGAAGAGTTCTGTTTTCAGCAGTTTTTAAAATACTGGGAGTGAGTTTAGTAGCTCGTTCTACCATCATGGGATCACTGAGCTGCTTGGTGTCTTCTGTGTGGTGCTGGAACCACCAGATGTTGCTCATTGGCAAAGAACAATGGACTGGAGGGATTGTAGACTTGAATTAGGGAGTTGAGGTCAGCAGGAGCTGTTGAGGTGATCAACCTGTAGCTAAGAGACAGAGCTTTGAACCTGCTGCGAGCAGCTACAGGAAGCCAGTGTAGAAATCTGAAGAGTGGTGTGACATGAGTCCTTTTTGGCTGATTGAAAATGAGGTGAGCTGCTTCTATGTCCTAAAATATTCCTGGGTTGTTTTAACAAAACAGTTTAGGTCTCAGTCCATCTACACTGTCCAAAGAGTTTAGACGCATTTAGTCCCACCATCTGTAAACACAGGAGAAGCAGCTTCTGTGGCAGCCTTACACATCCACACTATAACACCACCTCCACCCTGCTTCAGTTCATCAGCAGCGTCTCCCCTTCTGCAAACTCCACCACAGTGGTTTTCTGTGGTTTTTCTGAGTCTTTCACGGTCTTTTCGCACGTCGGTGTGTCTTTCATAAGGAAGTGGACTGTTCTACAGAGTCTATTGCATTGACCTGACATGAATCCAGTTGAGCTCTGTTTAATGTAGATTGAAGGCAAATTGCTGCTAAAACCAGCAGGAACTGAAAACAGCTGCAGTAAAGACCTGGCAGAGCATTACCAGGAAATAAACTCAGAACCTGATGATGTGTCTTGGTTCCAGATTCAAACAGAGGCTGAATGCAAAGGATTAACAACCGTCATGAAACCGATGATCTAGTTTATGACTGTGTTTGTTTATGGTGCTCAGGAGACAGAGCGGGTCGTCCACTAAATGTAGGTAAAGTGGTTCTATTATCCTCCAGAACACATGTCCAAGAGGTGTTGAGCGAGATGCTGAACTGCAAGTTGTTTGTGTGTAAAGTGAAGCTTAAAATGCACATTTCGTCCAAATACCATTGAAAAATGTAACTTCTACACAGTTCATCCCGTTTTTCAAACAAACCCAAAAATTAAAGCTGATGTTTTACACTTCACGTACATCCTGAGTGTCACTATCCAAATATATATGGACCTAACTGTAAGGCAGTTTTTGTTTCTATCTCCTCTGTTAATCCTCAAAAAGAGGAAAATACGTTTGATTAAACTCCAATAGTTATAATACTGCACTACTGATAAACAGGCACTAAAGGAACCAACAAGAACCAACAAACAGAACAGACGATGGGGCCAGTGGACGGGTTCTATGTCCTAAATGTCCTCTTACTGCTGTGCAAACATTCAGCCAGCTCCTCCTGCTTCATCGTCCTCAGGAAGTGCAGAGTGATGCTCAGAAAAGCCTCCCTGCTGCTCCTCCTTTGCTCCTCGTCCTCAGCGTCCCTCTGCTTCTCTAAAGGCTCTGTGTAATCTGGATTTAACATCCCCAGGAACCTCTGCAGCTCGCTCCTCACAAACGTGACAATGTTCTCCTCGAGGAGCTGGATCAGAGACACAGAAGAAAGTCACATGCAGGAATTCAGCTGCTGGAAAGATTAGATTCATGTTCAGGTCAGTTTTGTCTGCTGTGAAAGTAGAAATGTTCAAACCATGAATATGCAATCCAGATCAGTTGGACGCTTCGGGACAGACTGAGCACTGGGCGTCTCTGACGTCTCTTGGTCGACCCTGAAGGAAGATGCAGTCCATGATGTCCACACACTGTCCCACTGTGATATGATTCTTCATAAAAAGAGGCAAAAACCCACCTGTCCCTGAAGTTGAGAGGATGACCTGCAGAATGGTCACTCTTCATGGACACACAGCTGGGTCCAGAGACGTCTGGTTTCCGATGTGAAAACCTGGAAGAACCCAAGTTGGTACAAACAAAGATCAGCAGGGTGATACTTTTCCTACTCAGCACGAGTCTCTTTCTACTTCCTGCCCTGATCATTCACTTATGTTCTACTCACAGAAAACAACCAATCAACTTCTTCTTTGTCTCTGGATTCATGGACATAAGGCTGATACTGTAAGTCCTACTGTGTGTCTCCTTGTGTCCTGAGGACTGCAGTACTGTACTTTGAAACATCTGCAACCAGCACCTCTGCACAGACTTTAACCCTCATTCCTCAGGTTGATGTCTTTAGAATGTCCCTGGTCTCCTCCTGTCCAAAAGTCCTATTATCTATTGTTATCTGACCTCACTGCTGCTTTTTCAGCCTCACCCGCTCTGATTTGTCTGTGGAAGACACTGTGTGGTTGTTCTTGTCCTTCATATAACAGCTTACACACTCATGCTGCTGCAGAGACACAGCTTCTGTTTTCTGATGAAGATGATTACAATGCTAATGCTGGTTGGGTTTGAGGAAAATCTCTGCTCATTGCAGCTTTTTCACCTTTGATTAAATAAGCGTCGTCCATCTGTGAAGGTCAGAGGTTCACCGATAGAGCGATGGCTCATGGACACACAGGTGGAATCAGGGGCGTCTGGTCTCTCCTGCTTATTCCTGATACAAACAAACTTCAGACTATAATGTGGGTTAAAACACGATGCTGTCTACATGTTAATGTGATGAGCAGTTCATTTCATTTAACAGATTTATCAGGAACGGTGCCAGAACAACTCTGAACATTCTAGAATGACCTTCAGCCTTTTACCTGGGCTCATTTTGACCTGCTTTAATACAGTGTATTAAATCAAACACGAGGACGCACATGTCAGACAGTCGTCGTAAAAAATGAATTAGGTTTATGGATAAACTGGAAGAAAAAGTCATAAAAATGTGTAACCAAAGGTGGTAAAAACAAATTCAGTGTGACAGGGTTTCTGCCACACAGATTTCCATACAAGTTTATTTGTATCATCTTTCCTTCAATCATTAACTTCAAAAAGAAGACAATAAAGACGTTACAGGGCCTTAAAGAAGCAAGAAGCATTAAATGTGAACCAAGATAAGAGTTTTATAGAGACACAGTGCATTTTTATTAGAGGAGTTTCTGCTAAATGATGTGGACGTTCTGTGTGACTGGTTACACATTGATTTGATGGTAAAACACAACTAACTGGAATGTGTGAGTGTTGGCTACCTGTCCATGTTGGAAATAACCTGCAAACACAGAAATTACCACAGTTAATGGAAAAACATTAGATAAAACAACATAACATTTTATGTAACATTTCCTCCACTACATGTATCTGACAGCTTCAGTTTCTTTTTCTGAAAAACAAACTAATGAACTAATAGAGGCTGATGTGTTATTGTCAGTGCTTGAGTTAAAATCAGCTTCACCTTTACCTGCTGCAACACTGATGCATCACACATGCTTCAATAATGAATTCATCTCATTAGTGTATTTGGATGCTAAGACTTTTATTTACAGTGTGAAGATTGTAGATTTCTGCAGAACCTTTATTTATTTATGAGGCTCATGTGGAACAAATCATCATGTTCACTACTATTAATAAAGTCCATCAATCAATGTGCGGTTTTTCAAAATAAGACAAGAGACAATTCAGTGATTCAGTCTGAGTTCATGACTGGAATAAAGTTCCAGCAGCTTGTTTTCTGAGGAGGAAACAGTAGAGACTGAAATAAAGATCATTCAAGTTCTGAGTTCTACTCACTCAAGTAATGATGGAGCTCAGATGTTTGTCCAGCAGCTCAGACAAAAACTGGTTTAGATTTCCCTCAATGCAGCAAAGTGAGGAAATTCAATGAGAACAGTGGGACTGTCCTCACTGTCTCAAGTCTTCACTTCTTTAAGATTGAACAAAAACTGTAAATAAAGCTCTAAGAACACGTCTGAGGTCAAAGTCTGATCCTTTATGGTCATTGAACTCCACCTGCTGCAGTAAAGTAACAACAGACTTCCTTCTAAACATGGTGGAAAATACCTGGTACTTTACATTTCTGCTTCTTGAGTAGTGGTGTTGTGTTATTGAGTAACAAAGCAGAGTTTCATGTTACGTCGCTGAAAGTCAGGTTTAACCTGACACCTAGTCTTTGTATAGTTTTATAATTAAAATATGAAAATGCACACACAAATAAATTACAGAGAAATCAAATGATTTATTAAACCTCAAGTTAAAACCACGAGTGTGTTCAGAATAATATTTAAAATCAATATATCAATAATATCTTTAAGTTGTTTTCAGACTGATGTTACTGTTCGTGTTGTAGCACATTTATTTGGTTTTCAGTCTTTTTGTCACCAAGACATCAGAATATTATGACTGATACAGATAATTAGTAAAAACATGTTTGATATATCTATAATACAGTTTACACTTAATGAGCAGTCAGCAACATGTTGATCCTGTAATGACGGAAGCTTCATTTTAAAAGGACCCAAAGACGAACAAGTTTACAAGGAATCATTTAGAACTGTTTCTAGAATGATCTGATTAAATCCACAAATCTGAAAAACTTGTGTGTAACTGAAAGTCCAAATCTGTCCAACACTGACACAGTGTCTCCGACAGGACAAGACTCCCTGCTCTACTCTGGACACAGTGACAACCAGGATCCAAACGACAAGAACCCAATTCCAGCATATAGAGGTTCAGTGAATGTGGTGTTGTAGGTGTGGACGTGGATCAGTTTGTCAGAGGAGACTCTGTAGAAGGACAGAGTCCCAGCAGGACAGTCCACATACACTGCTACTCTGTTAGAGCCTGAGGACCAGGACGAGGGGATGTTTGTTCCTTTATTGTTATGTTTGACATAGTAACTATTTTCATCATCATCATAATCATGACAGCACTCCAGACTCCAGGACTGATCATTGTCTCCAAACACACGGTCTCTACTTTGTCCTTTTCTGCCGATTCCTCTGTAACTCACAGATACATCAACATTTCCGCTCCACTCCACCTCCCAGTAACAGCGACCAGTCAGACCATCACTGCACAGCAGCTGATGATGATCAAATCTCTCTGGATGATCAGGATACAACTGATCCTCCTCCACATATTTCACCTTCCTGTTGTTGTCAGACAGTTGTAGTTTCCTGTTCACTGTGTTTGTGTCGATTGTGTGTTGACAGAAATCTGATGGAGAGAACAAGACACAAACAGCTGCAGTTATTAATCCATCATCTGTTCATTTCTTGACACTTTGATGAAGTGAATGAGTGATGTGACAGTTTGAAGATGGTTGAATGTTGCTGCTTTGTTTCCATCAATCTCATTAAAAACACACTTACACTTCCTCAGACCTGGTCTCAGCCATCGTTCTCCACCAGGCTCCACCCTGAAAGCACATGGACATTACATGGCTCTAACTGACATATTTTGGTGTATTTACATCTAAAATGTTTTTGCCTGCAGCAGGTGTCTTCATACCTGAGAGTGTACAGTCTCCACTGTGGAGCAGACAGCAGCTTCACTCCTGAGTCTCCTGGATGATTGTAGCTCAGGTCCAGTTCTCTCAGATGGGAGGGGTTGGAGCTCAGAGCTGAGGCCAGAGAAGCACAACCTTCCTCTGTGACCAGACAACCTGACAGTCTGCAGACACACAAAACAACACAGGAACCTTCACTGAACACTGGGCAGATTTGCAACTTTTGTTCAAGGGAAATTCTATTTGAGCTAAAGTTACAAATATATTTTTATATTAACCATTATCAGTTGAAAAATGTAGCAATTTAAAACTAAATTGTAAACATTTCTAAAAAAAAGTCTCTGAACACAAAAAGCAATGATCACATTTGCTAAAATGTAATTTACACAGAGGCTGTTATTTATTCATGTTAATCTGATTAGAAATGCTCAAATGTTACACAGGTGGATGAATCCTGACCTGAGAGTTTGCAGTTTACACTGTGGACTCTCCAGTCCAGCACAAAGCAGCCTCACTCCTGAATCCTGCAGGTCATTGTTACTCAGGTCCAGCTCTCTGAGACTGCAGGACCGGTAGCTTAGAAGCGATGACAGAGCTTCACAGCTTCTTTCTGAGAGGTTACAGACACTCAGCCTGGAGAGGAAATAAGGCAAAAACCGTTTCTTGTAGTCACATTTAACAGAAAACAGATAAGATCAAGCTACGTTTGCTCAGTAAAAGTAACATGTTAATTCTACACCAGGTTGGTTCCTAAATTTGGTGCGTTAGTCTCAGTTGTATTTTTATAACAAGCTACAGATCTGACAAAAAACAACCACTTAAACGTACTGATGAGTTTGTCTTTTTCTCCTTAAGTGTATTGCAGAATAAATGAAATTGAAAAATGTAGAGAATTATCTCAAATGATTTAAGACAAACTAAACTGATCTGACCTGAGACTCTCCAGTTTACAGTTCGGACTCTCAAGTGCATAAGACAGTAACATCACTCCACGATTCTGCAGGTCGTTGGTACTTAGGTCCAGTTCTCTCAGGCAAGAAGACTCAGACCTGAGAACTGAAGTCAGATTTTTGCAGCTTCTCTCTGAAATGTTACAGCTGCTCAGTCTGGAGAGGAAATAAATATGAACAGTGTGTTAGAGGTTCAGAAGTAACAAAAATCTCTGAAATAACAAAACGACTAAACACAGTTCTCCTGCAGAGAAGACAGTTGGAAGCTGCTACATTTGGTCATAATCTCCTTTGTTAACAAATAACATTTTGCAATTTTATTCTAACTAAGCTGAAGATGTGACCATCAGCGATAGAAATGTGATTTTGTCACCTGGGTTTCATTTAGATTTAGTCCTCTGAAAACATATCAGTTGAGCTGATAATCAGCTTTTGGAGTGTGTCTGTCAAACTAGTTCGTTAATCACTAACCTCTCAATTGTGACCAACCTGTTGATGTTTCACTGTGTAGTTCTCCTTTAACCATCCACATAGAAACTGAGCATCACTGCAGACATACGATCTTTAAGTCTCCTGTCTCAGTGGCTCGATTACGATACTTGTTAAATTACTAGTTGATATTTGAACATGAGAAGTTGTTCAGCTTGGAAATTGTCGGTCAACACGCTGTATTGGCCCAGTGGAATGAAGAAAGTCAAACTGTGTTGAGCAGGAATGGTGGTTGATCATCCAAATATAAAAGTAGTGTTAGGTGCAGACCATTTACTATTTACTGCCACCATCTGCTGAGAGTTACATCCTCTCATACAGACACAGGATGCAGTTAGTTGACCATTGCTACAGCTTTTGAGGTCCAGGCCCTTTTTGGACCAGACAAAATAATACAGTTTTCACTTTCCACTAGTTCTTTGATGTTGACTTGGTGTGTGGGTGTCCTCAGGCACAGGGCAGCTGTGTCTCAGTAACCAGAGTGGTTTGTCCATTAATCAGTGTAAAGACACAAAAAGGGTCCTTAGCCTGCTTGCTGCCATTTAGCAGTTTTTCTGTTCTGACTCTTTATTGTAATTGTAGCCCTACATATCTACAGGTGTAGTCTAAGATTGTAAATCATTCTACATTTTGTCCATATTCAGCAACATTTGAAGGGACACATTGAACTGTGTGTGCATGTGCACAGCAAAGGGGGAAAGAATTGTGAGTTTGGCCAGTTGATTACAGCAAATCGACCCAAGTGCTGCTCACAGCCAACAAAGAGGTAGAGAGGGACATGGAAGAAAGTCATTTTTAGTGCTAGTTAACCAAATATGGTACATTACCACTATGTAGATGGTTGAGTATCTTAAACATATTGATTCCTTCTTATAGCAACATGAAGAATGTTAGTAAATAAAAATCAATATCCACTGGTGTGATAATCCTAACAGTTTGTCTATGTCTGTAATGCCTGAATGTTTTCATGTCCTCAGCTGATTTGCTCCAATTTCATATTTCAGAAAGATGTTTGAGCTGTATGAATCACTAATATCAGAATTATTGGAGGTGATAAATCTCCACCCATTGAAAACAAACAGACCTTAGAGTCTCCAGTCTGCAGTGTGGACTCTTCAGTCCATTAGACAGTAATTTCACTCCTGAATCGTGCAGTTTGTTGTTACTCAGGTCCAGTTCTTTCAGACTAGAGGACTGAGAGCTGAGAACTGAGGACAGAGCTTCACAGCTTCTCTCTGAAAGGTTACAGCCACTCAGTCTGAAGAAACAAACAAAAAAAAAAAAAAAAACAATAAGTACATTTATTCTTTATCTCTGTCTTTCTAAGATTATTAATAAATGAATAAAAATACTTACTGAACTTTTGTAGAAGCTTTGATCACAGGCAGCAGCCTCAGCAGAGCCTCCTCTGAAGCAAAGTATTTATTCAGGTCAAACACGTCCAGATCTTTTTCTGATGACAGTAAGATGAAAACCAGAGCTGACCACTGAGTACGAGACAGTTTCTCTGTGGAGAGACTTCCTGATCTCAGGTACTGTTGGATCTGCTGCACTAGAGAACAATCATTCAGTTCATTCAGACAGTGGAACAGGTTGATGCTTTTCTCTGCAGACAGATTCTCACTGATCTTCTTCTTGATGTACTGGACTGTGTCCTGATTGGTCTGTGAGCTACTTTCTGTCTGTGCCAGCAGACCTCTTACGAGAGTCTGGTTGGTCTGCAGTGAAAGACCCAGGAGGAAGCGGAGGAACAAGTCCAAGTGTCCATTTGGACTCTCCAAGGCCTTGTCCACAGCACTCTGGTATAAGTGTGTCTCTGCAGCTTTTCTAGTCTCAGACATCTGTGAAGTGGATTGTTCTCCTGACAGCATATTGATTCCAGACCTGAAGAATGTCAGATGGACATGAAGAGCAGCCAGAAACTCCTGAACACTCAGATGGACGAAGCAGAACACCTTGTCCTGGTACAGTCCACTCTCCTCTTTAAAGATCTGTGTGAACACTCCTGAGTACACTGAGGCTGCTCTGATATCGATGCCACACTCTGTCAGGTCTGATTCATAGAAGATCAGGTTTCCTTTCTTCAGCTGCTCAAAAGCCAGTTTTCCCAGAGACTCAATCATCTTCTTGTTCTCTGGACTCCAGTGTTGATCTGTCTCAGCTCCTTCATCATACTTGACGTTCTTCTGTTTTAGCTGAACCACCAGGAAGTGCATGTACATCTCAGTCAGGGTCTTGGGCAGCTCTCCTCCCTCTCTGGTTTTCAACACATCCTCCAGAACTGTAGCAGTGATCCAGCAGAAGACTGGGATGTGGCACATGATGTGGAGGCTTCGTGATGTCTTGATGTGGGAGATTATTCTGCTGGCCTGCTCCTCATCTCTGAATCTCTTCCTGAAGTACTCCTCCTTCTGTGGGTCAGTGAACCCTCTGACCTCTGTCACCATGTCAACACACCAAGGAGGGATCTGATTGGCTGCTGCAGGTCGTGTGGTGATCCAGAGGCGAGCAGAGGGAAGCAGGTTCCCCCTGATGAGGTTTGTCAGCAGCACATCCACTGAGGTGGACTCTGTAACATCAGTCAGGATCTTATTGTTGTGGAAGTCCAGAGGAAGTCGACACTCATCCAGACCATCAAAGATGAACACAACCTGGAACTCTTCAAACCTGCTGATTCCTTTGGTTTCAGGAAAGAAGAGATGAACAAGTTCCACCAAGCTGAACTTTTTCTCTTTCAGCACATTCAGCTCTCTGAAAGTCAATGGAAATGTGAACTGTATGTCCTGGTTGGATTTGTCTTCAGCCCAGTCCAGAGTGAACTTCTGTGTTAAGACTGTTTTCCCAATACCAGCCACTCCCTTTGTCATCACTCTTCTGATTGGTCCATCTCTTCCAGGTGAGGCTTTAAAGATGTCTTCATGTCTGATTGTTGTTTCTTGTCTGACTGGTTTCCTGGATGCTGTTTCAATCTGTCTGACCTCATGTTCATCATTGACCTCTCCAGTCCCTCCCTCTGTGATGTAGAGCTCTGTGTAGATCTGATTCAGAAGAGTTGGGTTTCCTGCTTTAGCGATGCCCTCAAACATGTACTGGAATCTTTGCTTCAGGGCAGCTTTCTGTTTGCGCTGACAAGCCCCAGCAAAAGTTTCTGAATAAAACAGTAAATCATATCAGTGACTAGAAAAATGTCATATTTGCTTTACAGAAATTAGAAACAAAGCCACAGTTGAGTTTCGGATAAGAAACATTGATGTATGGATACAGGTGATGGAGAATGTTGATAGGAGATGAACTGAAACAAACTTTATGAAGAATCTACTGCTCCACCAGGTTGGAAAAAATAATGCTGGAATAATTTTCCATTTTCATGTTGAAATAGATGTGAATATATGAAGCTTAATGACCAGTGACCCGTGACTCTGATTACACTGTGATTCCTTGGCTTGAAGCAGATGTGGCTACAGACAGTGCAACTGGAAACCAAGTTTGCAGATGTTAAGAACATGACAATATGTAGGTATATGGGTGCTTTTAAATCCCTGACAAGACTTCAGTTTGGCATTTGCTTTAACTCCACTATAGAGCAGCTGCAGCTCAGAACGCCAGGTAAAGAGAATGTTGAACAGGTTGATGCAGCAGAAGAGGAGGTCAGAGTTCAATGGGAGATGAACTGGAACAGTGCTGAATATCTTTAATTAGAAACTAGTTTCCCCTTGAATGACACAGCTTTAGGGTCTTTTTCTTTCCTTTGTGCAATCAAACCACCATTAGGAACTCAAACTGGCCATTAGCCTTTATGCCTATTATAGCTGGTATGATTATCCCCATAATTATTTGTCAGTAGAGGCCAAATCCACTTATAATTAGACCATAACCAGTGGTGTTCAGAGGTGAGTGATACTTTTCACAACATATAGACAATTTTTGGTACTGACAGCCCTGTTGAATGGGGATGTCCCGATGCAGACACCAGTATTGTGTATTTCTATTCAAAACTTGTGTTTTGGGGATTCCCTGATACTGAAGCGTCTGTAGTTTAGAGCTGTCTTAAGATAATTGATGAGAACAAAAGTAAAGCTGAATGAAAGCTACTGCGCTAAAGTCTTATGATCTAGTAACAGTCATACTGATGTTTTTTAAGAAGATTTTAAAAATGTTTGATATTTGCGACTGAGATTCTATATATAAATAGTTATATATAGAACGTAACCGTAACTTTTCCTAAGTTATTTTATATACTGTATTCCTGTGTAGGCTCTACAGTCCATGTTGTCCACGCTTCTATCTTCTTTCATCTTTCAGCTTGTATCACCCTAAATCTGTGCTTTGATTGTGTTTTTCCCTTTAGTTTTTCGTCCCTTCAGCAAAAGTTGCTCCATTCAAACCCCAGTAACTGTTATATTTGAATTTCCATTTGCACGAGATTTGCTTAACTGCAATGAGTTGATGACAGTTTTACTGTCCAGCAACTCAACAGAAGGAAAACAGTTTGGTACTTGTATCTATACTCAGGATCAGCAAGAACTCTATGTACTGATATATTTATGAAATGGTTTAAGAGGGAGAGATTCACACCCCTTGAATTCAATCATTTCAAGCCAGCTGCCTATTACCTGGATGACTGAGAATCTTGATTGATAATAAATGTACACAGTCATTTTAATATATAGTTTGGTCCTGCATTTGAACTTCTGAAATTTTTTTTCATAGGTTGAAAAACAGTAAATGTTCTAGTTTTCCATGGTATTAAATCTTTACAGAAATCCTCTTACTGCTGTGCAGACAGTCAGCCAGCTCCTCCTGCTTCATTCTCCTCAGGAAGTTCACTGTGATCTTCAGAAATGACTCTCTGCTGCTCCTCCTCTGCTCTTCATCCTCACCATCCAACACCTCCTCATCCTCCCTCAGACTCTTCTGCATCTTCTTCAGCTCATTCTTCACAAAAGTGACAATGTTGTCCTCCAGCAGCTGGAACAGAAAACTATATGAATGACACAATCCAAGTAAAACCATGGAGCCAAACATCAGATCCATGTTGGACAGACTGACAATCCACTGGTCTAAAAAGTGCAGCATGGACATTATTGTGGACACAACAGATGGAAAAGTAGTAGTTGTACATGTACAGACCATAAATATGGAGTCCAGGTGTGTTTGATGCTGCTGGACAGACTGACCACTGGGAACCTCTGAGCTCTGCTGGTCCACTCTGTGGAGGAACCAGGAAGAATGAGCTCATATTATGTCTGTCCACACAGAGACACACAAGGCAAATGTTTGTTACTTTACTGAATCAGATGATTTTTTTCTTTTTTAAAACTGCTTGTAATGTTGATCCCACTGTGAATTACCAGCTTTTAATTTACTGTGTTGGCTTTAAGCAAATCCGTGAGTGGTGCCACCATGGTAGAGAAGTTCCTACAGAAACTTCTGTAATAACCAACAAGGCCCAGAAAACACATCAGTTCCTTTTTAGCAGCTGGAACTGGACTGTTCTACAGCCTGAACTTTGGCCCCTCACTAGGTGAACTTGTCCTGGCCCCACTACTCAGGCGAGGCAGGTCACTGTTGCCCTCGCAAACTCACACTTCGCCAGGTTGACAGTAAGTCTCGCCTCCGCCAATCGAGCAAACAGTTCTCTGACGCATTTCAAGTGAGTCTCCCAAGTATCAGAGAACACAACCACATCATCCAAATACACTGTGTAGCCCTGCATGTCCCCAAATACGCGACTCATCAAGAGCTGGAACCTAACAGGAGCATTGCGGTAACCAAAAGGCATGACAGTGTAGGAGTAAAGAACAGCCAGTGTAACAAAGGCAGTGATCTCTGGTGCAGGCTGGGAAAGAGGAACCTTACATTACCAAAATAATTGGATGTAATAGTTGTTTTGAGACTCGTTTTGTTTGAGTAAATGTTACAATCTACACCAGGACACAGTTTGCATCATGCACATTGTGGGAAATATTACTTGAGTATACCTTAATATTTTTGGTTTATTTACATTAATAATTCAGTGTCATATGTAACATGTTTGATTATAGCTAAGAAAAGTACACAGAACATAGCGTGACTAGAATATTGTACAAGCAATAGTAAAACTGAGCATAGTGAGTGTGTGCGTGTGAGAAATAGGGTGAAGAATGTATGTGAGTTGTTTTGCAGACGGCAGATCAGGGGGGCGACTGAAGAACAGGAACCAGCCTCAACATATACGTCTCAAAATAAGGAAGAAAATGTTGAAAGAGACACTTCCGGAAGAATCTGCAGCGGCAATAAAACAGACTGACTATATAAGACTGGGTCAAGGGAGAGACAGGCTGTCAGACTTTGTGCCCCGACACTCTTTGTGTTGTTGCTAGGGAGAAACTCAGACCCGGAGCTCTGATAATATTTTCGGATCTGTTCGTATTATTCATATTTTGATTAATTGTAACCAGGATTGAACTAAAATAATAAAATCTGGGAATAAAGTCATAGTCCTTCTCATCTATTTTGGACACGCTACAGTGTAAATTCAGAAATTGTTTGAGGAAAGGAAGCTATGAGCAGTACATTTGATGCCTAAGCAGGACAGAAGTACATCAGCCGTACAAACTGACTGACAACAGAAAATTACTTTAAAGAGTTTGAGCAAACAAACATTAATTGCATCAAATAAATGAATAAATAAAGACACCATTAACATGTCTGCAACAGCATTTATCAACATTTAAAAAGCTATTAAATGCACAAGATGGGAAAAAATGCTTAATTCATAAGAAATGCAGGGGTCCCAGAGGTGAAATATGGCAGCAATAGGTGAGCAGCCGGTTGTCCTGTCTTATGCCTTGTGCTTGTGAAGCTGTTATTTTGTTTCTCCAAAGTAGAAATCTGTGCAGACTGTATGTCTGTACACAACAAACCTCAGCTTTCTAGCTATGGTTGGTTGAGATGGGTGAATCCATCAGGTCTACCGTGGTTCAGTGAGTAACATCCCAGTGGTCAAAGGTTTTCAGTGACGGAAAGAACATTAAAAATTGAGTAGATACATTGTCAGAAAGCGGCCTTTTAATGTGACGGAAGAGATCGAGAAGTCATTTCTATTCTGGTTTGACTGAAAATAATATAAGACAGACATTCAATCATATTCATGTATGATTTGGGTGTAAAGTTCTGGGCCATGTTGTGCACAGACCTCAGAATTTTAAATGTAGTGAAGAGGGCTTTGGACTTGTTGGAACCAGATTGAATAACATTTGATCAGCAAGTGGTCTGGGATGTGCCTACAGCATCTTTGTGTTTTGTTCCGTTAATTTTTAAGTTTTGTAATGTTGCAGAAATTGTAAAGTAACTTGAAGCGGACTTACTTTCCCAGTGGTGAACGTTTTCTGAAATACAATGGTGGATCTATAGACTGACCACTCTTGATGGACACACAGCTGGGCTCAGGTCCAGCTACAGCAGAATCTCGTCTTTGCTGCTTTTGTGGTCTTGAACACAACACAACAGAGAAAATGGTTGATTGCTTTTAACACTGATCCACTGGGGTAAAGAAAGTTTCTCCCAGTGACCAGTTTTCTTCATAGATATCAGTTCTACTGAGCAGATGTCAGATATATTATGAACTCATTTACAGCTTACTTCTTTACTGCAGCAGCTTGTTGGCTTTTAGATTTAATGAGGCAATGATCTGAAAAATCATTCATCAGCAGACTTACTTTCCCAGTGGTGAACGTTTTCTGAAATACAATGGTGGATCTATAGAGCGACTACTCTTGATGGACACACAGCTGGGCTCGGGTCCAGCTTCAAAGACAGCTGATTCCACATCAACACTGGTACAGAGAAAAGACAAACCGAGACAAAAATTCACTTTAGTTTTAAACCACAAACACTGATGGATAATTAGAAAATGATAGACTGAGTGATGGACCTATGTTTAGACTGTTTACCAATCTTGACTGGATGCTGCCATAATTACTGTCCTTGATTCATATTAGATCTTGAATTGGATGCAATGAGGGATGTGGTCATCAAGAGTGAGGCTAAAGAGTTTGGATGTATTGGAGTTTATGGGGAGTTGTCAGAGTGACTTAATGTGCCCATTGTTGCTGTATTGAGTCTGAAACTGCTGGATGTGCCTGAGTTGACCCTGAATTTCTAGAACAATGAGGATCAAAGAGGGAAGTTTATGTTATCAGCAAGTGGCCTGGGCTGTGCCTACAGCATCTGTGTCTTAAGGGAGACCATCTTTAAAAAGAGTACTGTGAGTGCAGTGCCACTCCAGCTGATGCTAAGGCAAATTTCTGTGGATGGGACAGAGATGCCAGAGAATCCAGCTTGGTTCATAACTGCTCTGTGATGCCAGAACAACATATTATTCATCATTAATAGAAGAAAACAAGAACAACCCCCGGTTTCTGTTCAGCACTGTAGCCAGGCTGACTAAGAGCCATAGTTCTGTTGAGCCTACTATTCCCTTAACTTTGAGCAGCAATGACTTCATGACTTTCTTTATGAATAACATTGTAGCTATTAGAGAAGGAATTCACCAGATCCTCCCCCCAAATATTACAGATAGATCTTCATGTACAGCAGTGCTAGAGTCATCGATAAGGCCCCAATCCCTGTTAGACTGCTTTTTACCCATAGATCTCTCTGAGCTAACTTCAATTATTACCTCATCTAAACCAACAACCTGTCTGCTAGACCCTATTCCAACTAAGCTGCTCAAGGAAGCTTTACCCTTAATAGATATGTTCATATTAGATATCATCAATCTATCTTTAGAAACAGGCTATGTACCACAGGCCTATAATCTCTAGAACAGCCTTCTTCCACCTACGGAACATTGCCAAAATTAGGAGCATCCTGTCTCAAAGTGATGCCCAAAAACTGGTCCATGCATTTGTTACCTCTAGGTTGGACTACTGTAATTCCCTACTTTCAGGATGCCCCAGTAACTAAAGAGCCTGCAATTAATCCAAAATGCTGCAGCAAGAGTGCTGACTGGAACTAGCAAGAGAGATCATATTTCACCTTCACTAGCTTCTCTCCATTGGCTTCCCATTAAATCTAGAATAGAATTTAAAACCCTGCTTCTTACATATAAAGCTCTGAATGGTCAGGCTCCATCATATATAGAAGATCTCATAGCACCATATCATCCCAGTAGACCACTTCGCTCTCAGAATGCAGGCCTACTTGTGGTTCCCAGAATTTCCAAAAGTAGAATGGGAGGCAGAGCCTTTAGCTATCAAGCTCCTGGAATCAGCTCCCAGTTCAGATTCAGGAAGCAGACACCCTCTCTACTTTTAAGTCTAGGCTTAAAACCTTCCTCTTTAATAAAGCATATAGTTAGTTATAGTTATGCTGCCATAGGCTTAGACTGCTGGGGGACCCACCCCCGGATGCACTGAGCTCCTTTCTTCCTCTTGACCATCTCTCCTCTCCTCTCACCCCACAATTGTCACCACTGTATGTCATTAACTCTGTGTGTTTTCTCCCGTAGTTGTCTTTGTCTTTCTCTGTCCCCCTCTCTCTGTCCCTTTCTGCAGGTGTCCCCCGGCTTTGGAGCTGTGTGTTTTCCAGTGTGCAGCTACTGGTCCTACCAACCTGCCTGATGTTCGCTTGTTGCTTTTGTTACTCTTTTCTTTTCTCTCTCCACTTTCCTCTCACCCCAACCGGTCAAGGCAGATGGTCGTCCACCCTGAGCCTGGTTCTGCTGGAGGTTTCTTCCATTAAAGGGAGATTTTCCTCTCCACTGTTGCCTATGGCTTGCTCCAGGGGGAATTGTTGGGTTCTCTCTATACATCTTTATAATCTTGACTTTATTCTGTAAAGTGCCCTGAGATGACTTTGTTGTGAATTGGCGCAATATAAATAAAGTTGAATTGAACTGAATTAAATTGCTGTGCAGTAAGTCGAGAGGCAGTATTCAGTCCAGAAACTTTAATGTAGCAATCACAAATAGCAAATGTATTTTCTTCACTTCTCCAGCACCAACATTAATATTTTTTTCCCGGTGCCCCTTTAATACTTGGTTTTGGTACTAGACTCTAGATCAGACTTTCTGCATGTGCTACCTAACTTTTCGAACAGGCAATAGTTTTTTCAATTTCCTGAGTTCAAAATGTTTGTTGACTAAAACTAAACTGAAAAGAGTTTGTTTAGAGGTTACTGAGGAATTAAAATGTAGAATAGTGAAAGAACTACATTTCATTGAAAAGTTCAATCAGCAAATATAGGATAATAATCTATATGAGTTGGCTGTAAAACCCCCTGTAGGTGTACAGACAGTATGTAAAGTAAAGATCTGACTATGACCAGTTTGGATCAATGATGATTCCTCAGCTGCACAGAGGTTCAAAATGTTTCAGCCTGAAATCTGTCATCTTCACATCTTTTCTTAATTGTCACATATTGGATGACACTTTCCAACTGCAAAATAAATGAAGTCTTAATGTGCCGTTTTTGTTGATGGTATTTAGGAGTTTGTTCCGTTAATGTTTTGTAATGTTGCAGAAATTGTAAAGTAACTTGAAGCGGACTTACTTTCCCAGTGGTGAACGTTTTCTGAAATACAATGGTGGATCTATTGAGCGACCACTCTTCAGGGACACACAGCTGGGCTCAGGTCCAGCTACAGCAGAATCTCGTCTTTGCTGCTTTTGTGGTCTTGAACACAACACAACAGAGAAAATGGTTGATTGCTTTTAACACTGATCCACTGGGGTAAAGAAAGTTTCTCCCAGTGACCAGTTTTCTTCATAGATATCAGTTCTACTGAGCAGATGTCAGATATATTATGAACTCATTTACAGCTTACTTCTTTACTGCAGCAGCTTGTTTGCTTTTAGATTTAATGAGGCAATGATCTGAAAAATCATTCATCAGCAGACTTACTTTCCCAGTGGTGAACGTTTTCTGAAATACAATGGTGGATCTATTGAGCGACCACTCTTCAGGGACACACAGCTGGGCTCAGGTCCAGCTACAGCAGAATCTCGTCTTTGCTGCTTTTGTGGTCTTGAACACAACACAACAGAGAAAATGGTTGATTGCTTTTAACACTGATCCACTGGGGTAAAGAAAGTTTCTCCCAGTGACCAGTTTTCTTCATAGATATCAGTTCTACTGAGCAGATGTCAGATATATTATGAACTCATTTACAGCTTACTTCTTTACTGCAGCAGCTTGTTTGCTTTTAGATTTAATGAGGCAATGATCTGAAAAATCATTCATCAGCAGACTTACTTTCCCAGTGGTGAACGTTTTTTGAAATACAATGGTGGATCTATAGAGCGACTACTCTTCAGGGACACACAGCTGGGCTCAGGTTCAGGTCCAGCAGAATCTCGTCTTGAACACAACACAGACAGAGGTCAGAGTGTGAATAATGATGGTGGAGTGATTGTTGGTGCTGAGCTCTGACATGGAGAAGAGTCATGGACAGTTAGAGATCCTCATCTCACCTCTGAGCTTTGGTCTGGCTCTCAGGTTCCCCACACCGAGGTTTTTTACGGGGAGGGTCTCCCTCCTCTCTGTCCTCACACTGATCCATGCTGCTGAATTCACACACACTTTCTACCTTCCTGTGGAGAGAAAACACACATCCTTTATCTGCACATCAACTCCAATCCTCCTCTCCATCATTTCTCCTTCTTCTCTGCTTCATATCAGTGACAGCTGAATGCAGTCAGAGGAAGCTGCCATCAGCTGCTCCATGTCTACCATCAGTCTGAGATGGAGGCACCAAGACATTCACTGCCAAACATAAGGACTGAGAATCACAGACTTAATCATAAAAATTTCTACGTCTACAGCATTTACTCTTCTGTAAATGCAACGTGTGGAACTTTCCTCTTTCAAATTCCCACATGACCTGAAGCAGAACAGTGACGCACAGTAAGAGATGTGGACAGAATATTTTTCTTTATTTTACTTAACAGTTATGTGCAGTAGGACTGTATATAAACAGTAATTTACAAATCCACTGTTAAACAACTGTATTAAGTGCTTTTGAAAGTTACTCCAGGTTTTACCTGAACCAGTTACATTGTCTATGCTTTGTTATACAGCTGTAGCTCCTTGCTCTTTGTCTAAGTAGAAAGTTCACACTAACTAAAAGTATCAGCTACAAGCCAACAACCAAACAGAGACAAACAAACTGGGTTTATAGCAAAATGTATCTATTTTGCTGCTTTGTACCTGTTTGAAAGTTTGTATCAACACTTGTGTCTGACACATGATTAAATATAAATGTAATATAAATGTTTACTTATGAATACTATAAAATCTAACCATGTGCTAAGTATTGTTTTATTAAATTCACAGCTGCTCTTTATGTTTCCTGCTTCAATCAAACATCCTGATCAGAAAGAAAGAAAATGGATCAATCTAAAGAAAAAAAACAATAAACTGGTTACCAGTGGTGGAAATTAAAAGTAAATACTTTTACTTATTACTGCTATGACAGTTCACAAATATTTATTAACTAAAAATGGTCATCATGCAGAATGGTGTATTATATAACAAATAAAAATACAATGTTTTGCGTTGCATTTAGATGATACATTACATTTATTATATTTTATCTATCTATAAATTATTATAAATTTATATAATACATTTATAAAAAGGTATTAAAAAGTATTAAAAATTGTAAATAAATGTATAATTAATTAAATTATAAATGTCATTTAATCTATAACTTCTATAACATTAACATATCACAATTTACAAACACATTGTTTCCTTTTGATAAATCTTAATATAAAAAGTGAATTTGAAAGCAGTAAAATAAATGATTGCAAAGAAATCAAGCCATACTAAGTACTTAGGGTCAACGGTTCAGAGCATTGGAGAGTGTGGAAAAGAGGTGAAGAGACGAGTGCAGGCAGGTTGGAACGGGTGGAGAAAAGTGTCAGGTGTGTTGTGTGATAAAAGAGTATCAGCGAGAATGAAAGGAAAGATGTTCAAGACGGTGGTGAGACCAGAGATGTTGTTCGGCTTAGAGACAGTGGCACTGAAGAAAAGACAGGAGGCAGAGCTGGAGGTAGCAGAGCTTAAGATGTTGAGGTTCTCTTTGGGAGGGACGAGGATGGACAGGATCAGGAATGAGGACATCAGAGGGACAGCTCATGTTAGATGTGTTGGAGATAAAGTCAGAGAGGCCAGATTGAGGTGGTTTGGACATGTTCAGAGGAGAAACTGTGAATATATCGGTAGAAGGATGCTGAGGTTGGAGCTGCCAGGCAGGAGGTCTAGAGGAAGAACAAAGAGGACATTTATGGATGTAGTGAGAGAGGACATGAAGTTAGTTGGTGTAAGAGAAGAGGATGCAGAGGACAGGGTTAGATGATTCACTGTGGGGACTCCTGAAAGGGAACAGCCCAAAGGAAAAGAAGAAGAAGAAAGAAATCAAACCATTCATGTCCATAAATTAGGTTATGTGTAACAATGTGAAATGACAGCAAGAACAAATATTGAAAACATTAAAGAAGGGAGGTGCAAAAGGCATCGAAAGTCAAGACACCATCTGATCAGTATTTACAAATCCATCCTGTTCTTTGTCAGTGTAAATTAATATCAGCTGGTTCAGTCCCAAAAAAGATGTCTTATTACCAAGGTGTCAAACAAGAAACATCTCATGATGGGTAAAAGCAAAGAGGTTTGCAACCTTACTGTTGCAAAACATACTGATAGAGTTGGTTACAGGAGGATTTCTAAACTTCTGAATGTTCCAGTGAGCACTGTTGGGGCCATAATCCGAAAGTGGAAAGAACCTCACGTCACCATAAACCTGCCACAACCACCATGGCCTGTATGGACACTCAACACGCAAGAAGAAGATTGCTGAAGAAAAAGGATGTTGAAGCTCGTTTAAAGCTTGCAGCACAACACACAACACATCTCACAAGCCTGTGAAATACTGGATGCCATGATGCAAACTATGTCTGAAGGACAAATGGCACTGCTCATCACCCCAGAAAAAACAAACAGTGAAGTTTGGAGGGGGGGGAATCATGGTGAGGGGCTGTTTATTAATATATGGTCCTGGCAAAGTTCATATAATTAAAGGAAGGATGAATAGAAAAATGTACCAAGACATTCTTGATTAAAAATCTTCTGCCATCTATCAGGACGATAAAGATGACACAAGGGTGGACATTACAGCAAGACAATGAGCCCAAACACACAGACAGGAAAAGTCCCAAATGGTTTCAGAGAAAGATAATAAAGCTTCTGAAATGGCCCTGCCAATCACCTGATTTAAATCAAACTGAAAATCTATGGAAAGAACTAAAGATCAGAGTTGCTGTTTATCCCAGCAATAAACTATCTCCTTTGGTTTGGTTGCTTTGTTAATTATCATATTCAGTGGACCCGTTGTGAACTACTGTGCTGAAACACTACAGAAGTTACATTAGTTCTGCCGTTTGTTTGAAAAAAAAAGAAAAGAGCTTTGAGCTCGCTGCCAAAAGTCCTATCAACATTGTAATGTGTTTAATTTAATACTGTATTTGGATCTGAACTGTACTTGCTGCACATTGGTAATTTATGGGAGCAATAAACTGTCTATTGATGAAATGGATGAATGATATTCTGATGCATAGTGGACTTTAGTATACAACTAATAACAACATAACAATAAAGCGTTTGTCACGCTTGACATATTTGATGTGTCTGTCATTTTGATGCTCCTGTTTTAATTCATCTATCAGTCTACACTGCCCACATCTGTTCGCATGTCACTTCACTTTATACATGTACAAGAGACCCGAAGCATATTTTAATGGTTCTTCTCTATTTTTATTGGTCTATGCATGTAAAGCACTCCACACAACTCCTTCCCCCTCTGCCAATGTGTCAATAAATGCAGCAAATTATTATTCATTAAGTTTTCTTCCCATTGGCTGCAGTTAAATGTAGAGTCCATACCTCCAGCTAATCACAGATTTTTAAAATGGACTGAAAACGTGGTTCCAAATTAGAACTAAATAAAAAATCCCACTAAACAAACTGGATATTGGTTCTGTTTACTGTTTCAAACAGAGGCTGTGTATCTGGACATTCAGTTAGGTGAATTATTTGTATCCCTTTATTTTGAAATGTTAGAAATAGTAAAACAAAGAATATTTTTCATCAACATATTTAATGCACATTCTGCTAAATGAGTTAAGTTTTTTTGTTTTTATTAATTTATAAAGAAGGATGCAAACTTTTGCACTTTTTTAATTTTCATATTTTACCATAATTCACACACTCCTGTTTTGTACTAGCAGAATGGGCAGGAGAATTTGTAGACTGCAGTATTTTAAGGACCTGAATCTTTTTGTCACCTTTAAATGAGAACTTTCGTATACAATATAAATATAAGTAGCATAATGTTTTGTTTACAATATAAACTTCTCGATAAATCCAAAGTTGCACCTGTGGCCAACACCAAATGTGCTTTAAACCCTATCAACCAAGCAAAGAGACAGAGGAGCCTCACACACTGTAACATCACTGTAACATCAGAGACAGAAAATGTCAGTGGTTTCCTGTCAGCAGCACCGTTTTCCTGTAGCTGCACACATCAGGTTCTAAGCTCCGACTCAGCAGCACCTTCCTACCTGAACTCACTCATCCAGGTTTAAAATGCTTTTGTCCCACGTGTCTCTGCCGACAAACTGCTGAAAGCATTTACACTAATAACCTTTATGTACAGTTATACTGAAAGAACCGTGTCATTTACCCACAGTAATGAAGGCGGAAGTAATGGAACTGAGCCTCTGTGGCGCAGTGTTTTTATCTTACTGAAAACACAAAAACTACTTTTAAAAAACTTAAAAACACAAATTTCTCGACCTCTGAACTGTCTCTCCACACTGACAGAGACGGTGGGAGCTGGGGACCCAGCAGGAGAGCAGCGGTTCATCACGGCCTCCTCCACAGGCGGATTCAGGCAGGAAAAGCTGCTTCAGTCCACAGTAACAAGGACTCTGCCTTCACCCACTGACCATCATCTGACTCCACTTCTGCTGATTTTACTGACTTTTCCCACTTTTACTACGTTCTACTTTTACTGATATTAACCCAACATGGCGGATTTGCTTCTCCTGTTTCTAACATGGCGGATGTTTGTCTGCTTCGCTCGTAGTTCACAGTTGAAGCTGTGAGTCTGAAAACGTGAACAATCCAACAGCAGATTTCTACAGTTTCTACTGTAACTAAACCAACAACGACTAATGTTCACGAGTGAAACAGTAAAGTCCGTTTTTTTACCTTCAGACGGACGTTTGGATGAAGAAAACACTCACAAGTCCAGTAAAGTGAAACTAAACATTGACACGAACAAACTGGGCGTGTGTTTGTGGGGAGGAGGAAAAGACTATGTCCGTATTATTCCACTGCTGGGAGGTAACTAAGTACATTTATTCAGTGAAGAAGTTAACATCAGATTAATCACTTCAGTTTTCAAGTGGATGTGCAAATCTCTTTAATATTAGTGTAAATTCAAATTAGTTAGACAGAAGGAGACATTTGAACCCATCACTGTAGATTCTGACAAACTAGGATCAACTTTTATAATATACAATAACTACTAACAAATACTAATAACACTACTTTATATAGCACTAATAATAATGCAACAGTCAGGGAGTCATCAATATTAATACTAACAATATAATTATAATCTGCCTCTGCAGGTCCTGGCCGTCCCCTCTGAGACACCTGGCTTGGAGATAGTTTGCTGCTGCAGTCTGCTATTTAAAAACCAGGTGCTATAAACTGTTAGGAAGTAGTTGAGAATCATCTGTCTGAGTGAAGAGGAGAAATATGTCCATCAAACCACAGAGTGAGATCAGCAGCTGGGCTCCACATGAATCATCAGACGTAAAATTTTACAGTAAACTCCTCACAGCTGGAGACTTTGTCACCTCATCACTGTTTGATTGTTACTGTAAATGCAACACTGCAAAACTACACTGTTAATTCAAACCTTCTGATTGACAAACTGTGGTTGACGTTTATTCTATATAGAAATAAAATAAACAGTAAACAGTTTAGTTTACTTATTTGTTTCAAATATCAGTTTGACTTTTTTAAAGTTAATATATTTTTAGCAGATTTCTAAATAGCTTCTTAGTCACAATTATCTTAATCTTTAGTCTATTCAGGTCTGTTAGGGTACAGCAGTGAAATGCTGACATTGTGCTTTGCTTTAAGAGAAATAATCCACTTCCAACTTTCACCTGTTTACGTCTGCAGAGCTGGAAGGTGACGAATCAAGAGCAGAACAAATGGTTATAGCAGCTAGAGTAGAATCTGACATTAAGATCATTAAATAGCTGGCGACTGCCTGTCATACAGCTGTTTCTATTGTTTTCTCCTCCCCATTAAGTACATCATAAAGCAGGATTTACTGCAGGACTGTTGGATTAGACTGACTTAGTTTGAGCCCAAGAAACTTACAACTGAGTGGGAATTTATTTTTTTTTCCCCACACAGACGTCTCCTTAATCAAATGGAAACTGTGAAGTGTAAGAAGAATGGACATGAAATCAGTCCCCATCACTGATCCCTGTCCTCTGTCTGCTGCTGATGGGGACTTTCTGCTCACAGCTACAGGTGATACTGTCTGGTTTGGGATTGTGACTGTCTTGTTAAATGACTAAGATAAGGTATTATTATAACACATACCAGGAAAATATTATAATATGTGACAGTGTGTTTTCTATGCTGATTATTATGTTTCAGTATTTATAATATAATAAAAATATATAGTGGAAAACTTGGCTGAATGTTCTAACATATTCCTCTTCATAGTGGACAAATATTGTTGTACTGATACAATTAAAACATTGTGTAAACATTGTGTATACACACAACATACACACTCTGGCCTGACTTGTATGGCTTTAAAATTGGTATGGTGATTTAAACAGCTAATTTAAACAGGAATCAATTTAAAGTTTTGTGTAAATTTCATGTTATTGTGTAGCTGCCGATATATTTTTATTTTCTAAACATGTCGGTAGAACAATGTTTGTTCACTATGAATATGAATACATTACCACTTTCAGCCAAACTTTTCACTATATTTTTATTTGTATTTCAAATACTGAAATGTATTAAACAGCAAAGAAAGTATAACATTTCACATACTATTTTACTGGTATTATGCATTTTGTTAAAACATATGTCATATTTTAACAGTGTGTCAAATAATGCATTTTATGAACTACAGGAAATATGAAAATCTCGTTATTTGTCAGGGGTAGCAGCACATTCAGCTGCACAATTTGCAGCCAGAAAAAAAATTATGAATGACCTAACAGACATCAGGAAGAAAGATGATTGACCTATGATTTGGACAAAGTCATCAATTAGTTATTCTATTGTTTATTCCAGCAAACTACTTCTCCTTTGGTTTGGTTGCTGTGTTTACTTATCATCTTCAGTTGACCTGTTGTGAACTACTGTGCTGAAATACTACAGAAGTTACATTACTCACTACAGCCACTTGTACTACTACTACAAAGATTAATATTAATGTGTAATGAATAATCAAATGGTTTTATGAAAGAGTAAATAATAAAACAAAAAAAAAAATTTTCAAAAGGCTTCATTAAATAAATTTGCTTAGAAAAGTAAAATATAACATTTCCAAATTATCAATTGGCAGATTTTCTTCTTTAAAAAACATCTGATAAAAAGCAGCACTTGTGGACGTTAGAATCAGTTTTCTGGATCAGGACTTAAAGAGCTGATTCACTATTTCTCTGTTTGGTACAACCTCAGTTTCTGATCAGCTCACACACACAGATGTGTTTGGACAAAACTCTAATGACGTCTGATAATGTCAGTGCAGATAAAAGACAGAAAAAGACTTGATGAGCAGTCAGCAACATGTTGATCCTGTAATGATGGAAGCTTCATCTTTAAAGAACTGGAAGAGGAACAAGTTTACAAGGAATCATTTAGAACTGTTTCTACAAGAAACTGATTTAATCCATGAATCTGAGTGAGAGACAGATATGGACAGACTGAACCATCTGTCCAACACAGACACAGTTTCTCTGACAGGACCAGACTCTACACTACTCTGGACACAGAGAAAAGGAGGAACCAGAAGTGTTATTCCAGACTCCAAACCCGGGATACAGGAGTTGAGTGAATGTGTTGTTGAAAATAATAAATAAAAAAATAAGTAAGTGGGGTCTAGAATACAGTTTATGGTTGGACCCAATAAGGTGCTTGACACAACCGCTCAGTTTAAATAAGGTTTATTATAAAATATATGCAGCGAAGATGAGTGACTAGAAGAAAGGGTAGGGAAATAGTGGGGGGAGGGTCCACTGGGAAGGATGTAGTGGTCTGGATCCGTAACACAGAGGCAGACCTGGTGGTGAGCGAGTGGAACGTAGTGATGAATCTCCAAATCCTGAGGTGACAAGAACTCAAAATTCCTCTTTAGTGATATAACAACAAAAACTCCTAAATCTCTTAGCACTGGGCTCCATAAAAAGTGGTAGACAGACAATCACTCGGCTTAGTAAAACATACGTGTGCATGGCCTGATCAAAGTGTAGACATAGCCTGATAAAATGCTGATTCTTCATGGGTCGATAACAATACTCATAATTCTTAGTCATACATGCGATCGGCAAGAGAGACTCAATAGGAAGCAGTTACTCACAAAAACAAAGTAGCAGCAGAGTCAGGTCAAAAACGTAGCGTGGTCCGAACCGTTGATAGCAATGAGGATTTTTATTTATTTATTTAGATGAAGGCTGGAAAGTCCGGGTGAGAAAGCAGACGAATCAGCAGCTTGGTGAAGGAACTGAGGAGGTAAATAGGCAGAGTAGTGAGAGCAGGTGAAACTGACTACCGGTGATTGATTACGCGGGGAAAATGTGAAGGGACCAGGAAACAGGAAGTGGCTGCAAAATAAAAGTCGAGAAGGGGAAGTGAAGTTGGTGACACCTTCCTTGCGTTTAAATCTACTGCACTTGCATCTTTGTAAAAGGTTTCTGATAGGACTTTGCTTTGATGTTTTCTCCTTAGATTCTTGCTGCCTTGTACCTCACTTGCAAGTCGCTTTGGATAAAAGCGTCTGCTAAGTGACTAAATGTAAATGTCGATGTTTTATTGGGAATGTTATATACTTCAGAGAGTACAATTATGATGGGTCATCATCATTGAGTTTTAACCCAGATACTTTAGTGAATATATTTATGTAATCTAAGGCTTTGGGAATTTCTCTAGATTTTTTAGAAAAAGTGATGTGTCCTCTGCAAGTTGAGTCACAATGATTTGGAGGTCGAATATGGTATGTGTATTCAGATCTGAGTTTTTATTTCAATTAATTATGCTAATCTAATATGGCAATTTATTTTTTGTTTAATAGTGAAATAAGATGAAGATTATTAAATTTACAGTGTTTTCCAGCTTTGGGAATAAGAATAATGGAACCTTGTCTTATAGTCACTGGAAGAAATAAGTAATTAATAGATTCTATAAGGACTTTGAAAATTGGATGTTAGACAATCTGGACCTAAAGTTAAACACATGACAGCTTTATCAATTTCTTCAAGACTCAAATATCATCACCATTCAAACTTCAAAACATTCAGCTTTTTAAGGACATTTATGCTTGTATTCATCTTTTCAATAGCTTTTATATTTTTTCAGCAATTTGTTCTCAGTCAAATGAATGGAGAGACTCTTCAGCTCCTCTTTAGCTTTGTCGTCTTTCAGATTTAACTAGACGGGCATACTTCAGCCTGGAGAGATTAATCAAACTTTCACTTCACTTTTCTTGTCAACTTTCATCTTTCCTCCACAAATTATACATTAAAACGTAGGTATTAGTGACAGGTTCTTTCAGTATTTGGCCAGAAGGTCAGCATATCACAAATGACAGTAGTTTTATCTTCATTATCTTTAAATAAAGTATATCACTGTGTTTGGTCAAGTCTTCTGCTGCTCACAGTTTTTACATTTTGTTAATAGGACTAATAATTTTTCACATCTTCCAAGGCACAGTCTGAGTAGTTCACAGCCTGTCTTCAGCATGTGTGAGTGACTCAGCAGCAGTAAGTCACAGCAAGGAGTTGTTGCCACGGTAACAGACACAGCTGGATCAGGTCATGTGATCAGCCTCAGAGCTGTGTTCAAATAGTTACCTGACATCCCTTTTCATAGTTTTACTTTTTTTGCATTTAAATGTTGAAATGAGATCGTGGTTTATTTTACCTGCAGTAATAGGTCCAGGTTTGCTGATTGGACAATTGTTGGAATCTCTTTCTCCACATTGAGATGTAAATGGTTCTGCATACTTTGACCTACTGAGATTTCAACTTTAACATGATGTTTTTCAATTTAATTAATAAAAAGGATTTATTTCAAGTCATGAGAGTTAAATGAACATTCCTCAGGCATATCATTGTATCTTTGTACAATTTACAGTCAGTCTTATACTATATGATACTTGTGTGTATCAATGTTCAATGTTCCCTTTGTAATTACCGACACATTTACAGTTCTAATCCTCTTTACAGTAAATCCCAAATAATAAAGACAATAAGTTATGATTTCTAGTAGTTCTCCAGCAATATTCAAACAAACAAAAACAAGAAGCCCTTTTATCACTGAACAACTTTTTGCCTCTAGATACATCATATTAAACTACTTTCTTGTACTTGTTCAACACATTAATTTTAAACATCTTCTTAAAACCAGTGAGAGTTTTGCATGTTAATAATTCCTTGTGAAGTCTGTCCATAAGTTCAGCCCTCTAACTTAAACACATCTGCTTTTCAAACATAAGGGCTCCTTTGAGATTATAACAACTGTCTCTCTCTTGAAATTTAAATTCTTTGGTAGTTCTTTTTTTCTTTATATAATATCTGAACATTTTTTTACTCCTTTGCAGAACTTTGTCATTCATTAAGAGGCTGGCGTTGACGTCCCGTAACCTTTAATGGTTGGTTGGAGCTGGTGATATAGATGTGTTAAAGATGTGAACCTTCAAAACCTGTGTCATTACTCCGGGCAGTGGAAAGTGACACTTCCTGTGGAGACGTGCGTCGGCCCCATAATGTGACATCATTGGGGACGTTAGACTGTGATTTTGGACGCATTTTTTTTCAGCATCAAAATCACATTGTAATAGAAAGTTAACAGCACCAATATTCCAGACGTGTTCATGATAAAGGATTTTAACCATTTTAGTTTTACAGTCCCACTGATAACATTAAAGTCAATCAGCTTTTACTATGTCCATTGTCCTGATATAGTGATGTTTATTGTTCCAAAGAAAATGAGTGAAATTGATTGGGAACAGGTTCGGTAAAAAAATCTTGAAAATCTTTCTCTTTCAGACCCACAGAAATCCCCTCATAAGGAGGTAACATGAGTGTAAAGCTCTGTGCTTCTCTTGGAGCTTTAGTTTGTTCTTTGCACCTGATTTAATCCAAGTAAACACAGTGGATGGTCATTAGTGCATGTGGCTGCTTCCTCCAGATGGAGAGGAGGACGAAAAATCAGCTCATTAATATCAGTCAGTACACAATAGGTCTTTGAAATAAGAGCATGGAAAGAGGAACTGACACTATGCCTGATCCTGGTTTACTGAAAAGATTCCTGTCTCACGAGTGATTTGTTTTCATAAAAAGCTGTAAAGTAATGTGATTGTAACGTGTAACACAACTTTTATTAGAAATGCAGTGGAGTAAAAAACATAGATATTTGCTCTTGGATGTAGCTGATGATTCTATGATGCCAAACAGCTGCTGTCATTCGTGGGGCAACTGGCGCAGGAAGGTAGAGCAGTCGTCCACTAGTCTCACAGTTGTTGGTTCAATCCTCGGCTCACATGTCAAAGGGTTCTTGAGTAGGACACTGAACCCCAAGTTAGTTGCTCCCAGTGAGTGTGAATGGGTGAATGAGAAGCAGTGTAAAGAGCTTTGAGTGCCAATAGGTGGAAAAGTGGTATATAAGTGCAGAACATTTACCATCTGTGACACCAAGCAAGAGATGGAGCAGCAACTTGCTGTTTCCGTATGTGTGAACGCCCCATCAGACTCTGTTTATTCCACCAAACTCCAGGCAATTTAATGTCTCTGTCTGTTTATGTGGCTGTCTGGTTTGCTCTGAGATGTCAAAGACTCACTTGCTCCGGTTGATTTCATGCAGTCTGTACAGAGTTAGGATTATGTGATGTCATGTTGGATTTGAATGGGTCTCATTTACAGCAAACTATTGATTTGAAGGTTCTGAAGGTGAGAATGTTTTATTATTTAGGAAAATTCGACATGCACTGGCAAAAGGAGAAGAAGTGTAGGCAATATTTTTCTATTCAACCAACTATCAGGAAATTTCATCTGAGTGAACTGAAAGAAGGGATGAAGTGGTTTAGGCTGAGTCTTGGGGCCTGTGGCCTTTGTGGAAGGAAGTGACTATAAGACCCAGCAGATCTCTCTTCTTTCTCTTTGACATCTACTTTTTCTACTTCAGATAATAAATCCTACCTTATGAGAAAATAAATGTTAAAATACTTACAATCCCCAGGCCTATACGTGAGGATTTAACAAACACTAAGTTCTTTTCTGAACAGTAAATGAGGTAGAATAACAGGACAGTAGAGGGCAGCGTTACACCCTGTAATGTACAGGATGCCGGAAATGGATTAGAAGACGAAGAAGAAGACGAAGACTTTCAGATTCAGTTTAGTTTTACTTTAACTGAACAATGTGACGCAGCCTTTTTCCACGTTTTCAAGGGCAGGTAAGTGACATGTTTTCAGTGTTTTACTATTTAAAGATTTTACTGCAAACACCGGAAACAACAGAAAACCGCAGTTCGGTTGGTAAATCAACTCCGACTGTGATCGAACCCAAACAACTGGATTTGTTAAACGCCATTAACTTCGGTTTTGTTATTTCGACCATTTGCTTCACTGGTAACGAGGCTCTGCGAATAGTAAGTCACAGGCAACGTTCTACCGACCGAGAACCTGGAATTAGGACACAAACTGAACTTTATCACGTTCTTCCGGTTTAAACGGTTTTATATTATCATCGCGCGTGAGGCTGTGATAGGAAGTAAAGGCTGTTCAAAACTCCGCATACATCGTCCATATCACATGTCCCTGGTTTCAAGTGGATTTAACAAATGATTCAAGAACACAATTCCGTGTATCGTGTTGCTACAGTGCTTGAACGCAGCGTGAAGATTGATCGAAGCTGCGTGATGACGCAGATCAACTTGTGATCTGCCGCTTTTTCTTTTTTTTTTTTTTTTTACTATTTTTTAAATTTTCAAAATTACAACCACTCGTAGAGGTGAAAGTACAGAATATAAAAATATGAGACAGAGAAGGAGAAAAAAAGAACTGTGATTAAAAAGAATGCACACGGAGTACATTCACAGGAGGCTTAAAGCAATAAGTACAGATGTATATGAACATATATCTTCCTTGCTATGTTATTGGAGGGTCCTGGCTTTGGAACTGCTTATAATGGACCAGGTGTGGGGTTTTAGTTTGCATTTTAAAAGCTTATACAATTTCTAAACATTTTAAAATTTTACTTTGTATGAAGCAGGTACAAGTACTGTATTCTTACTTTAGTGTAGTACTTGAGTAAATGTGCTCTGTTGGTGGCAATCAGCTAGATACCAGTAGTTAGATATGAGGAGCTTTTAAAATTCACTGAATTAAAAACAAGTAGCTCAGTTGCGGTTCGATCCCAGGTCCCGGCTATATGTCGAAGTGTCTCTGGACAAGACAGTGAACCTCCAACAGCCCATTCCCCTCCCCAGCTGAAGTGCCGGTAGAAATTAGGGAGGGTTGCGTCAGGAAGTCATATTGCAGACAATGATCTGCTGTGGCAACACTGAACTCATGGTATAAGCTGAAAGGACAAAAAAAGAAAATCCTAGAATATTGTTTGAGAAATGTTGATCAGAAAATAACTTAAATTTTTGTTTAAAATTATTTTCTATATCATTTGGCAGCGCTTTTAAAATCTGTGGGCTAAATAATATACATTATACTACCTGCTATTGTCATGATGTTAATTAATACATTTGTTTATTTATTTTTAATTAATTATATGACTTAATTATTAATAAATAAGATTCAGGTACCACTTCTAATCCCTATCAGCAGTCTACATGAACCAGTCGGCCAATTGTTGTCAAACTTTAAATCTGGTCCCCTCTGGGCTGTTAGCTGTCATTTCAGTGTTGGGTCGAAGAAAACCTCCACAGTGTTCATCACATCAGCGTTCCTGAGTCTTTCAGTATGACACCTGCTCCTAACACATTTTGAGCTATCATCATTATACGGCTCCTTCACTGGCTCTTCATCCTCTTGCTCAGTCTACATATTCAAAAACCACATCTTGAGCCTCTTCTTTACCACCAGTGTCTAAATAAATAAAATACATTTAGGCAATATTATGTTTTATTAATATGAAAAACTTGAAATTAAGAGAAAATTATAATGGGAATGTGTGCGTCAGCAGATTTAAAAAGCGCTGTTCACTAATATTGGTGTCATAAAATAGTATTAAGTGTTATTCCTGTAAATGGATTTTAGTTTTAAACCAAGTACTGAATTTGTCTCTAGAGGAGGAATTTTGTATTAAAAGTAACTAAAAAGGTTAATGGTTAATAGTTTTTTTTAATTGAGAAGGCAGAATTACTACTGTTAGAGTAAAACATAAATACTGATTACAGGTCATGATAAACCCAGAGAATTAGATGAGAAGCAGAAAAAATAACGTTGTTTAAATGTGTGTCTGACACATTAGTGTTAAATCTAAGTTTGTTTTTAAAACCTTCCATTTAACAAGCTAATTGATCCAAATACTGCAGGTCATGATTCACAAATATTATGTTCTACAGCTTTAAACAGTGACATGACATCAATGAGAGTAAGGGGCCTTTGGAAAAGAGATAAAGATACGTATCAGCAATAGTGTTATTTCTCCCACTTATTACATTTAAATGTTTTCATTGTTACAGATATCGGTAAATAGCAGACGGTGCTTTACTTGATGCCCCAACAGGTGCAGAGATACCTGGATGTAGCACCTGTTTTTTGGATGGTTATTCATTGTTAAAATAGCCTAGTTCAGAGTCAACATTTTACAGTCTCAAGATTTTCTTCCATCTGGTTAAGATGCACATTTAATAAAAATAATTTTAGTTGAGTTGACACAGAACTGACGGACCTGATAGAAAGCAATATGATTCAGATGATCTGCTGTGTGTTACATATGTAAAACATAACTCCAGACATTGTCCAGAGTTTATATGTGTAAGAGGCTGTGGAGACTGAAGAGGGAGAGGGCTATACAGCCCATTAAACTAGATCTATTAGATTTAAAACTAGAACTGGGACTAGGACATTAAACTAGAACTAGGACTTTATTCTCTAAAGTGCCTTGAGATGACTTTGTTGTAAATTGGCGCTATATAAATGAAGTTGAATTGAATTGAATCTAGTCAAAAAAAAAATAAAAAATTTCATTTATTAATTTATGATATGATAAATGATTTTAATGACTCTTAACCCCTAATTTGAGGATTATTTGTTTTCAATCAAATGATTGCTAATGCTGGGTAGCTTGTGAATTTCACACCAGGGGTCAAAGAAGTGTGATAATAATTGTGTATTTTGTTTTATTAATCTGATTACAAATAGTAACTATAGTTATCAATGAATGTAATGGAGTAAAGGTACAATATTTGCCTGTAAAGTTAAATAGCAGAAAAAGGAAATACTCAAGTAGAAATACACCAAAGTAAATCAACTTACCACAACACAATGCTGGTTATACACAGAATTGTGATCAGGATGACAGAAATGCATGTCAGAACATCTAAAGCCAACCTAATGCTCAGAGTCAGACTGTAAAAAAAGTAGAATATTAACAATAATCTCTAATTACACACAAACTCCCCACTCACTCCTACTTGGGGACGGTCTTATTCCTTTCTTCAAGCTCGGGTCCTTTACCAGAGGCCTAGGAGCTTGAGGGTCCTGCGCAGTATCTTAACTGTTCCTAGGACTGAACACTTCTGGACAGAGCTCTTAGATGTTGTTCCTGGAATCTGCTGGAACCACTCTCCCAGTTTGGGGGCCTCTCTCCCTTCTTCAGCCTCTCCTCTCTTCATTAGAGTCATTTGACTGCTGTGATTTAGAGAAAAATGTTAAAATTGTTGTCTAAATGTCCTCTGGTTTCCTCTTCTTAGCTGGTACTATGCTCTAGTTGGCTTTAACAGCAGCCTTTTTACTCACATTAGTTGCATTGAGAGAAGTCTGACTGTCTCTGTGATGATTTATTAGTGATCACTTATGTTAAACTATTATTACAACACTGATTAATAAAACATCATGTGTAACATATGAAAAGTGGAAAACAAGAGACTCATTTAGTGATCTTGCATTTCAACCAAAAACAGACAATAAACAATGGCCAAATCCTTTAAAGACACTGGGATGTTTTGCAGCAGTTTTATATCCAGCAGATGCAAAGATGCAGGTTTTTAGATGTTTACATAACTGATCACACATCACAGGCATTATAGTTACTTTAGTTATCATTTAACATTGTATCTTATTCTTCAGATGAGTTAAGCTGGAGGTGTTTGCAGAACATACAGAGGTGAGGACACATGGCTTGTACATCTCAGTCTGCTTCGGATTACATCAAGAGGGCCAGACCTCACCTAGTGAGAGAATTACAGAATCTCTCAGTGATCGTGGAAAACCTGTACCAGCAAAGAGTTCTCAGTGATGAAGAGGTCAGTGAAATACAGGCAGAGGCTGATGACTATGATAAGACCAGGAGAATACTGGACTCCGTCATAAAAAAGGGGGAAGAAGCCTGCTATAAGTTCCTCAGGATTATTGATATAACAAGAAAGAGGACTTTAGGGAGACAATCTGTCCTCCCTGAGAGTAAACCAGTACCTTCCACTGAGACCAAGAGATTTGACCTTCACCACTGGATCAGCTGCTTTTCTTTCAAGGACGAGACAAAGATGGAAACAAACTACTTACAAGGTATTTGGAAGCAGAATCCTGATTTATAACATGTTATACTTATTATTTTTTACAAAGTACATTTAAAATATGGTGCATTTGTACAGATGATTAAAATATGTCCCTCTTCAAAACTTACTGTACCCCAGTCAGTACAGTCCATTTGTGGTGGTTTTATAGTAAAGAGAAAATGAAAACACTTCAGGTGGCACATAACGATGACTTTAGAATATTTTTAAGGCTCTGATTATGTATTGTAGCCAATGTTTAACAATGTTCCTAATTTCTATGCAATGCACAGGAATTTTATGTATCAAATTATTGAGCCTTTGAAAAGTGATACAAGTTATTCTTCTAGTTGGAAACATTGGAAGAAATGCTTGGAGGTGTTTATTTATACTTTGCTGTGTGCACGGTGGTCGTGAGTCTTTAAAATGTCTAAAAAGGCCCTAAATTCAGGTTGGATTAAATATTTTAGTCATGTCACCGCAGTAATTTCAACTCCTATCGTCATAACTGACATTATGAAACAGGGACAAACTCACAACTGTTAATTTCACAAGTTTGTATACAGAGCAGTACAATTGTCAGATAGTTTAACCTCTAATCAGCTCAGAACTATAAATCAAATCAAGTCCTTATTGTAAAGTTTACGAACAGATTGTGTTCGTTATTTGGTAGCAGCAGAATAGAAATGGGTTCCTAAAGCCAGTTCTAATAAAAATACCTGGATATATAAAACTTCATCCTCAAACAAATCTCTTATTGAGCAGTGTCTTTTTTGGCTGTTTCTGAAATGACAAAGAATAGAAAAAAAAAAAAATAAGGACAAAAAGACTGATGTACGTGAACATTCGGCCATGAGTCTTCTACATTAGTGGGGCTATAAAGGCCGTGGTGGCTGTGGTGCCCTCATCAGATGAAATGAAGCTCTGAACTTAGTCAGATCCTCTGAACTCGACAGATCCGATCTCAGCTCTCAGCAACAACAGTTGCAGTGTAAATAATTGCGAAGTCATTCATATGTTTACATTTAATCACCCACATAATGTTAGTTTTGCCCGTCGTGTATTGAGAAGAACGCTGCACACAGTGGAGCTATTCATCTGGGAAGAATCCTTAAAAAACCTCTTTGGTACATGTAAGTTGCCATAATATGCTGTAAAACTAATATAACTCTCTCAATAATGCTGCATGGTAACGTGAACATTTGTTATTGAACTTTGGCCTTTCATCTATGTATTATATCACACACACAGTGTCAGTCAAACTCATGGTGAGATATTTTTGTGTCTAAGCTGTAGGAAAACTCATAGGCTGTAAAAGGTTTACAGGTAGTCTTCAAAATTATCTATGGAGCCTAGTAGGGGCCATGGAGGAAGGAGAAAAAACGAATTCATGAGCACGGACTACCTAACTCATTCTCTCAATTTAGTAATTTGTAATAATTTTGGTGTTTTTGTATTGTATTTCAGGTTCAAAGCAGAGTCACAGATATCAGGACTATCTGAAGTCAAAAGCTCTAAAAATATCACGAGACTTTTGGATGACCAGCAAGAATCTGTTTGAAGAAAACAAGCCTGACCTGTCGTACACGTCCCTTGTGTTAGACACACAAAAGAACATTTCTTCATCTAAAATAAAGAAGTTAAAGAGCAAGAAAAGCAGGATGAGTCGCCCTACAAAGCTGAGGACATATGTCCCCGAGGACAAACCAGAAATTTCCCCCAGTGAGCTTCTGAAAACAGATAAAAACATCCTGGTGGTTGGTGAACCTGGAATTGGAAAGACAGCACTTTCTCTTGAAATGTTCAAAGTCTGGGCAGAAAGAGACAACGAGGAGCTAGATTACATGTTTTACTTTGACATGAGACAAATGTCTGAAACCCCAAAGAACTTGGAGGATCTTCTTTTTAATGTGTTTAGTGAACCAGGTGAAGGCAAAGAAGAGGTCTTACAGGATATAAAGAAGAACTCAGACAATGTCACGATCATTTTTGATGGAGTCACAGATCTCTCTTTATCAGTGGTGCAGAAGCTCGTGGACAAAGACCTGCTACCTGATGCAAAGATCATCATAACGTGCAGACCAGAGGATGAAGAAGACGTCTTTACTGAGGACTTTCTCAGAGTGGAAGTGAAAGGCTTCAGTGAAAAGACCATCGAAACATATTTATCTGCAACGCTGGGTGAAGAACAGAAGAAAGTTTCGAGCAACCTGGAGTTGTTGACTCTTTGCCACGTCCCGATGTACGCGCTGATGGTGGCTGCCTGTTTTTCATCCCAACAGTCTGCACAGCCATGTACTGTCACTGAAATATACATTAACATTGTTCGTTTAAGCCTTCAGATGAACAGCAACAGAACAAAAACCAAAGACCTAAACTCCTTCATCACCAACAAGAGTGAGGAAATACTGTCTTTGGCTCAGGTTGCTTTTCTTGCAACTGAAGGAAGAACTGTGAATTTGACTGAACTGCCTTGTGAAGACATTTGTGTCCTTTCCTTCCTGAAACCTCTTGTTATCGAAGTCGCACATACTGAGACAATAACCAGATATGCTTTTCTCCACTACACAATTCAGGAGTTTTTTGCTGCAGTGTGGCTCTTGAAGAATCCTGATAAAATCAAGGACATTTTTCAGCAGTGTCTCACTGAGGACAAGAAACACATGAAACATCTGATCCCCTTCATGTGTCGATTGTTGAATGAGAAGAGCCCAACTTTAATGAAGTGTCTGATTCCAGCTCAGGAGCTCAAGACTACATCCAACTGGTTCTTCAAGGAAGCGATAAACACGTTTTTCTCTCGTCTGTGTGAGGAAGAGGACACTGAGGACAGTGGCCCTGATGTTGACATACTATTCCTATGCCAGTGTTTGTACGAGTCCCAGTGTCCCGAAGCATGCATCTACTTTCTGGAGAAACTGGACTATCACCTGGATCTCAGTGGACAGACACTAGATCCTTACCCCTGCTGTGCTGTGTCCTATGTGATCACACAGTCCAAGGAGAAGAAAATACGGCTGAACCTCGAGGACGTAAAAGTCTCAGATAAAGGAATGAGTCGACTATTTGGATGCCTTCAAAATGTCCAATGGTATGTGTGAGCAGAATGTAAAATATTTCTTCATCTTAACATCATTTAAAAGCTGTGGCACCTTGTTGATTCCTTATTTTAATGTTCAGAATGCTGTAGTCATCTCCCATTTGTCTCCCGTTTGTAGGTGTGACCCTCTGCCACGGCAGCTTTGGAAGATTTTCCTTCTCAGTGAAGAGCAGATGGATCACATGAGCTTACTCAGACTTGATGGAAACCAGTTGCACCTTCCAGTTGAGGATAGCAGGCAGCTGTTTGTAAGAGCTGTTAAAGTAATGAAGAAGATTACTACCAAGGTTAACATCTGTCTCTACTGGGACAGGGAAGCTCCTGACTACCAAGATCTGTGTGAGTCCCTCTTAGAGGCTTTGCCGCACATCAACTCACTCAGGTATGTAACTTGTTGTGTACTGCTTATTCAACATATTTCAAGTTTTATTGTTTTGTAACAACATCAGTGTTTGGTTTAACAGACATATGGAATTTTTTTAAAAATCATCATTATAGAAAAATGTGGGATAAACACCTGTTTAAAAAGTACATGAATTAAGAGTGAATAAGAAAAATAATTTCACTTACCTGCACCATGCATCCACACACCACATGCACAAACATTTGACCTATCAGATCGTCGCATATGCGGCTGAAAATTAGAGCATAAATATAAATGTTTAGTTGCACTAGTCAGCATTTAAAAGGGTTGGTGGGAGTTCAGTACAATTCCTTTGCATTACTGGACTTAACAATGTCCATACTTACATAAACACACAGTTATTGTAGGAGTGATCTTTTTTAAGACAAGTAAAAAATGAGTTAAATGGAAGTTTCTGCATGTAAGGAAATTAAAACACTGACAATAAGTGTCACTAGGTGGCAGTATAGGGTAAGAAATGTTTCTCTGCTCTTGCTCAGTTCAGTCTCATGCACAGAGAAAAAATTAGGATAAACTTAAGCCAGTCTGCTAATCAATGTACAGTATCATGTAACTAATACTTGCCTTTTAAATATATAGAATAAGTTAAAGTTTTTAAAAACATTGTGAAAATAAAATAAAGACAACACAAATAGCACCACACACCTCAGGTGTACTCCAGACATTTGACGTTCAGTCACATGACTTTGTTATTAGGTCTCAAAGGCAGGTGTCTGTCCAAAAGGACAAGATGGCAACATGGAGGACTTTACTTTAATGTAATAAATATAAAAAGACAGATCTAGTGATAAAGCTAACCAGCTCTTAGACCATCAATGAAAGCACCAGTCAGCCTCAAATTATATCTCTGAGGTATTTGATCCTTCTAAGTCTCTTTCTACTGACCCTTTTACTCAAGATTGTACCAATTGGAACCTCGAGCCGACATCTGAGTTATGACATATTTTTTTGGGAGCACTGTCTTTTTCCCACTGTTCACTCTAATCTAAGAAATGAACTAGTTAGATAACACCCTTAGTTAGGGTGACTTCATCCTCCTATTAAGGAACTAGAAGGTACTGCATAGATAATCTCATCAAATAAATGTGAAACAACAAAAGCCACACAGCTAAAATCTGACTCACAATTCATCCAGCTGTGCTGCTGTTATAGGAAACAAACTGCAGTATGAATTTTTTTACTATCACACAGGTTCAGGATGACCTACAGAGATCCAGGATTACAGGACCAGGAACAACACCATGGGGCGGTGGAGACAGAGAAAAAGAGACTGTTCATGGATTTATGTCTGCAAGCAGCACATCAAAGAGTAGAAAGTTTTCATAGTGTCGTGGATAAGCTCATCTCGTTGTTTTCTTTTAACAGTAGCTTACACACCATCCTTCTTGATTTGTATGAGCATGTGAAGAGTGAAGGATGTTCAAGTGTCCTTCCATCATTACAGTCAGTTTTCCAGTCAGCTCCTACAGTCTGGTCCATAAACCTCTCAGAGAGAAAGACCTCCATCCTCCTGGAAGTGCTGAAACTACAACCATGGAAAAAGAAAATAGTGAATCTGACAGGATGGTCAGATGAAGAGAGTGAAGTGAGGAGTTTCCTACAGTGTCTGCCTTATATCTCACAGCTCAGGTAAATGATTGTCCTTCATATCAATTCTGATTGTATTTAACCCATATTTAGTGTTTTATATTTAAACATAATTTAAGCAGAACACATTCAACAAACCAGTTTAGATAAAAGCTTTAGTTTTATTTGAATAAAATCATGTTTTGGTAATCTTGTGTTTTCAGTTTCATGCCTCAACCATCAAATCCTTCAGAAGATACAAGGTTCTTTGTGAATCTGTTCTGTGCAGCAGCAGAGAGAGAACAGCAGACAGGAGAGAAGATACTGGAGCTGTTACCATCAGTCTGCACATCTTCTCTGAAATCCAAATGGTGTGACTTCCTCATTGATCTGTACTCAGAGACTAAAACAGGTCTGAGACTTCTTCCATCATTACTGTCAGTTTTCCAGTCAGCTCCTAGAGTCTGGTTCATAAACCTCTCAGAGAGAAAGACCTCCATCCTCCTGGAAGTGCTGAAACTACAACCAGAGAAGAAACCAGTGAAGCTGACAGGATGGTCAGATGAAGAGAGTGAAGTGAGGAGTTTCCTACAGTGTCTGCCTTATATCTCACGGCTCAGGTAAATGATTGCAGTGAACATTTGTGGAGCTGTGTTCTCACATCGACACCACCTCACTGTTAGTTTGAAAGTTAAAATGTGTTCAGCTGATGTGTCCACATAAACATCACATCATGGAGTGTAGTTTTAATGTAATGGTTTTTACTCAGTGATGCTTTTGACCACATGACCATAGTAAAATGAAACTGATTGATTGAAACACATACTCACTGGCCACTTTATTAGGTACAACTGTACAATCTACAGCCCCAGTTCCAGAAAATCTTATTTTTAATGTAACTTTATTTATATAGCACCAATTCACAATAAAGTCATTTCAAGGCACTTTTCAGAATAAAGTCAAGATTATAAAGATGTATAGAGAGAACCCAACAATTCCCCCTTGAACAAACCCTAGGCAACAGTGAAGAGATAAAACTCCCTTTAATAGGAGAAACCTCCAGCATAACCAGGCTCAGGGTGGACGGCCATCTGCCTTGACTGGTTGGGGTGAGCAGAAAGTGGAGACAGAAAAGTAAAGAGTAACCAAAGCAACACATCAGGCAGTTTGGTAGGACCAGTAGCTGCACACTGGAAAACACACAGCTTCAAAGCCGGGGACACCTGCAGAAAGAGACAGAGAGAGGGAGACAAAGAAGGAGAAAGACAACTACTGGAAACCTATAGCACCATGACTAAGAGCTAGTTCAGGTTGACTGAGCAGCTTTAACTATAAGCGTTATCAAAGAGGAAGGTTTTAAAGCCTAGTACTAAAAGTAGAGAGTGTGTCTGCTTCCTGAATCTGAACTGGGAGCTGGTTCCACAGGAGAGGAGCTTGATAGCTAAATGCTCTGCCTCCCATTCTACCTTTGGAAATTCTCGGAACCACAAGTAGGCCTGCATTCTGAGATCGAAGTGGTCTACTGGGATGATACGGTGCTATGAGGTCTTCTATATATGATGGAGAAGCAGGGTTTTAAATTCTATTCTAGATTTAATGGGAAGCCAATGGAGAGAAGCTAGTGAAGGTGAAATATGATCTCTCTTGCTAGTTCCAGTCAGCACTCTTGCTGCAGCATTTTGGATTAATTGCAGGCTCTTTAGTTACTGGGGCATCCTGAAAGTAGGGAATTACAGTAGTCCAACCTAGAAGTAACAAATGCATGGACCAGTTTTTCAGCATCACTTTGAGACAGGATCCTCCTAATTTTGGCAATGTTCCATAGGTGGAAGAAGGCTGTTCTAGAGATTTGTTTTATATGTGAGGTAAAGGAACCTGACAAAACTTCAGTTTTGTCTCAGTTTAGAAGTAAAACATTGTGGGACATCCAGGCCTTTATGTCTTGTAGGCTTGAAGCATTATTAACGTTGCCTAATGTTATTAATGTTGCCTAAAGGAGACATATATAAAGTAAAAAGTATTGGTCCTAACACAGAGCCTTGTGGAACTCCATAGCTAACCTTTGTGTGCATGGAGGATTCATCATTAACATGAACAAATTGAAATCTATCAGATAGATAAGATTTAAACCAACCTAGTGCAGTTCCTGTAATTCCATTTTCATGTTCCAGTCTCTGTAATAAAATGTTATGATCAATGGTATCAAATGCAGCACTAAGATCTAACAGAACAAGTATAGAGATGAGTCCATTATCTGAGGCCATGAGAAGATCGTTGGTGACTTTTACCAGTGCTGTTTCTGTACTATGATGAACTCTAAATCCTGACTGAAAGTCTTCATACAAATTATTCCTATGAAGGTGATCACATAATTGTTTTGCAACTACTTTTTCAATTATTTTAGAAATAAAGGGGAGATTAGATATTGGTCTGTAACTGGCTAAAACACCTGGGTCAAGACAGGGTTTTTTAAGTAGTGGTTTAATTACAGCTACCTTATAGGCCTGTGGTACATAACCTGTTTCTAAAGATAGATTGATGATATCTAATATGAACGTATCTATTAAGGGTAAAGCTTCCTTGAGCAGCTTAGTTGGAATAGGGTCTAGCAGACAGGTTGTTGGTTTAGATGAGGTAATAATTGAAGTTAGCTCAGAGAGATCTATGGGTAAAAAGCAGTCTAACAGGGATTGGGGCCTTATCGATGACTCTAGCACTGCTGTACATGAAGATCTATCTGTAATATTTGGGGGGAGGATGTGGTGGTTTTTTTTTTTCCTTAATAGCTACAATTTTATCTGTAATACTAAGGGGAATATTAGACTCAACAGAACTATGGCTCTCAGTCAGCCTGGCTACAGTGCTGAAAAGAAACCAGGGGTTGTTGTTATTGTCCTCTATTAATGATGAATAACATGTTGTTCTGGCATTACAGAGAGATTTTTATACATTATTAAACTGTTTTTCCAGGCTAAATGAGATTCTTCTAAATTAGTTGAACGCCACTTCCTTTCTAACGTTAGTGTCACCTGCTTTAAGCTGCATATTTGTGAATTGTACCATGGAGGTCGGCTCCTCTGATTCACTGTCTTCTTTTTCAGAGGGGCAACTGTATCTAGTATCATACGCAGTGAGGCTGCAGAATCACCAACTAGATAATCAACTTGTTCAGGAGTAAGATGGCTACTCACCATAGTATTAAGACATGGTGGTGAACATGATGATGAAGAATGAATGAATGAATGAATGAACATGATGAATTATTTCTTTAAATTTTTTCATAGCATTTTCAAATAAGCATCTGCTGTAGTGGAATTTTTTACTAGCAGCTGTATAGTCCATTATTGTAAATTCAACTCATTTCAAGACAGTTGTGAGGAAATATTGTTAAATTATCTGCTTCAATTCCACACGTAAGGACAAGGTCTAAGTTGTGACTAAAACAGTGAGTGGGTTTATTTACATTTTGGGAAAAACCAATTGAATCTAATAATGAATTAAACGCAGTGCTCAGGCAGTTACTGTCAGCATCTACATGAATGTTAAAGTCACCCACTATAATGACTTTATCTGTACTAAGCACTAAATCAGCTAGAAAATCAGAAAATTCAATCAAAAACTCTGAGTAAGGGACTGGAGGACGGTACACGATAACAAATAATAGTGGTTTTTGAGTTTTCCAGTTTGGGTGTGAAAGGCTAAGAGTAAGACTCTCAAATGAGTTATAATTATGTTTAGGTCTAGGAATTATTGATAAGCTACAATGGAAGATTGCTGCTACTCCTCCACCTCAGTCTGTGCTTCTAGAAACATTGTTGGGTTCTAACAACCACAACAGCGCTGCTTACACCTGGAAATACAGTTCAACAACAGTGAAATATCCAAACGAGTCAACTTTTGTCTTTTACTTGATCAAGGGGTCTTAGTGACTTAACACTTCACCCGAACTCAGCCAACTCCACCGGGCTCTTCCTTGTTCACACTATTTATTGGAAACAGAGATCAAAGCAGATGGAGAGTTCAATGCAGAAAAACAAATCCTTATAAATATAGGCCAATGAGAAATGCAATTCATCACATAATGATAATATAGCATTGTTTCCTTGACCACTGGTCAACAAACTTTAAAGGTAAACTATCAAAGCTATATGGTCACTAATGACCTCATCAGTACATAGACACTTCACAAATACACATTACATAAACAATTACATTTAATGTTGGAAACAATTACTTAATTACTTTGAACAAACCCTAACAAACATGATAATTAATATGACTTGGGGGGTTTGACTTATTTAAACTGACATATTCTTACTGCTACAACCACGTTCCTGTAAGACAGAATAAATTTAATTGACGATCATTTATTAAGTAATTTATTAACAAAGATTTAGACGAGAGAGATCTGATATTTAATGATCCACATTTAATTGTTTTGGGTTTTGCTCTGTAAGAGGAGTAGTCTTTTAACTTTTATTAGGTTTTTATGATTAACTCCCCTTGTGTTCATTTTTGCTGTAAATAGTTTAGGTGGTCGTGGAACAGACATAGTCTTTATAGGGCAAAGAGCAGTGTGGTTAAGATCATAAAATTAATTAAAATAATACAATTACCTGTGTGAAAAACTAAAATCTATAAAAGCAGCATTTTGTGGGCTGGTAACGTCAGATTCTATAAACATCTCAGACTGTTCATATCTATGGATGTTATCAGGGGTCGGAGCGGAGGATGCAGGTGAGGTGAGCCCATCAGAGCAACAGGTGTTTCCAATGGTCAGTCAGTCACTGGAGACTGAGACGCTGTGGACAATGTTCTCAGTCAAAATCCGTGGTCCCAGAAAGTACGGGTGCAGTCCATCTTGTTTGAATTACTGAGGACGATCCCAGAAAAGATTGAAATTGTCTATGTAAGAGAGTCTGTGTGCGGAGACTTGTGGTTGAAACCATGTGTGCAGGCTTGTCCGGAAATGAAGAACCGTCTATTGTAAAAACTCTCCAGCAGCTCGGACTGACAGGTTTGGAATTTTCTCCGTTATGTCACTGACAGTGGCTCTAGGAAAACAAAAAGTTTTAGCTGATGTTAAGCGGACCTCTCTAACGAAGGAGTCGCCAATAATAAGCATGGTCAGACCGGGAAGACTTACACAATGCAGTGGAGCGGTGCACTGAGGATCAGCATGTGGATTCCTCTCAGGAGCCGGGGTAGTATGTCGGTCTTCTGAAGCCCCGGCAGCATGCCCCGACCGTGCTGCCTGTGGGAGATGGAGCAGCTACCTGTGGGGGGCCAAGGTTACAGAGCCAGACCACGGCAGTGTGACATCAGGGTCCTGGTTCAATGAAGAAACAGCAGGGTGGATAAAGACAGTTTGGTCCATGTAGCTCAAGGTATTTAGAGCTGCCAGGGGCTTCACTGCGCAGTGGCAACGTTGGAAAACTCCAAAATAAAGTTGTAAATAAAAACAGAAGGCAATGATTTGCAAATCTCATCAACCCATATTTTGTTCACAATAGAACATAATCTCATATCAGATGTTGAACCTGTGACGTTTAGCATTTCATGGAAAATATTAGATAATTTTGAAATTTGATGGCAGCAACACGTCAAAAAAGCTGGAACAGGATGATGGTGACTATTGTGTAGCATCACCTCTTCTTTTATTTATTGGAAGTGACCAGGTTCTTTAGGAGAGTAATGTTGTCCCATGTTTGTCTGGTGCAGGGTTCTAGCTGCTGTTTGTAATGCAGTGTCTGAGGGCCCAAAGATCATGTGCATCCAGTTTTGACCTTCAGCCTTGTCCCTTGTGCAGTGAGATTCCTCCTGATTGTCTGAATCTTTAGATGATATTACACTGTATACTGTAGACGGTGGGATTTTCAAAGTCTTTGTCTGAAATTGTTCCACAATTTTTGGCCCAGTTTGTCACAGATTGGTGAACCTCATCCCTGCAGTCTTCATTCTTCACATTATGACCCTCCCTGTTTCCTGCCTGCATTTTCTCTGCAGAAGACTGCAGGCAGGGAGGATTGTTTACCTAATTTAGTGACACCTGTCCAGGTGTCAGTTGAAGTTAAATGAGCTTGCTCTTAGTTTCTCTCTCCTAGGAACCACACATCCAGGTTTTGGTTTGTTTCTCCTCATTGGACAACATGCACACACTTCATCTTTCACTCATCCATTCACTGCCTAAACTACTGAGAGTCCTATACCACACACTCCAGAAATGATATTGTTTTCTTTCTTGGTTTGACTGTTTATTAGAAAACAATTCTTACAATTTGCATTTACCTGTGTTGTTTCCCCTCCTTGGTTACAAGCTTTGAGCCAGTTAGCTGAACTGCAAAGACTGTTTTTAAGCTTCATATAACAGGCTGTAAACATTGTGGGGACGGTGTCCTGGAGAACAGAGTGAATCACAGTTAACTGGGAAGATGAAACATCTTAATCAAAAATAGTGACCTGTCAAATATAAGATCACACAGTAAGTAGTTAGTTCTGGGTCCTTCAGTTAGTCCACAATGATCTTACACGGTGTCATTTTAACTGTTAGTGCAGATAACTTAGTAACTAAACATCTAGTTAACTTAAACTAAAGCTACAGTAACTAACTCTGTGCATGTTTGAGTTGTACTTTTGTCTGAATTTTAAAAGAAGTTTTATATTTCAGTTACTGATGACTAGAGAAGGGCCGATGCTACAGGAAAATGGAATAAGGAAAAACAGTGAACAGAAACTGTTTAGGATTAATTTCAGGGTTTTTAAAGTCATAGTCTAACGAGTTTAATGTATAAAATTAGAACCTGCTGTAATAACTGACAGATATTATGGAACAGGAAAAAAACATTTACTGGGAAGCTTGTGAATCAATTCAGTTAGTTATAGGTGTTTATGTTGTGAAACTACAAGAGAAAGACCTGCTGAAACTACAAACACAAGCCTCTTTCACATTTCAACTCTGGACAGTGTCAAGAGAAATCAGCTCTGGACATTATCTTGAGTTGTCTTTCACATGTAAAACACATCGGGAGGTTGTCTGGGTCAAAGTTGAAAAACTTAGCTTGATTTCAGTGAGGGGCATATACAGGGGTCCCGACATAATAAAACAATTAGGTAGATCCATACCAAGACTCCAAAGCCACAATGAAGACAGAAAAAACTAATGCGGTAGATCTGTGTCGGAAATCAGGAATGTAGCCTCCAACCATAAATGTTTCACACAGAGTAGCTGGGTCACTGTCACCAAATTACAATAAATAAGAAAGAAAAAGTGCTCAGCAGAACACAGTGAATACGGAATGACTCAATCAAGTCTGACACAAAGAGTACAAAGCAGTGAAAACTTGTGACCATTAACAGAGGACACATTTGTGGCTTTAACTGCAGACGTGAAAGGGAAACTTCACTGATGAATGATTCAAAACACTGGCAGACAAAAGAAAATTGGGTGGTAATTCTACTTTCCAGCAATGAGTAACTGAAGGCAGTGTTGTGCATGAAATGACTTTATTTTTCTGTAGCATCACTGAAATTAAATTTACACATCACATGGAAATGAAGGTAGAACTTTGGGAATGATCCTGTTTTTGTCAGTTGAACCTTCATGTTTAATTTTATTTTATGCTAATTTGCAGATATTTGTTGACTTGTAGAAGAAAAAAACAACAATTGTACCTTTGTGGAACAGTGGGCTTTTTCTCTTACTTTCTTACTTTCTTTCTTTCTTTTTTTTTTGGCTGTCATTGCACCTTTTTTTTTTCCTCATTCCAGTGTTCGTCCCTGGTTTAGAGTTTCAGATCAACGCAGGTTCTTTGTGAATCTGTTCTGTGCAGCAGCAGAGAGAGAACAGCAGACAAGAGAGAAGATACTGGGACTGTTATCATCAGTCTGCAGATATGAAACATTCCCTGTAGATGAGAGATATATGCAGATCTATAATTATCAAAAACATCAGTCTGATTTCCTGTTGGATCTGTTCTCCCATGTGAAGGACTATGAGACTAAAACAGGTCTGAGAGTTCTTCCATCATTGCTGTCAGTTTTCCAGTCAGCTCCTACAGTCTGGTCCATAAACCTCTCAGAGAGAAAGACCTCCATCCTCCTGGAAGTGCTGAAACTACAACCAGAGAAGAAACCAGTGAAGCTGACAGGATGGTCAGATGAAGAGAGTGAAGTGAGGAGTTTCCTACAGTGTCTGCCTTATATCTCATGGCTCAGGTAAATGGAACATGATTTAACTCTACAGTGAGTTATGCAAATGTTTTCTGTTGCAGAAGTTCTAACATCAGTTTACTAATGAAATGATTTGTAAGATTAGTAGAGTAATTTACTTAATTGTTAGTTTGATATTTTTTATGTGTGTATGATAAGTTTATAAAATACGAGTCAAATTTGAACATCCCAACAGTTTCTAACCTAAAGTAGTTAATGTCAACTTCACCTTGATCAAATGTAGCAACTAAAGCACCTTCAGTATGAATCGTCATCATTTTGTGTCTCTACTCACACGTAGTTCAACGTGATGGTAGTTTACACATCTGTCTTCTCAAGAGCAGGATGAAGCATTGCATGATGGGAATTGTTGTACAACTACTGGACATGATAATGACTTTTAGATGTTTTGCTTTGTAATATATTCATATATTGTTCATGTCTGATAAAACTCATCCACCAAGTACAATTACATTTCATTTAATACAGGACATTCACAAGCTAATATCTGTTCATAGTGTGTGTTTGTTTTTTTAGTAGCTGAGATCAGATATTCACAAAATGTTTCTTTCTCACTGTTCCAGTTTTGATCCTCAGTCATCAGATCGATTAGAAAAAAACAGGAACTTTGCAAATCTGCTCTGTGCAGCAGCAGAGAGAGAACAGCAGACAGGAGAGAAGATACTGGAGCTGTTATCATCAGTCTGCAGATATGAAATATTGTTTTTGAATGAGGAATACATTTATGATGATAATGAGGGAAAATATCAGTGTGATTCCCTTTTGGATCTGTTCTCTCGTGTGAAGGACTATGAGAATAAAACAGGTCTGAGAGTTCTTCCATCATTACTGTCAGTTTTCCAGTCAGCTCCTACAGTCTGGTTCATAAACCTCTCAGAGAGAAAGACCTCCATCCTCCTGGAAGTGCTGAAACTACAACCAGAGAAGAAAACAGTGAAGCTGACAGGATGGTCAGATGAAGAGAGTGAAGTGAGGAGTTTCCTACAGTGTCTGCCTTATATCTCACAGCTCAGGTAAATAGAACATGATTTAACTCTACAGTGAGTTATGCAAATGTTTTATGTTGCAGAAGTTCTAACATCAGTTTACTAATGAAATGATTTGTAAGATTAGTAGAGTAATTTTCTTAATTGGTAGTTTGATATTTTGTATTTGTGCATGATAAGTTTATAAAATAGGAGTCAAATTTAAACATCCCAACAGTTTCTACTCTAAAGTAGTTAATGTCAACTTCACCTTGATCAACTGTAGCATGATAATGGTGTGTGTGTGTGTGTGTGTGTGTGTGTGTGTTCTCAGACTGATGTTATTCCACTAAAGTCTAATATCAAACATACACTGACAGTAACTTGTCTTCATGAAGATCAGTGACCAAACACACAAAGCAAAGATAGAATGAAATGTGAAGAAGAATAAAAATGGAAGAATTCAGCCCTGCTAATAGAAAAACATGACGTTGAAACACAAATGTAATTCAGAGAATGATGTGAATCCAAAATAATAGTATCTTTAAAACAGTTACTGAAACCAAAGAGAACTAGAAAAGGCAATTTCCAAGGAAATTACGTGGGAGAGCTGTTAAGTCGCCCGGTAGAGGCCGACCGCTCAGAAGCTGCTGAGAGCAGAGGCGTTTGCACGTTCAAAGCCGCAAACGCTGAAGAGAGATAAATACGAACAAAAAGAGAAAGAAGAAGATGACAAGAAAAGGAAAAAATCCAAAATCCCAGGAAAAGTTGAATTCAGAAAAGAAAAAAAGTAGAAAGTAACAATGGAGGAAGTAAATAAGTAAAAAGTTGATATTTAAAGTGTAAAGAAACAGAAAAAGAAGCAAAGTAAAAAGTTGCTATTGAAAGTGTAAAGAAAAAAGTAAGAAGTGAAAAAGCAACAACTTGATTAACAAAAGTGGAAAGAAGTAGTAAGAAACAAAGGAAAAGGTAAATATTCCCAAAGTTAAAAGAAACAAAGAAAGAAGCAAAGTAAAAAAGTTGCTATTAAAAGTGTAAAGGAAGAAGTGAAAAAGCAACAACTTGATTAACAAAAGTGGAAAGAAGTAGTAAGAAACAAAGGAAAAGGTAAATATTCCCAAAGTTAAAAGAAACAAAAAAAGAAGCAAAGTAAAAAAGTTGCTATTAAAGTGTAAAGAAAAAAGCTAGAAGTAACTACTTAGAAATGAAGGAACCATTTTAATGCTGAAAAACTGTTGAAAAAAAAAAAGTTGAAAAGAGCTTTTAATTTGAAAGTGTGTTTCCTGTCTGTGTCTGTGTGGTAGTTTGTGTGTCCACTGTAGGGAGACTTCAAAACAAACTCATTTTAGCATTTAAATGCTAAATAATTAAAATAAGAATGATAAAAGGCTTTTATTTTGAAAGTGTGTTTCCTGTCTGTGAGGGTGTGTGTGTAGGGAAACTTCACCACAAAGTCATTTTAGCATTTAAATGCTAAAAAGTGGATAAAATATTATGAAAGGCTTTTATTTTGAAAGTGTGTTTCCTATCTGTGAGGGTGTGTGTGTGTAGGGAAACTTCACCACAAAGTCATTTTAGCATTTAAATGCTAAAAAGTGGATAACATATTATGAAAGGCTTTTATTTTGAAAGGGTATTTCCTGTCTGTGAGGGTGTGTGTCTGTGTGTGTCTCCACTGTGTCTGTTGAGGGAGAAAAACTCAGGTAAAGTGTGTGGACACAGCTCTGAGGCTGATTACATGACGTCATGCAGCTGTGTCCGTTACCATGACAATGACTGCTGCCCGCCTGCTGAGTCATGTGAGCCAAATGCAAAGGCAGGCTGGAAAAGTGCTGAGACTATGCCTCGCAAAATGCTCAAAATATGAAAAAGTATTAGTCCTATCGAAACAATTCAAAAACTGTGAGTGACAAAAGGCTTCAATGAACACACTGATGTACTTTATTTGAAGATACTCCATAAAATGAAGGCGTGGTGGCGATTTTAAAACAGCCCCCCGTTTGTGATTTGATTAGAATTTAAGAACCTCTGTTATAATGGGCTCCAATGGGAGTTTCAGACGGCACTCTCTCTGCTTCTGGACTCTTGGAGAAAGAACCGTCAGTCCTGTCACTATGAGAGTTACATTTACTGAAAGAAGACAAAAATACCTACATTCTGATGTATAGTTTGTGTATGTAAGATTAAAGTTGATTGAAGGAAAGAAGGAAAAGAAGGAAAAAAGTTGCTAAAAGTGGAAGCTGAAAAGTTAGAGTGCGTGTGATGTCACCCACTCTAGCTGCTCCAACATTCCGCAATACACACTAATGGAAAAGTTGAAAAAGCTCCAAAAGTTACCTAAAACTAAAACTGCGATTATTTAAAAAGTATAAAAGATACAAAGAAGCTGATCCACCCAGAAAAAGTTGAAAGGGTCTAGACCCGTATAAAGTTTAAATAAAGTTTCTACTCCAAAGTATGACGACACAAGAGGCAGATGAAAAGTGGCAAGTTGAAGGGAAGTTTTAAGTGGCTTCCATTCATTTTCAATGGGAAGAAAAGTTGATAAAAAGTGAAATATAATAAAAAGTATAAAAGTTATTAATGAGAAAAGTAATAGCCCACATGTCCTAAAAGAGACCTACGATTAGGAAGTGGAACGGAGTTTCTACGACAAACCGTCTAGGAGGAGATAGTGACCGAAAAACGGCGAAATAAAAAGAAAAATAATAATAAAGAGAAAGGATCTCATAAGTGTGAGAGCTGTGTTACAGCTCTCCCACTAATAATAATAATAAAGAAAAGGATCTCAATAGTGTGAGAGCTGTGCTTACAGCTCTCCCACTAATTATGTTCAGCTGCCTCTTAGTTTCTAACTATAATGAACTTTACTGACCATGATAAGATTTGTACCAGTGAACAACAAATGAAGAGTTCAGACACCTTCAGTATGAATCATCATCATTTTGTGTCTCTACTCACACATGTAGTTCAACGTGATGGTAGTTTACACATCTGTCTTCTCAAGAGCAGGATGAAGCATTGCATGATGGGAATTGTTGTACAACTACTGGACATGATAATGACTTTTAGATGTTTTGCTTTGTAATATATTCATATATTGTTCATGTCTGGTAAAACTCATCCACCAAGTACAATTACATTTCATTTAATACAGGACATTTACAAGCTTATATCTGTTCATAGTGTGTGTTTGTTTTTTTAGTAGCTGAGATCAGATATTCACAAAATGTTTCTTTCTCACTGTTCCAGTTTTGATGTCCAGTCATCAGATCCTTCAGAAAAAAACAGGATCTTAGTGAATCTGTTCTGTGCAGCAGCAGAGGGAGAGAAGATACTGGAGCTGTTATCATCAGTCTGCAGATATCAAACTTTGCCTTTGGATGACAGATACATGAAGGATCGTGTTTTAAAACATCAGTCTGATTTCCTGTTGGATCTGTTCTCCCATGTGAAGGACTATGAGACTAAAACAGGTCTGAGAGTTCTTCCATCATTACTGTCAGTTTTCCAGTCAGCTCCTACAGTCTGGTCCATAAACCTCTCAAAGAGAAAGACCTCCATCCTCCTGGAAGTGCTGAAACTACAACCAGAGAAGAAACCAGTGAAGCTGACAGGATGGTCAGATGAAGAGAGTGAAGTGAGGAGTTTCCTACAGTGTCTGCCTTATATCTCACAGCTCAGGTAAATGATTGTAGTGAACATTTGTGGAGCTGTGTTCTCACATCGACACCACCTCACTGTTAGTTTGAAAGTTAAAATGTGTTCAGCTGATGTGTCCACATAAACATCACATCATGGAGTGTAGTTTTAATGTCCTACATTTCCCAGAGTTCAGTAGGACCTAAAGGCAGCTTTCCTACAGAGAACTGCTCATCTCTCATTAACTGATACATGTTTACTTCACTAAGCTCCCAGTTTGTTCTGAACATTAACTGTTGTTATTGTGAAGCAGCAGAGACGATCGCACAGTGTTGATGATTAGAAGTTCAGTTGTTCCTCAGGAGCAGTGATTAACTGCTGTGTTTGTCTGTTTTTCTACTGTCCTGCAGCTTTGTTTGTGGTTTCTTAAATCTCAGACATGAAGCAGGAGATTTCCTGCATTAAAGAACAGCCACAAATGGCTCTTCCTGCCTAAACAGATCAGAGTTTGAATTGAAACGTATTAGAAAACATGTTCTGGTTTGTTTTGAAGACTGTTGTGTAAAACGTTTTCAGTTTTTGGACCAAATCATCAAAGTTTTCTTCCCTAAAACATTCAAAACGTAGAAAAAGGTCAAATGTGAAGTTATGTTCATTCCCAAAAAAGGTCAATTCACTGAGACGGGTTTGAACTGGATCTGAAAATCTGAATATGCTATTGGCTTATTGGTACAGTTTTCTGGGCTGCACCATAAATCCTCCCAGGGGGATAAAAGATTTTACTTTACCTCAACAATATGTTATATCCAATAATTGTTGTCACAAACTTCCCTCCTGATTTGGTTGTGTCCACCAGAGGACTGGTCTCTGTCCTTGGAAGAACACGTTCAATCCTGTTACATCTTACCCAGGCCTGTTCTGTCTGAGTATAGGGAGCCCTCCAAAACATATTCTGCTGAACTGTTCACCCCAGTGTCACTTCATATATTAAACTAAATCTTTTCTCACACTGAAATGTAGTGAGCTAAAGTTTTACCCCAAGTCTTGATTCTTACTGGGGGGTTAGAAAAACCAAATACATGCTGACCCTCAGAGAAAAGGACTAGATGCTATGTCGTCATTCTCATGATATGGAGGTTCCCAGTTAGGGATGTGAAAGGATTCAGGGGAAGCACTGTCCCTAAATAAAGGAAGGCTTTGGATAGTCACTTGGTGTGAGATGGAGTGATCAGTGTTCTCCCATTTCATCTGTGATGTTGCTGCCAACTGCTCAGCTGTACCTCCAATGGCATCATGTGTGTGATTGATGAATCTCTGTTGGTTGTAATGCAGGTAGTTGCTCCAATCAACATTCTTGTTGGTTGTGCACCACCAGCAAAGGGAGGAAACAAATCCTGCTGCAATCTGGCTACCAGTCTTGTATCCATTTGGGATCCCTGTGGTGCTCTGATGTCATCAATATACACTTCAGTGTCACATGATCCCAGAGGTTTCTGGAGTGCTCGTCTCATGCGGTGGTGTGGTGCAGTAGACCAGTGTGCAATGTCTGAGGCAGCTACTGGGAGTACGTGTATTTCTTGGACCAGCATGACAAGGGCACACACTCCTGTCCAGTTAGCTGGCAGAGCTCAAGTTGGCCTGACACACATCCAGTACACATTCAGCACGGGATTGATTCCTGCATCAAAAGCATCTCTCTTGCAGCATCTGCCATAAACTCCATCTTCAATAATCTCCTTGGCAACTTCAGAGCTCTGTGAATGTCCAGGTTTAAGTGGTGGGTAGAGGGTATGTGTCTTTGTGCAGTTCAGTGGTGTGATGCCTACTGACACATTTCCATAGGTCTGATTGAAGCAGACAAACTTAGCTCCCAGTGCAGGCTTGATGTGGCTTAGTGTGGAGACAATGATGGATATTGCACTATGGCATTTTTGGAATAAAATGTCATTGGTGTCCCAGGTCGTCTGTCTGGAGGCTCGAATGATGATGCAGTCAATCAGAAGAACTTTACTAACATTGTCTGATTCTGCTATAATTCATGAATCATCCACAAGATTTCTGCAACCGTGGTGAAGAGAATAAATGTGCACAATCTGATCTTCAGGTTCCACTCCTTCAGTTTGAGTGGGTGCTCTTACCGTGTGGGATTCTCCATCATTGGGCAGCAGATGTCACCTCTGTCACCTTCCTGTATTCACCTTTCTTGAAGATTGTTCGAACTTGAAGTGTGGTTCGAGCCCAATCATCACTTCTCCCCCCTCACCGAGATGAACAATTCAGAGGACAAATTTGATCATCTGTGGCTTGTAGGTCGTCCTCCACGGTGATTGTCTGCTTGTCGAGTCAGTGTGCATCTGGCTGTAGTTTCTTTTCCGGTTCTGGTATGAGGATCCTCTTGCAGTGGCTGGTGTGGACACACGCAACGTATCTCTCCACCTTCACTGCCGTATTAGTAGTCAGTAGTACTTGATGTGATCCTGTGAAACGTCTCTGCTTCCAGTGTTTCCTCCAGTGGTCCTTGATGAGCACCCAGTCACCTGGTTTAAGATCTTGCTGGCTGATGCCTGCAGGTGTAGACAGGGCTGCTTTCACCTGGGGACAAACAGCTGAGAGAGTTTACACTATAGTTAAAAGATCACATCTTCATGACAAACTCGTCAGAGTTTGTTTGTTCTGAATAAGTACTACGCTAAAACCTGTTACTTCACCACATTTTGTTAATTTGGTCATTCCATCGTACCTGCACTCTGGGGGTGATAAGGCAGCAATACTGAGAAATAACCCAAATTAGCTGGACAAATCATTCAACACCTTTATGGTAAACCCAGGACCATTGTCACTAATAACTTTCTTCTGGAATACTTCACCTAATGATCATGTGTTTGGGCCTTTTTACCACAGCAGATGCATCTTGTTTGGGAAAAAAGGAAAATAAACCTCAGCCCACTTGCTAAAAATGCAAACCATAGTCAAGCAATGTCTCTATTTCTGACAGGGCTTAATTAAGTCAATCATTCAATGTTCGAAAAGCCCATCAGGTGGGGGGTGACCTTGCATTTAATGGCACCAGAGCATTGTGTGCTGCACAGATAAGAACCCTGGTATATAAACCTTCTGTAGCAATAGCTGTTACAATATGGACACATCCCTCTTTTGCAAATGTGGTGTTTACCATGAACTAGCTTTGCATACAAATGAAAATATGAATTAGCTAAATAAAGTTTATCTCTGGACCAATACATGTCCCTTTTTGCAATGGTGCACATAATGTCTTCTCAAAGTTTTCTAGATACACTTGCTAGTGACTGCATGGTCTGTAGATTCAGTTCCTGTGAGGAGAAAGTTGTGTAAGGTGAAACATTTGTCCCACAACATTTGTTTGCTGGTTCTGTAGCTGCATCTGCTGTTGAATTACCTGTAGAAAGATTCTTTTGTTAATGTTAGTGTTTCACATTTTGTTACCAATGTGTAGGCGACAGGACAGGATCGAAAGAGCTGCAACAACAACTATGTGCAATTAGTGTTGTGTCTGATGACGTAAAAGTCCTTTGTCTGTTTGAATAACAACAAATGTAGTCAGTCTAAATAATCATTCATTCATAAACATTCATATCAATGGATAGTTTATAGGTTTCAGTAAGAGCTCTCAGCTCACCAGCGTGTGCAGACAAGTTAGAGGGTAGTTTTATCATGAACCTTCTGTAGCAGCTGCAAACTAAGAATCAAAGCCATCGTAACTCTTATGAATTCAGAATTAGTGTGTTTGTGATATCAGGTCTGGAAGTACAGATGGTTTCTATTACCTCAGTGCAGTTATGAGGATCCATCCTCCTCTGCAGGCAGCAGAGTAGCAGGGTTCAACATATAGAACATCTTTTCACAGCAATGTTGGACTTTTCAAGCAACATCTCAGAACAGCTAATCAAATGAGGTTGGCATAATAAAGAAGGCATGTAACTGTCTTTCTGTTCAACAACTAGAGTATTGGGCAACACTTTTTCTTAAGAGTTCACATGGTTTCATAAAGTGCAAACAACAACAACAAAAATATTAAGATTAAACTTCACACAGAGAACAAGTCTGCAAACTGCAGTTTAGAAAGAATCACTTCATGGCCATTGTCAACAAGATGTTTTAACAGTTGCACCATATACATTTTTTGCATGTTTCTTTAAACTTACAAATACAAAATACAAATTAGCAAATCATCTACGTTCTGTAGCAAACACAAAAACTGGTCATATTTGTTGGTACCAGAGAAAGAATGATTTGTAGATTTTTACTTAAGGTGCTGTGGGGTGTGTGGCTGCATTCACCTCCTGTGAATTTGAACAATGCACCACTCATTTGCTTGGTCTCTTACTTTTTTACCAAAAATATGGTAACACACACAAGAGAATTCTCACCTGAAATTATTACACCTGCTGTTAACAAGGATTCGAACACAGGCTTTACACATATGCATATACATTTACAAATACGCCATATTTATGGCCCAAAGATTTTGGAATTTGCTCGAGCTTTGGTAGTAAACTAGTTTCTATGATAGTAAAGGGCACAGCATGTGCGGTGTTATGGCTTTAAATGAGCTCAATTCTACAAGCTTGTGCAACTGATTGCGTACGATGTACATCACCCTTCCTGCTGTATTCCATCCTAGGATCTGAGGCTGGTGGTTGGACTTCCAACAGGAACAACATGCTCTGCAACCATGTTCCCAAATTTTCCAACTCAGGTCAAAGGGTTCACCAATCAGACATGTGGAGTGTTTCCCATAAAGAGTTTTTCCTGTGTAGAGGAGAGTGAGACAGAGGCAACAGCAACAGTCTTTGTCCAACCTCCCATTATCTACATTGTGTCCTATGTGCTTTGCAGTGTTTGATGATGCCTAAAAGTTTCTGAATATGTGCTGTGTGTGCGTGTAAAGTCTGTAAGCTGTTGTGTAACATAAGTATTATCATATGCACATTGTGAATGTATATAAACTATCTGCATTTGAGAGGAACAGAGCAACTTTCTGAAACAAAGTTGTTTTTCCACTAGCACCTATTGTGAGATATGATCTACCTCAGAATGAATGAGTCAGTCTTCAGAATAGAGCTTGTAGCTCCTGAATCAACTTAAATATCACATCATGATTTTTCAACGGCAAAAGTCTGGAAATAGCTGCTACTTATCAGAATGACAATACTTTGTAAAATTATGCAGGTCCTACCTGGATTCTGCTCCTTTTTGAGTGTGTGGGTGGAGGTCACCTGATCTGACATATGCTCCTGTATTGATGTCGCATGATCTGGGGTCTGCTCCCCCCACTCTCCCACCCAGTCAGTCTTTTGCATATCTCCAGAACAGTCCCCTGTTCAGTGTCCTTTCTCACCACACTGAAAACAGACTTCTTGGATACAGTAACGTCTTCTTCCTTTGCCACGTCCCATTTCTTGTTCTTTGCCACAAGTTCTTTGGTTGGTCATGACTCTGGACGTGGTGTGTCCTGTAGTTGAGCTTCTGCTGATGGAGGAGTTCTGGCTTAGTCTCATCTCCATTCACTGTTGGCTCTAGCATGGTGGGGGAGGGAGTGGAGGAGCAGAGTCCAGACCTGGAATCACCTTATGAAACTCAGAGACAGATTACAGTGTTAGAACATTTTGGACAAAGACTTGTGTTGCTCTGTCCTCTGCTTTCTATTTAAACCACAATTGACACTATTCAGTAAATTGATTAAAACTGTAAATTTCTCCACATGATGGTAACAATTCAGTTGGTAAACTGTGGCCAGGCCAGACGCTCACTTCTTTTAGTAGCCAGTACTATTTCTCTTGTACCCTGTTCTTTAGCTCTATCTTTCCTCGTGTGACTCAGATTTCACTGCGCTGAATACAACAGTAATCTTTAACACAACAGTTCATCTACAATGACAATGTCTGGTCACCTATGCAGCCTGTTAGGGAGTTTTCATAGAGCTCTCTTACCTTTTTCTGTTCTGCTCGTGCTTCTCCCCTGCTATTATGGTCCATATCACTCCTAGATTGGATCATGTGGCTCCTCAGGAGGACAGCTTCTCAACCACAGGGAGGAATCAGTTGTTACTTGCTGTAAGTCAAGTTGAGGAGACAAAAGGCAGCTCACAGTCTTGGTTATGGTGAGTTTAATCAGCAAGAGGCAGAAACATGCAGAGCAGAACAGAACTACACTCCAGAGTGGATCAATCACATTGACAAGGTTTTACAGGTTATGGTGTTTTTTAACCACTAAGCTCATCAGCCGAATTCACATAGAAGGACAAAGGAATAACCAATGCAAATCAACCTTAGCGACAAACATACAGGAATCTAATTAGCAAGTCTCTGAGACTACTCATCGTCTATGTGTTCCCTGCTGGGACAGCTTCCTGATGAAGCTCTGGTCTAAAGACAGAGCAGACAGAAGATCTGCTGAGGTATGAAAGCAGCATTTGGTCACCATGAACAGGCTTTTTGCTTTTGTAGGAAAATTTCTCTCACACCAAACATACACTGACAGTAACTTGTCTTCATGAAGATCAGTGACCAAACACACAAAGCAAAGATAGAATGAAATGTGAAGAAGAATAAAAATGTAAATGTAATTCAGAGAATGATGTGAATCCAAAATAATAGTATCTTTAAAACAGTTACTGAAACCAAAGAGAAGTATGTTCAGCTGCCTCTTAGTTTCTAACTATAATGAACTTTACTGACCATGATAAGATTTGTACCAGTGAACAACAAATGAAGAGTTCAGACACCTTCAGTATGAATCATCATCATTTTGTGTCTCTACTCACACATGTAGTTCAACGTGATGGTAGTTTACACATCTGTCTTCTCAAGAGCAGGATGAAGCATTGCATGATGGGAATTGTTGTACAACTACTGGACATGATAAAGACTTTTAGATGTTTTGCTTTGTAATATATTCATATATTGTTCATGTCTGATAAAACTCATCCACCAAGTACAATTACATTTCATTTAATACAGGACATTTACAAGCTAATATCTGTTCATAGTGTGTGTTTTTGTTTTTTTTTGTAGCTGAGATCAGATATTCACAAAATGTTTCTTTCTCACTGTTCCAGTTTTTATCTTCAGTCATCAAATCGTTCAGAAGAAACCAGGATATTTGGGAATCTGCTCTGTGCAGCAGCAGAGAGAGAACAGCAGACAGGAGAGAAGATACTGGAGCTGTTATCATCACTCTGCACATATCAAACATTGTATTTGGAAGGTGGATACTCGAAGAGATGGAATATTTATGATTATAAAAATCATCAGTGTTATTTCCTGTTGGATCTGTTCTCCCATGTGAAGGACTATGAGACTAAAACAGGTCTGAGAGTTCTTCCATCATTACTGTCAGTTTTCCAGTCAGCTCCTAGAGTCTGGTTCATAAACCTCTCAGAGAGAAAGACCTCCATCCTCCTGGAAGTGCTGAAACTACAACCACAGAAGAAACCAGTGAAGCTGACAGGATGGTCAGATGAAGAGAGTGAAGTGAGGAGTTTCCTACAGTGTCTGCCTTATATCTCACAGCTCAGGTAAATGATTGTAGTGAACATTTGTGGAGCTGTGTTCTCACATCGACACCACCTCACTGTTAGTTTGAAAGTTAAAATGTGTTCAGCTGATGTGTCCACATAAACATCACATCATGGAGTGTAGTTTTAATGTCCTACATTTCCCAGAGTTCAGTAGGACCTAAAGGCAGCTTTCCTACAGAGAACTGCTCATCTCTCATTAACTGATACATGTTTACTTCACTAAGCTCCCAGTTTGTTCTGAACATTAACTGTTGTTATTGTGAAGCAGCAGAGACGATCGCACAGTGTTGATGATTAGAAGTTCAGTTGTTCCTCAGGAGCAGTGATTAACTGCTGTGTTTGTCTGTTTTTCTACTGTCCTGCAGCTTTGTTCTTGGTTTCTTAAATCTCAGACATGAAGCAGGACATTTCCTGCATTAAAGAACAGCCACAAATGGCTCTTTCTGCCTAAACACATCAGGGTTTCAGAGTTTGAATTGAAACGTATTAGAAAACATGTTCTGGTTTGTTTTGAACACTGTTGTGTAAAAAGTTTTCAGTTTTTGGACCAAATCATCAAACTTTTCTTCCCTAAAACATTCAAAACATAGAAAAAGGTCAAATGTGAAGTTATGTTCATTCCCAAAAAAGGTCAATTCACTGAGACGGATTTGAACTGGATCTGAAAATCTGAATATGCTATTGACTTATTGGTACTGTTTTCTGGGCTGCACCATAAATCCTCCCAGGGGGATAAAAGATTTTACTTTACCTCAACAATATGTTATATCCAATAATTGTTGTCACAAAGTTCCCTCCTGATTTGGTTGTGTCCACCAGAGGACTGGTCTCTGTCCTTGGAAGAACACGTTCAATCCTGTTACATCTTACCCAGGCCTGTTCTGTCTGAGTAGAGGGAGCCCTCCAAAACATATTCTGCTGAACTGTTCACCCCAGTGTCACTTCATATATTAAACTAAATCTTTTCTCACACTGAAATGTAGTGAGCTAAAGTTTTACCCCAAGTCTTGATTCTTACTGGGGGGTTAGAAAAACCAAATACATGCTCACTCTTAATTTTCAATAACTGTCGTGGCAAAAACTTTAAGGAAAGTCAAGAGGCAGCTCACAAGTGATGTTTATAGTGAGTTTAATCAGCAAAAGGAAGAAACACACAGCAGAACAGTCTACACTGTTCTGAGTAGGCCAATCAGATTGATGAGGCCTCACAGGCTGCTCAGCCTTTAACCACTCAGCTCACAGCTAAGTTCACACAATGACACAAGCAATGAGTCAATGAAATGAATATTAATAAGCCTTTTGCTCCTCATGTCTTTTAAGTCTTGACATTGATCAACAGTTCTGGTTCCCTACTGGGAAGCAAATACTCAGATGTAGGCAGTTTATGGTTGGTGTCTATCTAAGACATCAGTGGGAGGCAGGATGTCTTGAGGGGAAACAGTTAGTGTCAACCGAGGAAGCGCTGATGTAAATGACAATGCAAATACGACGTCTGTGAAAGAAGTGTGACAACAGAGCAGTGAAGGAGAAACTGTGTTGCATTTTTTAACTTTCCCTCAGAATAACAACCTTCAAATTCAGAAAATTGATTGATACAGCTTATACTAGAAAAAAATAGTTTATTTTATTTATGATTTTCCACAAGATATTATCATTTTTCTGATCAAATATCAGTGATGGATGCTGGATCAAACACTCATTCAGTGGCTCCTGTGACTCTGATACACACAGTAAAGTGACTGGAACTTAGTCGAATGTTTGAATGACTTTATTTTTCTGTAGCTTCACTGAAATGAAATTACACGTCACATGGAAGTGAAAGTAGAGCTTTGCAAATCTTCAATATGCTACAACATCAGTGTGTGAAGTTTGATAGTTTTACAGAATAATGGATGTTTAAACTTCTGCTCCAGTATTTTGAGCTTTGAAGGAGATGAATTGATAAAAATACTGAGGATTTACCATTGTAGCCTGATGTTTGTGTTTCCTTCAACATTTTAGAAGAATTTCAGTGAGGAAAAGTAAAAACTCCATGTATGATTTATCCTGTTATTGTTGTATTTTACACTGATTCATGTTTCATGTCATTTTTTGCTCATTAGCAGGTATTTGTTGGCTTTTAGAAGAAACACCTGTAAAACCAGTTTTACATGAATTTTGTTGCTGTTGATATTGAAACAAAATGTTTGATTCTCATTCCAGTGTTCGTCCCTGGTTTAGAGTTTCAGATCAACGCAGGTTCTTTGTGAATCTGTTCTGTGCAGCAGCAGAGAGAGAACAGCAGACAAGAGAGAAGATACTGGGACTGTTATCATCAGTCTGCAGATATGAAACATTCCCTGTAGATGAGAGATATATGCAGATCTATAATTATCAAAAACATCAGTCTGATTTCCTGTTGGATCTGTTCTCCCATGTGAAGGACTATGAGACTAAAACAGGTCTGAGAGTTCTTCCATCATTACTGTCAGTTTTCCAGTCAGCTCCTAGAGTCTGGTTCATAAACCTCTCAGAGAGAAAGACCTCCATCCTCCTGGAAGTGCTGAAACTACAACCAGAGAAGAAACCAGTGGAGCTGACAGGATGGTCAGATGAAGAGAGTGAAGTGAGGAGTTTCCTACAGTTTCTGCCTTATATCTCACAGCTCAGGTAAATGGAACATGATTTAACTCTACAGTGGGTTATGCAAATGTTTTATGTTGCAGAAGTTCTAACATCATCTTACTAATGAAATGATTTGTAAGATTAGTAGAGTAGTTTACTTAATTGGTAGTTTGATATTTTGTATTTGTGTATGATAAGTTTATAAAATAGGAGTCAAATTTAAACATCCCAACAGTTTCTAATCTAATGTAGTTAATGTCAACTTCACCTTGAGCAGCTGTAGCATTATAATGGTGTGTGTGTGTGTGTGTGTGTGTGTGTGTGTGTGTGTGTTCGTGTTCTCAGACTGATGTTATTCCACTAAAGTCTAATATCAAACATACACTGACAGTAACTTGTCTTCATGAAGATCAGTGACCAAACACACAGAGCAAAGATAGAATGAAATGTGAAGAAGAATAAAAATGTAAGAATTCAGCCCTGCTAATAGAAAAACATGACGTTGAAACACAAATGTAATTCAGAGAATGATGTGAATCCAAAATAATAGTATCTTTAAAACAGTTACTGAAACCAAAGAGAAGTATGTTCAGCTGCCTCTTAGTTTCTAACTATAATGAACTTTACTGACCATGATAAGATTTGTACCAGTGAACAACAAATGAAGAGTTCAGACACCTTCAGTATGAATCATCATCATTTTGTGTCTCTACTCACACATGTAGTTCAACGTGATGGTAGTTTACACATCTGTCTTCTCAAGAGCAGGATGAAGCATTGCATGATGGGAATTGTTGTACAACTACTGGACATGATAATGACTTTTAGATGTTTTGCTTTGTAATATATTCATATATTGTTCATGTCTGGTAAAACTCATCCACCAAGTAAAATTACATTTCATTTAATACAGGACATTTACAAGCTAATATCTGTTCATAGTGTGTGTTTGTTTTTTTAGTAGCTGAGATCAGATATTTACAAAATGTTTCTTTCTCACTGTTACAGTTTTTATCCTCACTCATCAAATCGTTCAGAAAAAAACAGGATCTTTGTGAATCTGCTCTGTGCAGCAGCAGAGAGAGAACATCAGACAGGAGAGAAGATACTGGAGCTGTTATCATCAGTCTGCACATATCAAACATTCCCTTTTGATGACAGATGCAGGAATGATAAAGATCCAGAATACCAGTCTCATTTCCTGTTGGATCTGTTCTCCCATGTGAAGGACTGTGAGACTAAAACAGGTCTGAAAGTTCTTCCATCATTACTGTCAGTTTTCCAGTCAGCTCCTAGAGTCTGGTTCATAAACCTCTCAAAGAGAAAGACCTCCATCCTCCTGGAAGTGCTGAAACTACAACCAGAGAAGAAACCAGCGAAGCTGACAGGATGGTCAGATGAAGAGAGTGAAGTGAGGAGTTTCCTACAGTGTCTGCCTTATATCTCACAGCTCAGGTAAATGATTGTCCTTCATATCAATTCTGATTGTATTTAACCCATATTTAGTGTTTTATATTTAAACATAATTTAAGCAGAACACATTCAACAAACCAGTTTAGATAAAAGCTTTAGTTTTATTTGAATAAAATCATGTTTTGGTAATCCTGTGTTTTCAGTTTCATTCCTCAACCATCAAATCGTTCAGAAGAAACAAGGTTCTTTGTGAATCTGTTCTGTGCAGCAGCAGAGAGAGAACATCAGACAGGAGAGAAGATACTGGAGCTGTTATCATCAGTCTGCACATATAAAACATTCCCTTTTGATGACAGATGCAGGAATGATAAAGATCCAGAATACCAGTCTGATTTCCTGTTGGATCTGTTCTCCCATGTGAATAACTATGAGACTAAAACAGGTCTGAGAGTTCTTCCATCATTACTGTCAGTTTTCCAGTCAGCTCCTACAGTCTGGTTCATAAACCTCTCAGAGAGAAAGACCTCCATCCTCCTGGAAGTGCTGAAACTACAACCAGAGAAGAAACCAGTGAAGCTGAGAGGATGGTCAGATGAAGAGAGTGAAGTGAGGAGTTTCCTACAGTGTCTGCCTTATATCTCACGGCTCAGGTAAATGATTGTAGTGAACATTTGTGGAGCTGTGTTCTCACATCGACACCACCTCACTGTTAGTTTGAAAGTTAAAATGTGTTCAGCTGATGTGTCCACATAAACATCACATCATGGAGTGTAGTTTTAATGTCCTACATTTCCCAGAGTTCAGTAGGACCTAAAGGCAGCTTTCCTACAGAGAACTGCTCATCTCTCATTAACTGATACATGTTTACTTCACTAAGCTCCCAGTTTGTTCTGAACATTAACTGTTGTTATTGTGAAGCAACAGAGACGATCGCACAGTGTTGATGATTAGAAGTTCAGTTGTTCCTCAGGAGCAGTGATTAACTGCTGTGTTTGTCTGTTTTTCTACTGTCCTGCAGCTTTGTTCTTGGTTTCTTAAATCTCAGACATGAAGCAGGAGATTTCCTGCATTAAAGAACAGCCACAAATGGCTCTTCCTGCCTAAACACATCAGGGTTTAAGAGTTTGATTTACAAATTATCTTAAGGAATTTTTTAAAGTGGTGAATTTTGACTTTATAATTTCTCTGATCAAATATCAGTGGTGGATGCTGGATCAAACCCTCATTCAGTGGCTCCTGTGACTCTGATACAGACAGTAAAGTGTCTGGAACTTAGTCGAATATTTGAATGACTTTATTTTTCTGTAGCTTCACTGAAATGAAATTACACGTCACATGGAAGTGAAAGTAGAGCTTTGCAAATCTTCAATATGCTACAACATCAGTGTGTGAAGTTTGATAGTTTTACAGAATAATGGATGTTTAAACTTCTGCTCCAGTATTTTGAGCTTTGAAGCAGATGAATTGATAAAAATACTGAGGATTTACCATTGTAGCCTGATGTTTGTGGTTCCTTCAACATTTTAGAAGAATTTCAGTGAGTAAAAGTAAAAACTCCATGTATGATTTATCCTGTTATTGTATTGTATTTTACACTGATTCATGTTTCATGTAATTTTTTGCTCATTAGCAGGTATTTGTTGGCTTTTAGAAGAAACACCTGTAAAACCAGTTTTACATGAATTTTGTTGCTGTTGATATTGAAACAAAATGTTTGATTCTCATTTCAGTGTCAGACGCTGGTTTAACGAGTCAGACCAACCCAGGATCTTTGTGAATCTGTTCTGTGCAGCAGCAGAGAGAGAACAGCAGACAGGAGAGAAGATACTGGAGCTGTTATCATCAGTCTGCACATATCAAACATTCCCTTTGGGTGATTATCATAATCCAGAATATCAGTGTGATTTCCTGTTGGATCTGTTCTCCCATGTGAAGGACTATGAGACTAAAACAGGTCTGAGAGTTCTTCCATCATTACTGTCAGTTTTCCAGTCAGCTCCTAGAGTCTGGTCCATAAACCTCTCAGAGAGAAAGACCTCCATCCTCCTGGAAGTGCTGAAACTACAACCACAGAAGAAACCAGTGAAGCTGACAGGATGGTCAGATGAAGAGAGTGAAGTGAGGAGTTTCCTACAGTGTCTGCCTTATATCTCACAGCTCAGGTAAATGATTGTAGTGAACATTTGTGGAGCTGTGTTCTCACATCGACACCACCTCACTGTTAGTTTGAAAGTTAAAATGTGTTCAGCTGATGTGTCCACATCACATCATGGAGTGTAGTTTTAATGTCCTACATTTCCCAGAGTTCAGTAGGACCTAAAGGCAGCTTTCCTACAGAGAACTGCTCATCTCTCATTAACTGATACATGTTTACTTCACTAAGCTCCCAGTTTGTTCTGAACATTAACTGTTGTTATTGTGAAGCAGCAGAGACGATCGCACAGTGTTGATGATTAGAAGTTCAGTTGTTCCTCAGGAGCAGTGATTAACTGCTGTGTTTGTCTGTTTTTCTACTGACCTGCAGCTTTGTTCTTGGTTTCTTATATCTCAGACATGAAGCAGGACATTTCCTGCATTAAAGAACAGCCACAAATGGCTCTTTCTGCCTAAACACATCAGGGTTTCAGAGTTTGAATTGAAACGTATTAGAAAACATGTTCTGGTTTGTTTTGAACACTGTTGTGTAAAAAGTTTTCAGTTTTTGGACCAAATCATCAAACTTTTCTTCCCTAAAACATTCAAAACATAGAAAAAGGTCAAATGTGAAGTTATGTTCATTCCCAAAAAAGGTCAATTCACTGAGACGGATTTGAACTGGATCTGAAAATCTGAATATGCTATTGGCTTATTGGTACTGTTTTCTGGGCTGCACCATAAATCCTCCCAGGGGGATAAAAGATTTTACTTTACCTCAACAATATGTTATATCCAATAATTGTTGTCACAAAGTTCCCTCCTGATTTGGTTGTGTCCACCAGAGGACTGGTCTCTGTCCTTGGAAGAACACGTTCAATCCTGTTACATCTTACCCAGGCCTGTTCTGTCTGAGTAGAGGGAGCCCTCCAAAACATATTCTGCTGAACTGTTCACCCCAGTGTCACTTCATATATTAAACTAAATCTTTTCACACACTGAAATTTAGTGAACTAAAGTTTTACCCCAAGTCTTGATTCTTACTGGGGGGTTAGAAAAACCAAATACATGCTGACCCTCAGAGAAAATCATCATTCTCATGATATGGAGGTTCCCAGTTAGGGATGTGAAAGGATTCAGGGGAAGCACTGTCCCTAAGTAAAGGAAGGCTTTGGATAGTCACTTGGTGTGAGATGAAGTGATCAGTGACACACATTATTAGTCCACATGCACACGGAATAAGGAAACACCCACACAGGGTCAGTGCAGTAATGTCTATAACAACACCTGTGAAGAGGGACAGGATGAAGGTTTTCCATTTTCCAAACACAATTTCAAACCAGCCTGGGCTGATGTCGTCATAGCCATAATGTCTCTTCAGTTCTTGTCACAGTGAACTCAGTCCATCCAGCTCCTTTCTTACAGACTCATCTGAGGCCGTGTTGTTTGGGATGAAGGTGCAACATTAGTCTCAACATGGTGGAGACTCCTCCCTTGTCTGCAAGCAACATGTCAGTTGCTGTTCTGTTCTCCCATATCATCTGTGATGTTGCTGCCAACTGCTCAGCTGTACCTGCAATGGCATCATGTGTGTGATTGATGAATCTCTGTTGGTTGTAATGCAGGTAGTTGATCCAATCAACATTCTTGTTGGTCGTGCACCACCAGCAAAGGGAGGAATGACAAGGACACACACTCCTGTCCAGTTAGCTGGCAGAGCTCAAGTTGGCCAGACACACATCCAGTACACATTCAGCACGGGATTGATTCCTGCATCAAAAGCATCTCTCTTGCAGCATCTGCCATAAACTCCATCTTCAATAATCTCCTTGGCAACTTCAGAGCTCTGTGAATGTCCAGGTTTAAGTGGTGGGTAGAGGGTATGTGTCTTTGTGCAGTTCAGTGGTGTGATGCCTACTGACACATTTCCATAGGTCTGATTGAAGCAGACAAACTTAGCTCCCAGTGCAGGCTTGATGTGGCTTAGTGTGGAGACAATGATGGATATTGCACTATGGCATTTTTGGAATAAAATGTCATTGGTGTCCCAGGTCGTCTGTCTGGAGGCTCGAATGATGATGCAGTCAATCAGAAGAACTTTACTAACATTGTCTGATTCTGCTATAATTCATGAATCATCCTTAAGATTTCTGCAACTGTGGTGAAGAGAATAAATGTGCACAATCTGATCTTCAGGTTCCACTCCTTCAGTTTGAGTGGGTGCTCTTACCGTGTGGGATTCTCCATCATTGGGCAGCAGATGTCACCTCTGTCACCTTCCTGTATTCACCTTTCTTCAAGATTGTTGGAGCTTGAAGCCCGGTTCAAGCCTAATCATCACTTCTCCCCCCTCACTGAGGTGAACAATTCAGAGGCCAAATCTGACCATCTGTGCCTTGTAGGTCGTCCTCCACGGTTTTTGTCTCCTTGTCGAGTCGGTGTGCATCTGGGTGTAGTTCCTTTTCCGGTTCTGGTATGGGGATCCTCTTGCAGTGGCTGGCATGGACCCACATGATGTGTCTCTCCAACTTCACTGCTGTATTAGAAGTCAGTAGTACTTGATTTGATCCTGTGAAACATCTCTGCTTCCAGTGTTTCCTCCAGTGGTCCTTGATGAGCACCCAGTCACCTGATTTAAGATCTTGCAGGCTGATGGCTGCAGGTGTAGACAGGGCTGCTTTCACCTGGTGACAAACAGCTGAGAGAGTTCTGCACTATAGTTAAAAGATCACATCTTCATGAAAAAACTCGTCAGAGTTTGTTTGTTCTGAATAAGTACTACGCTAAAATCTGTTACTTCACCACATTTTGTTAATTTGGTCATTCCATCGTACCTGCACTCTGGGGGTGATAAGGCAGCAATAGTGAAAAATAACCTAAATTAGCTTGACAAATCATTCAACACCTTTATGGTAAACCCAGGACTATTGTCACTAATAACTTTCTTCTGGAATACTTCACCTAATGATCATGTGTTTGGGCCTTTTTACCACAGCAGATGCATCTTGTTTGGGAAAAAAGGAAAATAAACCTCAGCCCACTTGCTAAACATGCAAACCATAGTCAAGCAATGTCTCTATTTCTGACAGGGCTTAATTAAGTCAATCATTCAATGTTCGAAAAGCCCATCAGGTGGGGGGTGACCTTGCATTTAATGGCACCAGAGCATTGTGTGCTGCACAGATAAGAACCCTGGTATATAAACCTTCTGTAGCAATAGCTGTTACAATATGGACACATCCCTCTTTTTCAAATGTGATGTTTACCATGAACTAGCTTTGCATGCAAATGAAAATATGAATTAGGTAAATAAAGCTTATCTCTGGACCAATACATGTCCCTTTTTGCAGTGGTGCACATAATGTCTTCTCAAAGTTTTCTAGATACACTTGCTAGTGACTGCATGGTCTGTAGATTCAGTTCCTGTGAGGAGAAAGTTGTGTAAGGTGAAACATTTGTCCCACAACATTTGTTTGCTGGTTCTGTAGCTGCATCTGCTGTTGAATTACCTGTAGAAAGATTCTTTTGTTAATGTTAGTGTTTCACATTTTGTTGGGGGGTGGCTATAGCTCAGTTGGTAAAGGCAGTTGCTTACGGGTGAGTGGTTCGATCCCCGGCCCTGGCTATATGTCAAAGTGTCCCTGGGCAAGACCCTGAACCCCTAACAGCCCATTCCCCCTCCCCAGCGATGCAGTGCCGGTCCAAGCCCGGTAGAAATTGGGGAGGGTTGCGTCAGGAAGGGCATCCGGCGTAAAAACTGTGCCAAATCAACATGCGGACAATGATCCGCTGTGGCGACCCCGAACTCACGGGATAAGCCGAAAGGAGAGTAGTAGTAGTAGTGTTTCACATTTTGTTACCAATGTGTAGGCGACAGGACAGGATCGAAAGAGCTGCAACAACAACTATGTGCAATTAGTGTTGTGTCTGATGACGTAAAAGTCCTTTGTCTGTTTGAATAACAACAAATGTAGTCAGTCTAAATAATCATTCATTCATAAACATTCATATCAATGGATAGTTTATAGGTTTCAGTAAGAGCTCTCAGCTCACCAGCGTGTGCAGACAAGTTAGAGGGTAGTTTTATCATGAACCTTCTGTAGCAGCTGCAAACTAAGAATCAAAGCCATCGTAACTCTTATGAATTCAGAATTAGTGTGTTTGTGATATCAGGTCTGGAAGTACAGATGGTTTCTATTACCTCAGTGCAGTTATGAGGATCCATCCTCCTCTGCAGGCAGCAGAGTAGCAGGGTTCAACATATAGAACATCTTTTCACAGCAATGTTGGACTTTTCAAGCAACATCTCAGAACAGCTAATCAAATGAGGTTGGCATAATAAAGAAGGCATGTAACTGTCTTTCTGTTCAACAACTAGAGTATTGGGCAACACTTTTTCTTAAGAGTTCACATGGTTTCATAAAGTGCAAACAACAACAACAAAAATATTAAGATTAAACTTCACACAGAGAACAAGTCTGCAAACTGCAGTTTAGAAAGAATCACTTCATGGCCATTGTCAACAAGATGTTTTAACAGTTGCACCATATACATTTTTTGCATGTTTCTTTAAACTTACAAATACAAAATACAAATTAGCAAATCACCTACGTTCTGTAGCAAACACACAAACTGGACAAATTTGTTGGTACCAGAGAAAGAATGATTTGTAGATTTTTACTTAAGTTGCTGTGTGGCTGCATTCACCTCCTGTGAATTTGAACAAAGCACCACTCATTTGCTTGGTCTCTTACTTTTTTACCAAAAATATGGTAACACACACAAGAGAATTCTCACCTGAAATTATTACACCTGCTGTTAACAAGGATTCGAACACAGGCTTTACACATATGCATATACATTTACAAATGTGCCATATTTATGGCCCAAAGATTTTGGAATTTGCTCGAGCTTTGGTAGTAAACTAGTTTCTATGATAGTAAAGGGCACAGCATGTGCGGTGTTATGGCTTTAAAGGAGCTCAATTCTACAAGCTTGTGCAACTGATTGCGTACGATGTACATCACCCTTCCTGCTGTATTCCATCCTAGGATCTGAGGCTGGTGGTTGGACTTCCAACAGGAACAACATGCTCTGCAACCATGTTCCCAAATTTTCCAACTCAGGTCAAAGGGTTCACCAATCAGACATGTGGAGTGTTTCCCATAAAGAGTTTTTCCTGTGTAGAGGAGAGTGAGACAGAGGCAACAGCAACAGTCTTTGTCCAACCTCCCATTATCTACATTGTGTCCTATGTGCTTTGCAGTGTTTGATGATGCCTAAAAGTTTCTGAATATGTGCTGTGTGTGCGTGTAAAGTCTGTAAGCTGTTGTGTAACATAAGTATTATCATATGCACATTGTGAATGTATATAAACTATCTGCATTTGAGAGGAACAGAGCAACTTTCTGAAACAAAGTTGTTTTTCCACTAGCACCTATTGTGAGATATGATCTACCTCAGAATGAATGAGTCAGTCTTCAGAATAGAGCTTGTAGCTCCTGAATCAAATTAAATATCACATCATGATTTTTCAACAGCAAAGCTCTGGAAATAGCTGCTACTTATCAGAATGATAATGCTTTGTAAAATTATGCAGGTCCTACCTGGATTCTGCTCCTTTTTGTGTGAGTGTGTGGGTGGAGGTCACCTGATCTGACATATGCTCCTGTGTTGGTGTCGCATGATCTGGGGTCTGCTCCCCCCACTCTCCCACCCAGTCAGTCTTGTGTATATCTCCAGAACAGTCCCCTGTTCAGTGTCCTTTCTCACCACACTGAAAACAGGCGGCTTGGACACAGTAACGTCTTCTTCCTTTGCCACGTCCCATTTCTTGTTCTTTGCCACAAGTTCTTTGGTTGGTCATGACTCTGGACGTGGTGTGTCCTGTAGTTGAGCTTCTGCTGATGGAGGAGTTCTGGCTTAGTCTCATCTCCATTCACTGTTGGCTCTAGCATGGTGGGGGAGGGAGTGGAGGAGCAGAGTCCAGACCTGGAATCACCTTATGAAACTCAGACAGTGTTTGAACATTTTGGACAAAGACCTGTTTTGCTCTGTGCTCTTCTTTTCTGTTTCCAATTTATCTTCTAATTGGGTTAATGTCTCTTGTTTGTTGATTAAAACTGTAAACTTCTCCACATGATGGTAACAATTCAGTTGGTAAACGGTTCCCAGGCCAAGCTAGTACCCAGTACTATTCTCTAGTAGGCCATTCCCTGCTGCTGTCTTTGCTCATGTGACATCAGTAATTAAAAACAACGGTTAAACTACTATGACAATGTCTTATCAACTACGCAACCAGTAGTGAGTTTTAAGGAGACACCTCTCTTACCTTGTTCTGGTTCGATTGTGTTTCTCCTTTGCTATTTCACCGCCGTATTACAGTAGGTATAACTTCTGGATTGGATCGGTGGTTGGGCTCCTGAGGAGGACAGCTTCTCAACCGGTACTGTTCATCCCTCAGAGTCCAGACCGCACGTCCATCCCACTTTTCTGATACCAAATTCTGTCCTGGAAAAAACTGCATCGCAAGTTAAGAAGTGATGGTTATAGTGAGTTTAATGAGCAAAAGGAAGAAACACACAGCAGAACAGTCTACACTGTTCTGAGTAGGCCAATCAGATTGAGGCCTCACAGGCTGCTCAGCCTTTAACCACTCAGCTCACAGCTAAGTTCACACAATGACACAAGCAATGAGTCAATGAAATGAATATTAATAAGCCTTTTGCTCCTTTGGTCTTTTAAGTCTTGACATTGATCAACAGTTCTGGTTCCCTACTGGGAAGCAAATACTCAGATGTAGGCAGTTTATGGTTGGTGTCTATCTAAGACATCAGTGGGAGGCAGGATGTCTTGAGGGGAAACAGTTAGTGTCAACCGAGGAAGCGCTGATGTAAATGACAATGCAAATACGACGTCTGTGAAAGAAGTGTGACAACAGAGCAGTGAAGGAGAAACTGTGTTGCATTTTTTAACTTTCCCTCAGAATAACAACCTTCAAATTCAGAAAATTGATTGATACAGCTTATACTAGAAAAAAATAGTTTATTTTATTTATGATTTTCCACAAGATATTATCATTTTTCTGATCAAATATCAGTGATGGATGCTGGATCAAACACTCATTCAGTGGCTCCTGTGACTCTGATACAGAAAGTAAAGTGACTGGAACTTAGTCGAATGTTTGAATGACTTTATTTTTCTGTAGCTTCACTGAAATGAAATTACACGTCACATGGAAGTGAAAGTAGATCTTTGCAAATCTTCAATATGCTACAACATCAGTGTGTGAAGTTTGATAGTTTTACAGAATAATGGATGTTTAAACTTCTACTCCAGTATTTTGAGCTTTGAAGGAGATGAATTGATAAAAATACTGAGGATTTACCATTGTAGCCTGATGTTTGTGGTTCCTTCAACATTTTAGAAGAATTTCAGTGAGTAAAAGTAAAAACTCCATGTATGATTTATCCTGTTATTGTATTGTATTTTACACTGATTCATGTTTCATGTAATTTTTTGCTCATTAGCAGGTATTTGTTGGCTTTTAGAAGAAACACCTGTAAAACCAGTTTTACATTAATTTTGTTGCTTTTATTGAAACAAAATTGTTTGATTCTCATTTCAGTGTCAGACGCTGGTTTAATGACTCAGATCAACGCAGGATCTTTGTGAATCTGTTCTGTGCAGCAGCAGAGAGAGAACAGCAGACAGGAGAGAAGATACTGGAGCTGTTATCATCAGTCTGCAGATATAAAACATTCCCTTTTGATGACAGATGCAGGAATGATAAAGATCCAGAATACCAGTCTGATTTCCTGTTGGATCTGTTCTCCCATGTGAAGGACTGTGAGACTAAAACAGGTCTGAGAGTTCTTCCATCATTACTGTCAGTTTTCCAGTCAGCTCCTACAGTCCGGTCCATAAACCTCTCGGAGAGAAAGACCTCCATCCTCCTGGAAGTGCTGAAACTACAACCAGAGAAGAAACCAGTGAAGCTGACAGGATGGTCAGATGAAGAGAGTGAAGTGAGGAGTTTCCTACAGTGTCTGCCTTATATCTCACAGCTCAGGTAAATGGAACATGATTTAACTCTACAGTGAGTTATGCAAATGTTTTATGTTGCAGAAGTTCTAATATCAGTTTACTAATGAAATGATTTGTAAGATTAGTAGAGTAGTTTACTTAATTGGTAGTTTGATATTTTGTATTTTTGTGTGTGTTTATGCTCAGACTGATGTTATTCCACTAAAGTCTAATATCAAACATACTGTAGAGGTGATTTTACTCGGATCTGAGGCTCCTGACGCTTCAGCACATACTTCACTCCAGAGATCGTTGTTAGACAAACATTGAACATTTATTGTACTTGCTTCTCAACTTAGCCAATGACAAATCTATTGTACATACAACTTTAAGCACAGTGATCTCATAAGCACATTCACTAGCTGTTTCATCAAACAAGGTTCTCAAAGTATGTCCAAACTCACAGAACTCGCAGTACTCTGTAAGAAACCGTGTGCCTCTACAGCTACACACAGAACCTTTTCTTCTACCTTGTTGCACCTTTCTTGTAGTCTGAGTTCCTCTGCTCTAGTTACTGTGTCACGTCTACACCCTTCAGTAGCTGAGCTGAACTAAATCTCTCCTTAACAAACCCTTAGCATTGCATTGTTTCATTGACCACTGGTGAACAACCATAAAGGTAAACTACAAAGGCAACCATCAAAGCCATACGATTTCACTAATGACATCATCAGTACATAGACACATCTCAAACATACATTACATTACACACACAGGCAAACATTACATAAAACAAATAACTAAACTAACCCCCTTGGTTGGCTCATACACATACACTGACAGTAACTTGTCTTCATGAAGATCAGTGACCAAACACACAAAGCAAAGATAGAATGAAATGTGAAGAAGAATAAAAATGGAAGAATTCAGCCCTGCTAATAGAAAAACATGACGTTGAAACACAAATGTAATTCAGAGAATGATGTGAATCCAAAATAATAGTATCTTTAAAACAGTTACTGAAACCAAAGAGAAGTATGTTCAGCTGCCTCTTAGTTTCTAACTATAATTAACTTTACTGACCATGATAAGATTTGTACCAGTGAACAACAAATGAAGAGTTCAGACACCTTCAGTATGAATCATCATCATTTTGTGTCTCTACTCACACATGTAGTTCAACGTGATGGTAGTTTACACATCTGTCTTCTCAAGAGCAGGATGAAGCATTGCATGATGGGAATTGTTGTACAACTACTGGACATGATAATGACTTTTAGATGTTTTGCTTTGTAATATATTCATATATTGTTCATGTCTGGTAAAACTCATCCACCAAGTACAATTACATTTCATTTAATACAGGATATTTACAAACTAATATCTGTTCATAGTGTATGTTTGTTTTTTTAGTAGCTGAGATCAGATATTCACAAAATGTTTCTTTCTCACTTGTTACAGATTTGATCCTCAGTCATCAAATCGTTCAGAAGAAACCAGGATCTTTGTGAATCTGCTTTATGCAGCAGCAGAGAGAGAACAGCAGACAGGAGAGAAGATACTGGAGCTGTTATCATCAGTCTGCACATATAGAACATTCCCTTTTGATGACAGATGCAGGAATGATAAAGATCCAGAATACCAGTCTCATTTCCTGTTGGATCTGTTCTCCCATGTGAAGGACTATGAGACTAAAGCAGGTCTGAGAGTTCTTCCATCATTACTGTCAGTTTTCCAGTCAGCTCCTACAGTCTGGTTCATAGACCTCTCAGAGAGAAAGACCTCCATCCTCCTGGAAGTGCTGAAACTACAACCACAGAAGAAACCAGTGAAGCTGACAGGATGGTCAGATGAAGAGAGTGAAGTGAGGAGTTTCCTACAGTGTCTGCCTTATATCTCACAGCTCAGGTAAATGATTGTAGTGAACATTTGTGGAGCTGTGTTCTCACATCGACACCACCTCACTGTTAGTTTGAAAGTTAAAATGTGTTCAGCTGATGTGTCCACATAAACATCACATCATGGAGTGTAGTTTTAATGTCCTACATTTCCCAGAGTTCAGTAGGACCTAAAGGCAGCTTTCCTACAGAGAACTGCTCATCTCTCATTAACTGATACATGTTTACTTCACTAAGCTCCCAGTTTGTTCTGAACATTAACTGTTGTTATTGTGAAGCAGCAGAGACGATCGCACAGTGTTGATGATTAGAAGTTCAGTTGTTCCTCAGGAGCAGTGATTAACTGCTGTGTTTGTCTGTTTTTCTACTGTCCTGCAGCTTTGTTCTTGGTTTCTTAAATCTCAGACATGAAGCAGGAGATTTCCTGCATTAAAGAACAGCCAGAAATGGCTCTTCCTGCCTAAACACATCAGGGTTTAAGAGTTTGATTTACAAATTATCTTAAGAATATTTTTCTAAAGTGGTGAACTTTGACTTTATCATTTCTCTGATCAAATATCACTGATGGATGCTGGATCAAACACTCATTCAGTGGCTCCTGTGAATCTGATACAGAAAGTAAAGTGTCTGGAATTTAGTCGAATATTTGAATGACTTTATTTTTCTGTAGCTTCACTGAAATGAAATTACACGTCACATGGAAGTGAAAGTAGAGCTTTGCAAATCTTCAATATGCTACAACATCAGTGTGTGAAGTTTGATAGTTTTACAGAATAATGGATGTTTAAACTTCTGCTCCAGTATTTTGAGCTTTGAAGGAGATGAATTGATAAAAAATACTGAGGATTTACCATTGTAGCCTGATGTTTGTGGTTCCTTCAACATTTTAGAAGAATTTCAGTGAGGAAAAGTAAAAACTCCATGTATGATGTATCCTGTTATTTTTCAATTTTACACTAATTCATGTTTCATGTCATTTTCTGCTCATTAGCAGGTATTTGTTGGCTTTTAGAAGAAACACCTGTAAAACCAGTTTTACATGAATTTTGTTGCTGTTGATATTGAAACAAAATGTTTGATTCTCATTTCAGTGTCAGACGCTGGTTTAACGAGTCAGACCAACCCAGGATCTTTGTGAATCTGTTCTGTGCAGCAGCAGAGAGAGAACAGCAGACAGGAGAGAAGATACTGGAGCTGTTATCATCAGTCTGCACATATCAAACATTCCCTTTGGATGAGAGATACATTTATGATGATAATAGAAAACATCAGTGTGATTTCCTGTTGGATCTGTTCTCCCATGTGAATAACTATGAGACTAAAACAGGTCTGAGAGTTCTTCCATCATTACAGTCAGTTTTCCAGTCAGCTCCTACAGTCTGGTTCATAGACCTCTCAGAGAGAAAGACCTCCATCCTCCTGGAAGTGCTGAAACTACAACCAGAGAAGAAACCAGTGAAGCTGAGAGGATGGTCAGATGAAGAGAGTGAAGTGAGGAGTTTCCTACAGTGTCTGCCTTATATCTCACGGCTCAGGTAAATGATTGTAGTGAACATTTGTGGAGCTGTGTTCTCACATCGACACCACCTCACTGTTAGTTTGAAAGTTAAAATGTGTTCAGCTGATGTGTCCACATAAACATCACATCATGGAGTGTAGTTTTAATGTCCTACATTTCCCAGAGTTCAGTAGGACCTAAAGGCAGCTTTCCTACAGAGAACTGCTCATCTCTCATTAACTGATACATGTTTACTTCACTAAGCTCCCAGTTTGTTCTGAACATTAACTGTTGTTATTGTGAAGCAGCAGAGACGATCGCACAGTGTTGATGATTAGAAGTTCAGTTGTTCCTCAGGAGCAGTGATTAACTGCTGTGTTTGTCTGTTTTTCTACTGTCCTGCAGCTTTGTTCTTGGTTTCTTAAATCTCAGACATGAAGCAGGAGATTTCCTGCATTAAAGAACAGCCACAAATGGCTCTTCCTGCCCAAACACATCAGGGTTTTAGAGTTTGATTTACAAATCATCTTGCATCTAAAGTGATGAACTTTGACTTTATAATTTTTCAGATCAAATATCAGTGATGGATGCTGGATCAAACACTAAAGTTTTACCCCAAGTCTTGATTCTTACTGGGGGTTAGAAAAATCAAATACATGCTCACTATTAATTTTCAAAAATTTTCAACTTATTTTATTTAGCGCCAATTTACAACAAAGTCATCTCAAGGCACTTTACATAATGAAGTCCAGACTACACAAGTATGTAGAGGTAACCAAACAAATCCCCCTTGAACAAGCACTAGGCAACAGTGGAGAGGAAAAACTCTCTTTAACGGAAGAAACCTTGAGCAGAACTAGGATCAGGGTGGGCAGCCATCTGCACTGACCGACTGGGGGAAGTGGAAAGTGGAGATGGAAAAGAAAAGAGCAACAATAAGCAACAATGAAACATTATACAGGTGGTGTCTATCTAACACATCAGTGGGAGGCAGGATGTCTTGCAGGGAAACAAATGGTGAGTGTCCACTGAGGAAGCACTGATGTGAATGACAATGCAAATTTCCCTCACACATGCCCACTTTTATCATTCTATCATAACTAAACATGGTCAGGATTCATTAGGGCTGAGCAACAGTAGGAACAGTTCATTAGTGTTAAGTGTTAATTCACAAGGATTTTCAAAACATTTCATCATTATGTTCCCAAATTATCCCAAATCATGTTCAGTTCAATTTAATTCAATAATATAAAGATGTGTAGAGGAAAAACTCACTCAACAAATCGCCCTAGAACAAGTCCAAGGCGACAGTGGAGAAAAAAAAACTCCCTATAATGGGAGAAACCTCCAGCAGAACCAGGCTCTGCCTTGAGCGGTTGGGGTGCGTGGAAAGAGAAAAGGACTAGATACTGATGTTATCATTCTCATGATATGGAGGTTCCCAGTTAGGGATGTGAAAGGATTCAGGGGAAGCACTGTCCCTAAGTAAAGGAAGGCTTTGGATAGTCACTTGGTGTGAGATGAAGTGATCAGTGACACATTATTAGTCCACATGCACACGGAATAAGGAAACACCCACACAGGGTCAGTGCAGTAATGGCTATAACAACACCTGTGAAGAGGGACAGGATGAAGGTTTTCCATTTTCCAAACACAATGTCAAACCAGCCTGGGCTGACTGCTGGGGTGGGTCCCCCAGCAGTCTAAGCCTATGGCAGCATAACTATAACTAACTATATGCTTTATTAAAGAGGAAGGTTTTAAGCCTAGACTTAAAAGTAGAGAGGGTGTCTGCTTCCCGAATCTGAACTGGGAGCTGGTTCCACAAGAGAGGAGCTTGATAGCTAAAGGCTCTACCTCCCATTCTACTTTTGGAAATTCTGGGAACCACAAGTAGGCCTGCATTCTGAGAGCGAAGTGGTCTACTGGGATGATATGGTGCTATGAGGTCTTCTATATATGATGGAGCCTGACCATTCAAAGCTTTATATGTAAGAAGCAGGGTTTTAAATTCTATTCTACATTTAATTGGAAGCCAATGGAGAGAAGCTAGTGAAGGTGAAATATGATCTCTCTTGCTAGTTCCAGTCAGCACTCTTGCTGCAGCATTTTGGATTAATTGCAGGCTCTTTAGTTACTGGGGCATCCTGAAAGTAGGGAATTACAGTAGTCCAACCTAGAGGTAACAAATGCATGGACCAGTTTTTCGGCATCACTTTGAGACAGGATGCTCCTAATTTTGGCAATGTTCCGTAGGTGGAAGAAGGCTGTTCTAGAGATTTGTTTTATATGTGAGGTAAAGGATAGATCCTGATCAAAAATAACTCCAAGGTTCCTTGCAGTAGTACTGGAGGCCAGATTTATGCCATCTAGAGTAACAATATGGTTGGACATCATATCTCTGAGATTTTTGGGCCCAAATACTATGACTTCATTTTTGTTCTGAGTTTAGAAGTAAAAAAGTGTGGGACATCCAGGCCTTTATGTCTTGTAGGCTTGAAGCTTTATTAACCGATTATTTTCATCTGGTTCCATAGATAAATATAGCTGGGTATCATCAGCATAACAGTGGAAATTTATGGCGTGTTTTCTAATAATGTTGCCTAAAGGAGACATATATAAAGTAAAAAGTATTGGTCCTAACACAGAGCCTTGTGGAACTCCATAGCTAACCTTTGTGTGCATGGAGGATTCATCATTAACATGAACAAATTAAAATCTATCAGATAGATAAGATTTAAACCAACCTAGTGCAGTTCCTGTAATTCCAATTTCATGTTCCAGTCTCTGTAATAAAATGTGATCAATGGTATCGAATGCAGCACTAAGATCTAACAGAACAAGTATAGAGATGAGTCCATTATCTGAGGCCATGAGAAGATTGTTGGTGACTTTTACCAGTGCTGTTTCTGTACTATGATGAACTCTAAATCCTGACTGAAAGTCTTCATACACATTATTCCTATGAAGGTGATCACATAATTGTTTTGCAAATACTTTTTTAATTATTTTAGAAATAAAGGGGAGATTAGATATTGGTCTGTAATTGGCTAAAACACCTGGGTCAAGACAGGGTTTTTTAAGTAGTGGTTTAATTACAGCTACCTTATAGGCCTGTGGTACATAACCTGTTTCTAAAGATAGATTGATGATATCTAATACGAACGTATCTATTAAGGGTAAAGCTTCCTTGAGCAGCTTAGTTGGAATAGGGTCTAGCAGACAGGTTGTTGGTTTAGATGAGGTAATAATTGAAGTTAGCTCAGAGAGATCTATGGGTAAAAAGCAGTCTAACAGGGATTGGGGCCTTATCCATGATTCTAGCACTGCTGTACATGAAGATCTATCTGTAATTTTTGGGGGGAGGATCTGGTGAATTCTTTCTCTAATAGCTACAATTTTATTCATAAAGAAAGTCATGAAGTCATTGCTGCTCAGAGTTAAGGGAATAGTAGGCTCAACAGAACTATGGCTCTTAGTCAGCCTGGCTACAGTGCTGAACAGAAACCGGGGGTTGTTCTTGTTTTCTTCTATTAATGATGAATAATATGCTGTTCTGGCATCATGGAGAGCTTTTTTGTACATTTTTAAACTATTTTTCCAGGCTAAATGAGATTCTTCTAAATTTCTGAAACGCCACTTCCTTTCTAACTTTCGTGTTTCCTGTTTTAAGTTGCGTGTTTGTGAACGATACCATGGAGATCACTGCCTTCTTTTTTAGAGGGGCAACACTATCGAGTATTGTACGTAGTGAGGCTGCAGAATTGTCAACAAGATAATCTACTTGTGCAGGAGTAACATTAAGGAGACTACTTTTTATTGTATTGACAAATGGTGAAGCAAATGATGAAGAAATAATTTCTTTAAATTTGTTGACAGCTTTTTCACTTAAGCATCTGCTATAGTGGAATTTTTCCCTAACTGCTATATAGTCTGTTATTGTAAATTCAAATGTTATTAAAAAATGGTCAGACAGAAGAGAGTTGTGAGGAAATATGGTTAAATTATCCGTTTCAATTCCATACGTAAGGACAAGGTCTAACGTGTGACTGAAACAGTGAGTGGGTTTATTTACATTTTGGGAAAAACCAATTGAATCTAATAATGAATTAAACGCAGTGCTCAGGCAGTTACTGTCAGCATCTACATGGATGTTAAAGTCACCACTATAATGACTTTATCTGTACTAAGCACTAAATCAGATAGAAAATCAGAAAATTCAATCAAAAACTCTGAATAAGGGACTGGAGGACGGTACATGATAACAAATAATAGTGGTTGTTGAGTTTTCCAGTTTGGGTGTGAAAGGCTAAGAGTGAGGCTTTCAAATGAGTCATAACTATGTTTAGGTCTAGGAATTATTGATAAGCTAGAATGGAAGATTGCTGCTACTCCTCCACCTCGGCCTGTGCTTCTAGGAACATGATAATTAATATGACCTGGGGGGGTTGACTCATTTAAACTGACATATTCTTCCTGCTACAACCAAGTTTCAGTGAGACAAAATAAATCGAATTGACGATCACTTATTAAGTCATTTACTAACAGAGATTTGCCATCTCTCCTAATCAGCCTAGGTTTTCCCCAAAAACGTTTCCAATTGTCTATGTAGCCCACATCGTTTGCTGGACACCACCTAGACAGCCAGCGGTTGAATGACGACATGCGGGTGTACATGTCGTCACTGGTCAGATTTGACGGGACCAGAGAAAATTACGGAGTCCGACATTGTTTTTGCAAAGTTACACACCGATTCAACATTCATTTTAGTGACCTCCGATTTGCGTAATCGGGCGTCATTAACTCCCACGTGAATAATAATCTTACTGTATTTACGTTTATCCTTAGCCAGGAGTTTCAAATATGATTCAATGTCGCCCGCTCTGGCCCCAGGAAGACATTTGACTACGGCCGCTGGAGTCTCTAACTTCACGTTTCTGACTATGGAGCTGCCAATTACCAGAGTTGGTTTCTCAGCGGGTGTGTCGCTGAGTGGGGAAAATCGATTAGAAACATGAACCGACTGGTGGTGAACCTCGGGCGTCTGTTTAGCATTAGATCTCTTACGAACCGTCACCCAGCCGGACTGGCTTCCCGGCTGCTCGGGAACTGCCGGGGGACAGCTAGCAGGGGCTACGCTAGGTCGGCCCGCACCAGCTACCGGGGCCTGACTAGCGGAGTTGTTTTCCATGGTGCGGAGCCGTGCTTCCAATTCCGTGAGCCTCGCCTCCAAAGCTGCAAAAACCTTACACTTATTACATATACCATTATCACTAAAGGAGGCAGAGGAAAAACTGAACATGAGACACACCGAGCAAGTGAGAGAAGGAGAGACAGAGGGAGACAGAGAAGCCATTGCTAATGTTTAACTGCTAAGCTAGCGAAGCTAATATAAGTGAAATGTGGAATTTGTAAACTTTGGTTGCTGGTTATGTTTTGCAAAAGCAGGTGCTTGTGTAATACAAGCGTATGTAACGACTAAGTATTAATTCTTGTGTGAAGAAATCACTTATTTAAGTAAACACTTCAATTAATCAGTAAACAGTCCTTCGGTAGAAACCCAAGAGTGTGCAGAAACAGGAAGTGACGCAATACGCTTACCGCACGAGCAGCCGATCAAACAAAACACCCTGAAAGCATCAGTTCTTGTCACAGTGACCTCAGTCCATCCAGCTCCTTTGTTACAGACTCATCTGAGGCTGTGTTGTTTGGGATGAAGGTGCAACATTAGTCTCAACATGGTGGAGACTCCTCCCTTGTCTACAAGCAACATGTCAGTTGCCGTTCAGTTCTCCCATGTCATCTGTGATGTTGCTGCCAACTGCTCAGCTGTACCTCCAATGGCATCATGTGTGTGTTTGATGAATCTCTGTTGGTTGTAATACAGGTAGTTGCTCCAATCAACATTCTTGTTGGTCGTGCACCACCAGCAAAAGGAGGAATCAAATCCCGCTGTAATCTGGTTACGAGCCTTGTAATATCTTGTATTCATTTGGGATCCCATCGTACTCTGATGTCATCAATATATAAACTTTGGTGTTAAATGATCCAAAGTGCAATGTCCAATGCAAAATTCAATGCAATGTCTGAGGCAGCTGCTGGGAGTACGTGTATTTCTTGGACCAGCATGACAAGGGCACACACTCCTGTCCAGTTAGCTGGCAGAGCTCTAGTTGGCCTGACACACATCCAGTACACATTCAGCACGGGATTGATTCCTGCATTAAAAGCATCTCTTTTGCAGCGTCTGCCATAAACTCCATCTTCAATAATCTCCTTGGCAACTTCAGAGCTCTGTGAATGTCCAGGTTTAAGTGGTGGGTAGAGGGTATGTGTCTTTGTGCAGTTCAGTGGTGTGATGCCTACTGACACATTTCCATAGGTCTGATTGAAGCAGACAAACTTAGCTCCCAGTGCAGGCTTGATGTGGCTTAGTGTGGAGACAATGATGGATATTGCACTATGGCATTTTTGGAATAAAATGTCATTGGTGTCCCAGGTCGTCTGTCTGGAGGCTCGAATGCTGATGCAGTCAATCAGACAAACTTTACTAACATTGTCTGATTCTGCTATAATTCATGAATCATCCTTAAGATTTCTGCAACCGTGGTGAAGAGAATAAATGTGCACAATCTGATCTTCAGGTTCCACTCCTTCAGTTTGAGTGGGTGCTCTTACCGTGTGGGATTCTCCATCATTGGGCAGCAGATGTCACCTCTGTCACCTTCCTGTATTCACCTTTCTTGAAGATTGTTCGAACTTGAAGTGTGGTTCGAGCCCAATCATCACTTCTCCCCCCTCACCGAGATGAACAATTCAGAGGACAAATTTGATCATCTGTGGCTTGTAGGTCGTCCTCCATGGTGATTGTCTGCTTGTCGAGTCAGTGTGCATCTGGGTGTAGTTCCTTTTCCGGTTCTGGTATGAGGATCCTCTTGCAGTGGTAGTAGACAGGGCTGCTTTCACCTGGGGACAAACAGCTGAGAGAGTTTACACTATAGTTAAAAGATAAGAACTATGCTAAAACCTGTTACTTCACCACATTTTGTTAATTTGGTCATTCCATCGTACCTGCACTCTGGGGGTGATAAGGCAGCAATACTGAAAAATAACCTAAATTAGCTTGACAAATCATTCAACACCTTTATGGTAAACCCAGGACCATTGTCACTAATAACTTTCTTCTGGAATACTTCACCTAATGATCATGTGTTTGGGCCTTTTTACCACAGCAGATGCATCTTGTTTGGGAAAAAAGGAAAATAAACCTCAGCCCACTTGCTAAACATGCAAACCATAGTCAAGCAATGTCTCTATTTCTGACAGGGCTTAATTAAGTCAATCATTCAATGTTCGAAAAGCCCATCAGGTGGGGGGTGACCTTGCATTTAATGGCACCAGAGCATTGTGTGCTGCACAGATAAGAACCCTGGTATATAAACCTTCTGTAGCAATAGCTGTTACAATATGTACACATCCCTCTTTTCAAATGTGATCTTTACCATGAACTAGCTTTGCATACAAATGAAAATATGAATTAGCTAAATAAAGTTTATCTCTGGACCAATACATGTCCCTTTTTGCAGTGGTGCACATAATGTCTTCTCAAAGTTTTCTAGATACAACTTGCTAGTGACTGCATGGTCTGTAGATTCAGTTCCTGTGAGGAGAAAGTTGTGTAAGGTGAAACATTTGTCCCACAACATTTGTTTGCTGGTTCTGTAGCTGCATCTGCTGTTGAATTACCTGTAGAAAGATTCTTTTGTTAATGTTAGTGTTTCACATTTTGTTGGGGGGTGGCTATAGCTCAGTTGGTAAAGGCAGTTGCTTACGGGTGAGTGGTTCGATCCCCGGCCCTGGCTATATGTCAAAGTGTCCCTGGGCAAGACCCTGAACCCCTAACAGCCCATTCCCCCTCCCCAGCGATGCAGTGCCGGTCCAAGCCCGGTAGAAATTGGGGAGGGTTGCGTCAGGAAGGGCATCCGGCGTAAAAACTGTGCCAAATCAACATGCGGACAATGATCCGCTGTGGCGACCCCGAACTCACGGGATAAGCCGAAAGGAGAGTAGTAGTAGTAGTGTTTCACATTTTGTTACCAATGTGTAGGCGACAGGACAGGATCGAAAGAGCTGCAACAACAACTATGTGCAATTAGTGTTGTGTCTGATGACGTAAAAGTCCTTTGTCTGTTTGAATAACAACAAATGTAGTCAGTCTAAATAATCATTCATTCATAAACATTCATATCAATGGATAGTTTATAGGTTTCAGTAAGAGCTCTCAGCTCACCAGCGTGTGCAGACAAGTTAGAGGGTAGTTTTATCATGAACCTTCTGTAGCAGCTGCAAACTAAGAATCAAAGCCATCGTAACTCTTATGAATTCAGAATTAGTGTGTTTGTGATATCAGGTCTGGAAGTACAGATGGTTTCTATTACCTCAGTGCAGTTATGAGGATCCATCCTCCTCTGCAGGCAGCAGAGTAGCAGGGTTCAACATATAGAACATCTTTTCACAGCAATGTTGGACTTTTCAAGCAACATCTCAGAACAGCTAATCAAATGAGGTTGGCATAATAAAGAAGGCATGTAACTGTCTTTCTGTTCAACAACTAGAGTATTGAGCAACACTTTTTCTTAAGAGTTCACATGGTTTCATAAAGTGCAAACAACAACAACAAAAATATTAAGATTAAACTTCACACAGAGAACAAGTCTGCAAACTGCAGTTTAGAAAGAATCACTTCATGGCCATTGTCAACAAGATGTTTTAACAGTTGCACCATATACATTTTTTGCATGTTTCTTTAAACTGACAAATACAAAATACAAATTAGCAAATCACCTACGTTCTGTAGCAAACACAAAAACTGGTCAAATTTGTTGGTACCAGAGAAAGAATGATTTGTAGATTTTTACTTAAGGTGCTGTGGGGTGTGTGGCTGCATTCACCTCCTGTGAATTTGAACAATGCACCACTCATTTGCTTGGTCTCTTACTTTTTTACCAAAAATATGGTAACACACACAAGAGAATTCTCACCTGAAATTATTACACCTGCTGTTAACAAGGATTCGAACACAGGCTTTACACATATGCATATACATTTACAAATACGCCATATTTATGGCCCAAAGATTTTGGAATTTGCTCGAGCTTTGGTAGTAAACTAGTTTCTATGATAGTAAAGGGCACAGCATGTGCGGTGTTATGGCTTTAAATGAGCTCAATTCTACAAGCTTGTGCAACTGATTGCGTACGATGTACATCACCCTTCCTGCTGTATTCCATCCTAGGATCTGAGGCTGGTGGTTGGACTTCCAACAGGAACAACATGCTCTGCAACCATGTTCCCAAATTTTCCAACTCAGGTCAAAGGGTTCACCAATCAGACATGTGGAGTGTTTCCCATAAAGAGTTTTTCCTGTGTAGAGGAGAGTGAGACAGAGGCAACAGCAACAGTCTTTGTCCAACCTCCCATTATCTACATTGTGTCCTATGTGCTTTGCAGTGTTTGATGATGCCTAAAAGTTTCTGAATATGTGCTGTGTGTGCGTGTAAAGTCTGTAAGCTGTTGTGTAACATAAGTATTATCATATGCACATTGTGAATGTATATAAACTATCTGCATTTGAGAGGAACAGAGCAACTTTCTGAAACAAAGTTGTTTTTCCACTAGCACCTATTGTGAGATATGATCTACCTCAGAATGAATGAGTCAGTCTTCAGAATAGAGCTTGTAGCTCCTGAATCAACTTAAATATCACATCATGATTTTTCAACGGCAAAAGTCTGGAAATAGCTGCTACTTATCAGAATGACAATGCTTTGTAAAATTATGCAGGTCCTACCTGGATTCTGCTCCTTTTTGAGTGTGTGGGTGGAGGTCACCTGATCTGACATATGCTCCTGTATTGATGTCGCATGATCTGGGGTCTGCTCCCCCCACTCTCCCACCCAGTCAGTCTTTTGCATATCTCCAGAACAGTCCCCTGTTCAGTGTCCTTTCTCACCACACTGAAAACAGACTTCTTGGATACAGTAACGTCTTCTTCCTTTGCCACGTCCCATTTCTTGTTCTTTGCCACAAGTTCTTTGGTTGGTCATGACTCTGGACGTGGTGTGTCCTGTAGTTGAGCTTCTGCTGATGGAGGAGTTCTGGCTTAGTCTCATCTCCATTCACTGTTGGCTCTAGCATGGTGGGGGAGGGAGTGGAGGAGCAGAGTCCAGACCTGGAATCACCTTATGAAACTCAGAGACAGATTACAGTGTTAGAACATTTTGGACAAAGACTTGTGTTGCTCTGTCCTCTGCTTTCTATTTAAACCACAATTGACACTATTCAGTAAATTGATTAAAACTGTAAATTTCTCCACATGATGGTAACAATTCAGTTGGTAAACTGTGGCCAGGCCAGACGCTCACTTCTTTTAGTAGCCAGTACTATTTCTCTTGTACCCTGTTCTTTAGCTCTATCTTTCCTCGTGTGACTCAGATTTCACTGCGCTGAATACAACAGTAATCTTTAACACAACAGTTCATCTACAATGACAATGTCTGGTCACCTATGCAGCCTGTTAGGGAGTTTTCATAGAGCTCTCTTACCTTTTTCTGTTCTGCTCGTGCTTCTCCCCTGCTATTATGGTCCATATCACTCCTAGATTGGATCATGTGGCTCCTCAGGAGGACAGCTTCTCAACCACAGGGAGGAATCAGTTGTTACTTGCTGTAAGTCAAGTTGAGGAGACAAAAGGCAGCTCACAGTCTTGGTTATGGTGAGTTTAATCAGCAAGAGGCAGAAACATGCAGAGCAGAACAGAACTACACTCCAGAGTGGATCAATCACATTGACAAGGTTTTACAGGTTATGGTGTTTTTTAACCACTAAGCTCATCAGCCGAATTCACATAGAAGGACAAAGGAATAACCAATGCAAATCAACCTTAGCGACAAACATACAGGAATCTAATTAGCAAGTCTCTGAGACTACTCATCGTCTATGTGTTCCCTGCTGGGACAGCTTCCTGATGAAGCTCTGGTCTAAAGACAGAGCAGACAGAAGATCTGCTGAGGTATGAAAGCAGCATTTGGTAAACCATGAACAGGCTTTTTGCTTTTGTAGGAAAATTTCTCTCACACAAAACATACACTGACAGTAACTTGTCTTCATGAAGATCAGTGACCAAACACACAAAGCAAAGATAGAATGAAATGTGAAGAAGAATAAAAATGGAAGAATTCAGCCCTGCTAATAGAAAAACATGACGTTGAAACACAAATGTAATTCAGAGAATGATGTGAATCCAAAATAATAGTATGTTTAAAACAGTTAATGAAACCAAAGAGAAGTATGTTCAGCTGCCTCTTAGTTTCTAACTATAATGAACTTTACTGACCATGATAAGATTTGTACCAGTGAACAACAAATGAAGAGTTCAGACACCTTCAGTATGAATCATCATCATTTTGTGTCTCTACTCACACATGTAGTTCAACGTGATGGTAGTTTACACATCTGTCTTCTCCAGAGCAGGATGAAGCATTGCATGATGGGAATTGTTGTACAACTACTGGACATGATAAAGACTTTTAGATGTTTTGCTTTGTAATATATTCATATATTGTTCATGTCTGGTAAAACTCATCCACCAAGTACAATTACATTTCATTTAATACAGGACATTTACAAGCTAATATCTGTTCATAGTGTGTGTTTGTTTTTTTAGTAGCTGAGATCAAATATTCACAAAATGTTTCTTTCTCACTGTTCCAGTTTTGATCTTCAGTCATCAAATCGTTCACAAGAAACAAGGTTCTTTGTGAATCTGCTCTGTGCAGCAGCAGAGAGAGAACATCAGACAGGAGAGAAGATACTGGAGCTGTTATCATCAGTCTGCACATATCAAACATTCCCTTTTGATGACAGATGCAGGAATGATAAAGATCCAGAATACCAGTCTCATTTCCTGTTGGATCTGTTCTCCCATGTGAAGGACTATGAGACTAAAACAGGTCTGAGAGTTCTTCCATCATTACTGTCAGTTTTCCAGTCAGCTCCTACAGTCTGGTTCATAAACCTCTCAGAGAGAAAGACCTCCATCCTCCTGGAAGTGCTGAAACTACAACCAGAGAAGAAACCAGTGAAGCTGACAGGATGGTCAGATGAAGAGAGTGAAGTGAGGAGTTTCCTACAGTGTCTGCCTTATATCTCACAGCTCAGGTAAATGGAACATGATTTAACTCTACAGTAGTTCTTCTTTTCCTTTCAGCTGTTCCCTTTCAGGAGTCCCCACAGCGAATCATGTGCCTCCATCTAACTCTGTCCTCTGCATCCTCTTCTCTCACACCAACTAACTTCATGTCCTCTCTCACTACATCCATAAATCTCCTCTTTGGTCTTCCTCTAGACCTCCTGCCTGGCAGCTCCAACCTCAGCATCCTTCTACCAATATATTCACAATTTCTTCTCTGAACATGTCCGAACCACCTCAATCTGGTCTCTCTGACTTTATCTCCTAAACATCTAACATGAGCTGTCCCTCTGATGTCCTCATTCCTGATCCTGTCCATCCTCGTCACTCCCAAAGAGAACCTCAACATCTTAAGCTCTGCTACCTCCAGCTCTGCCTCCTGTCTTTTCTTCAGTGCAACAGTCTCTAAGCCGAACAACATTGCTGGTCTCACCACCGTCTTGAACATCTTTCCTTTCATTCTCGCTGATACTCTTTTATCACACAACACACCTGACACTTTTCTCTACCCGTTCCAACCTGCCTGCACTCGTCTCTTCACCTCTTTTCCACACTCACCGTTGCTCTGAACCGTTGACCCTAAGTACTTAAAGCCCTTCACCTTCTTCACCTCTGCTCCCTGTAACCTCACTGTTCCACCTGGGTCCCTCTCATTGACACACATGTATTCTGTCTTACTGCGGCTAAGCTTCATTCCTTTGTTTTCCAGAGCAGACCTCCGCCTCTCTAGATTTTCCTCCACCTGCTCTCTGCTCTCACTACAAATCACAATGTCATCTGCAAAAATCATAGTCCATGGAGATTCTTGTCTAACCTCATCTGTCAGCCTGTCCATCACCAGAGCAAACAAGAAGGGGCTCAGAGCCGATCCTTGATGCAGACCCACCTCCACCTTGAACTCCTCTGTCACACCTACAGCACCTCACCACTGTCTTACAGCTCTCATACATGTCCTGCACCACTCTAACATACTTCTCTGCCACTCCAGACGTCCTCATACAATACCACAGCTCCTCTCTCGTCACCCTGTCATACGCTTTTTCTAAATCTACGAAGACACAATGCAACTCCCTATGACCTTCTCTGTACTTCTCCATCAACATCCTCAAAGCAAATACTGCATCTGTTGGACTCTTTCTAGGTATGAAACCATATTGCTGCTCACAAATGTTCACCTCTGCCCTTAGCCGAGCTTCCACTTCTCTTTCCCACAACTTCATTGTTTGGCTCATCAGCTTTATTCCTCTGTAGTTGCCACAGCTCTGCACATCTCCCTTGTTCTTAAAAATTGGCACCAGTACACTTCTCCTCCAGTCCTCAGCATCCTCTCACTCTCCAAGATCTTGTTAAACAAACTAGTCAGAAACTCTACTGCCACCTCTCCTAGACACTTCCATACCTCCACAGGTTTGTCATCAGGACCAACTGCCTTTCCGCTCTTCATCCTCTTCAACGTCCTCCTCACTTCACTCTTACTAATCTTTGCTACTTCCTGCTCCACACCAGTCACCTCTTCTACTCTTCGTTCCCTTTCATTTTCCTCATTCATCAACTCTTCAAAGTTCTCCTTCCATCTTCCCATCACACTCCTGGCACCTGTCAATACATTTCCATCCTTATCTTTAATCACACTAACCTGCTGCACATCCTTCCCATCTCTATCTCTTTGTCTGGCCAACCTGTACAAATCCACCTCTGCCTCTTTAGTGTCCAACCTAACATACAAGTCCTCATATGCTCTTTGTTTGACCTTTGCCACCTCTACCTTCACCTTACGCTGTATCTCCCTGTACTCCTGTCTACTCTCTTCAGTCCTCTCAGTGTCCCACTTCTTCTTAGCTAACCTCTTTCTCTGTGTACACTCCTGAACTTTCTCGTTCCACCACCAAGTCTCTTTGTCCGCTTTCCTCTTTCCAGATGACACACCGAGTCCCCTCCTACCTGTCTCCCTGATCAAATTAGCTGTAGTAGTCCAGTCATCTGGAAGCACCTCCAAACCACCCAGAGTCTGTCTCAGCTCCTCCCTGAAAACTACACAACATTCTTCCTTTTTCAACTTCCACCACTTCATCCTCTGCTCTGCCTTTGTCGTCTTCATCTTCCTCACCACCAGCATCATTTTACACACCACCATCCTGTGTTGTCTGGCTACACTCTCCCCTACCAATACTTTACAGTCACTGATCTCTTTCAGATTACAGCATCTACACAAGATGTAGTCCACCTGAGTGCTTCTACCTCCGCTCTTATACGTCACCCTATGTTCCTGCCTCTTCTGAAAGAAAGTGTTTACTACAGCCATTTCCATCCTCTTTGCAAAGTCTACCACCATCTGTCCTTCTGTGTTCCTGTCCTGAAGACCAAACCTGCCCATCACATTCTCATCACCTCTGTTCCCTTCACCTACATGTCCATTGAAATCTGCACCAATCACCACTCTCTCACCTCTGGAAATGCTCTGCATCACTTCATCTAACTCACTCCAGAATTTCTCCTTCTCTTCTAACTCACATCCTACCTGTGGGGCATAACCACTCACAACATTGAACATCACCCCTTCAACTTCCAGCTTCAGACTCATCAACCTGTCTGATACTCTTTTCACCTCTAGAACATTCCTCACAAACTCCTCTTTCAGGATAACTGCTACTCCATTTCTCTTCCTATCTGACCCATGGTAAAACAACTTGAACCCTGCTCCTAAGCTTCTAGCCTTGCTACCTTTCCACCTGGTCTCTTGGACACACAGTATGTCCACCTTCCTTCTCTGCATCATGTCGATCAACTCTCTGTCCTTCCCTGTCATAGTCCCAACATTCAAAGTCCCTACTGTCAGTCCTACATTCTTAGCTTAACTCTTCTCTCTCTGCCTACGAACACACCTTCCTCCTCTTCTTCTTCGTCTTCGACCAACAGTAGTCCAATTTCCACCGGTACCCTGTAGGTCAACAGCACCGGTGGCGGTCGTTGTTAACCCGGGCCCCGACCGATCCAGTATGGGAGTTATTTTCGGTCTGAAAGTCACGATTCGCATGTTTGATTTGGCATGTGTTTTACGTCAGATGCCCTTCCTGACACAACCCTCTGCATTTATCCAGACTTGGGACTGGCACAAGAAGACACTTGCCTTGCGGTTGCATTATTTAACTCTACAGTGAGTTATGCAAATGTTTTATGTTGCAGAAGTTCTAACATCATCTTACTAATGAAATGATTTGTCAGATTAGTAGAGTAATTTACTTAATTGGTAGTTTGATATTTTGTATTTGTGTTTGATAAGTTTATAAAAAAGGGGTCAAATTTAAACATCCCAACAGTTTCTACTCTAAAGTAGTTAATGTCAACTTCACCTTGAGCAACTGTAGCATTATAATGGTGTGTGTGTGTGTGTGTGTTTGTGTGTGTGTGTGTGTGTGTGTGTGTGTGTGTGTGTGTGTGTTCTCAGACTGATGTTATTCCACTAAAGTCTAATATCAAACATACACTGACAGTAACTTGTCTTCATGAAGATCAGTGACCAAACACACAAAGCAAAGATAGAATGAAATGTGAAGAAGAATAAAAATGTAAGAATTCAGCCCTGCTAATAGAAAAACATGACGTTGAAACACAAATGTAATTCAGAGAATGATGTGAATCCAAAATAATAGTATCTTTAAAACAGTTACTGAAACCAAAGAGAAGTATGTTCAGCTGCCTCTTAGTTTCTAACTATAATGAACTTTACTGACCATGATAAGATTTGTACCAGTGAACAACAAATGAAGAGTTCAGACACCTTCAGTATGAATCATCATCATTTTGTGTCTCTACTCACACGTAGTTCAACGTGATGGTAGTTTACACATCTGTCTTCTCCAGAGCAGGATGAAGCATTGCATGATGGGAATTGTTGTACAACTACTGGACATGATAATGACTTTTAGATGTTTTGCTTTGTAATATATTCATATATTGTTCATGTCTGGTAAAACTCATCCACCAAGTACAATTACATTTCATTTAATACAGGACATTTACAAGCTAATATCTGTTCATAGTGTGTGTTTGTTTTTTTAGTAGCTGAGATCAGATATTCACAAAATGTTTCTTTCTCACTGTTCCAGTTTTGATCTTCAGTCATCAAATCGTTCACAAGAAACAAGGTTCTTTGTGAATCTGCTCTGTCCAGCAGCAGAGAGAGAACATCAGACAGGAGAGAAGATACTGGAGCTGTTATCATCAGTCTGCACATATCAAACATTCCCTTTTAATGAGGATGACATGGATGATGAGACTAATGATTATGTTATAGAACGTCAGTGTGATTTCCTGTTGGATCTGTTCTCCCATGTGAAGGACTATGAGACTAAAGCAGGTCTGAGAGTTCTTCCATCATTACTGTCAGTTTTCCAGTCAGCTCCTACAGTCTGGTTCATAGACCTCTCAGAGAGAAAGACCTCCATCCTCGTGGAAGTGCTGAAACTACAACCACAGAAGAAACCAGTGGAGCTGAGAGGATGGTCAGATGAAGAGAGTGAAGTGAGGAGTTTCCTACAGTGTCTGCCTTATATCTCACAGCTCAGGTAAATGATTGTAGTGAACATTTGTGGAGCTGTGTTCTCACATCGACACCACCTCACTGTTAGTTTGAAAGTTAAAATGTGTTCAGCTGATGTGTCCACATAAACATCACATCATGGAGTGTAGTTTTAATGTCCTACATTTCCCAGAGTTCAGTAGGACCTAAAGGCAGCTTTCCTACAGAGAACTGCTCATCTCTCATTAATTGATACATGTTTACTTCACTAAGCTCCCAGTTTGTTCTGAACATTAACTGTTGTTATTGTGAAGCAGCAGAGACGATCGCACAGTGTTGATGATTAGAAGTTCAGTTGTTCCTCAGGAGCAGTGATTAACTGCTGTGTTAAGTAGTTTCTTATCTCTTTGTCATCATCAATCAATCATCTTAAGAACATTTTTCTAAATTGGTGAACTTTGACTTTATAATTTTTCTGATCAAATATCACTGATGGATGCTGGATCAAACACTTATTCAGTGGCTCCTGTGACTCTGATACAGAAAGTAAAGTGACTGGAACTTAGTCGAATGTTGGAATGACTTTATTTTTCTGTAGCTTCACTGAAATGAAATTACACGTCACATGGAAGTGAAAGTAGATCTTTGCAAATCTTCACTATGCTACAACATCAGTGTGTGAAGTTTGATAGTTTTACAGAATAATGGATGTTTAAACTTCTGCTCCAGTATTTTGAGCTTTGAAGCAGATGAATTGATAAAAATACTGAGGATTTACCATTGTAGCCTGATGTTTGTGGTTCCTTCAACATTTTAGAAGAATTTCAGTGAGGAAAAGTAAAAACTCCATGTATGATTTATCCTGTTATTGTTGAATTTTACACTGATTCATGTTTCATTTCATTTTTTGCTCATTAGCAGGTATTTGTTGGCTTTTAGAACAAACACCTGTAAAACCAGTTTAACATGAATTTTGTTGCTGTTGATATTGAAACAAAATGTTTGATTCTCTTTTCAGTGTCGGACGCTGGTTTAACGTCTCAGTTGAACTCAGGATCTTTGTGAATCTGTTCTGTGCAGCAGCAGAGAGAGAACAGCAGACAGGAGAGAAGATACTGGAGCTGTTATCATCAGTCTGCACATATCAAACATTCCCTTTCGATAAGAGATACATTGATCTTGATGATAAGGAGGAGGAATATGAGGATGATGATGATTATTATAATATTACAAAATATCAGTCTGATTTCCTGTTGGATCTGTTCTCCCATGTGAAGGACTATGAGACTAAAACAGGTCTGAGAGTTCTTCCATCATTACTGTTAGTTTTCCAGTCAGCTCCTAGAATCTGCTCCATAAACCTCTCAGAGAGAAAGACCTCCATCCTCCTGGAAGTGCTGAAACTACAACCAGAGAAGAAACCAGTGAAGCTGAGAGGATGGTCAGATGAAGAGAGTGAAGTGAGGAGTTTCCTACAGTGTCTGCCTTATATCTCACAGCTCAGGTAAATGGAACCTGATTTAACTATGAAGCGTCTTGTTCTAAAATAACTCCTGGTCTTACTCCAGTACATCATGGTCCAACCCACTTACTCCAAACTGCAGTTTAAAACATTTATGTGACAAATTGTTGTGGCACAATTCGACAATAACTGGTGACAGACACCTTGAGTCTAATCACTAAAGAAGCTTCCACATCCAGGATGTTTTTAAGGGTTTTATTTTCTTGCAAGAGAGAAGTTCACCAAAAGATTTAAGTCTCCATCCAGTGCAGTTCTAAGGACTTAACATGTCAAACATGAATTTATATCCTTCTGTTGCTGGGCAGAATACGCTTTACCCTCCAGGCTGCTGCCTCCAGCTTTTCTCCTTTTATGGTAACTTTTCCAACATACGTTAAACACATAGGAACTTGGTGTAAAGTGGAGACATCTCTGTGTGGACAGTCAACCATGTAGCTGACCTACAGCACTTCTACAGACAATCAGAACAAAAACATCTATATGAAACCAAGTGTCACAACATCCCCATAAAACATCCTGCACAAGCTCAGTGAGCACATTCCATGATTACAACTAAACTAAACATAAGCATAAAAGTATTTTAAAAGCTTTTCCATCACAGAAATACTGTTTATTTAAAATGGAACATGGTTTATGTCAAAGATTTCAATAACGGCTCATAATCAGTGTGATAGTGTCACAGATAATGAATCACACACTGACCTTCTACCTTGAATGTTCGGTTTGTGTTTGCCTTGAATGTCTTACCTGACGATTCATTTTACACCAGCTGGTTTCTGTTGCAGTTGCTGTTTTACTTTTGTACTTTGCTGCTTTCACAGTTCATCATAATGTTGTGTTTCAGCTGTGATCCAGACTTCTTCCAGAGAGTGTGTACATCCATGTGTGTCAGATCCAGAGAGGAGGTCCAGCAGCTGGCCTCTCTGCTGCAGCTGCTGGGCTTCACCCTGACATTAACAGGATACTTACCCAGGAAAACCTGCTGCTCTGTGGGGAGAGTTCTCAGGGTTTGTGGCTCTAAGGTGGATCTCATCCTGACACCCAGAAAGATGTCGGTTAGAGGAGCCGCTCACCTCTTTAGACGTACAACACAACTACACAGTCTGAGGTCTACGTTCATACAATCACTGCTTCTGTTCCTACAGTAACATCTTTTAAATGTCCAGTTAGCAGAGACATCATTCTGTGTCTTTGACTTTCAGGCTGTCCAATGACATGGCCATGCTGCTGTTTCAGTGGATAAGAAGAGGAAGAGTCGTCTGTCTGTTGACTATCGAAGAACTTTGTCTTGCTCCAAAGACGCTGCAGTCACAAAGAGGATCACTGAGGGTTGTCAGTAGTTTGGCGTCTCTGCTGAGACACTGGACAGTCAGACATTTAGACCTGACTGAATTCTGTGTTTCTGCTCAGTGTCTCTGTCCACTGCTGCTTCATGATGGTCCTCTAACTATCAAGTAAATGTCTTTTCTGAGCCTCATAAACACACTGATGAATGAAGATGAAAATAATTATTATTAGTTCATTCTAAATGTATTTATCCTTCAGACTGAGGGATGAGGTTTTCCAGCAGCTACTGGTCCTCCTCCATGAAATCCAGGACAAGGACTTGGCCTGGTCGTCCTTCAGTAAAGTTGGTGGAGACCTGACCTCCTACTGTCTGAACTGGGAGCTTCTCCACTTTGTGCTGCAGTCGTCAGCTCAGACCTTCACTGTGAACCTGAGGAAGAACCAGTTCTTACAGGAGAACGTCACACGACTGCTGCCCTTTCTGGATCGGATCAGATTTAAAAGGTGGTGAATTAGTTTTTAACAGATACAAGCTAAAGTGTCCTGGTAAATACTGTGAGCTCTGTGTTTTCAGGCCCGGTCCCAGCTTTGTGCTGGCTGCCATCAGACAGGTCTATAAAACTCAGGCCAGTCACCTCATACCCAGTTTAGTGAGGTCATTGGATCATGAGATCAGCCTGACCTGCAGAGAGCTGGACTCAGTGGACTGTGCTGCTCTGATCTTCACCCTGAGACACAGTGACAGAGTTACACTGAAGCTTGTGTCGACGTCCATACCAGCAGAGGAAATACAGCGAATCGTCTTCACGCTGGACAGAGTTTCTCACCTCAGGTCAGACATCAGTGCTTGTTTCTCAGTCCTGTACCTGTATCAGTTCTCTCCAACAGACAGTTTAATGTAGTGCTGATAAGAATGAATGAACATTGAATAACAATAATCTCTGCATTAATGCATCACTGTCTCCACCAGTGTCGACAGGAATCTGCTGCTGAGGTTCATCCACTGCTGTGCTGCTACTGACGTCCAGCAGGAGGCAGCATCAGGTCTGATCAGGTCTCTGCAGCAGGGGTTGGATCTTTCCTGCTCCTCCTGTGTGGAGCTGCCAGATCAGGATCAGACCGAGACTCTGAGTCTGTCTGCTGCAGACTGCAGGTCCATCTCCACCATCCTGACACACAGCAGCCAGGACACACAGCTGGACCTGCGAGACTGTGAGGTGGAGGACAGTGGACTGGACCGGCTGTTTCCTGTCCTAAACAGAGTCCACCTCAGGTGGGAAAGAACATTAAATGACCAGAACCACTTTAATGTTTCTGCATCCTAACAGTTGTTCTTTGCTCTGTTTGTCCTGTTTAGAGCCAGTAAAGCCGTCCTCCTCCAGCTGGTGTCCCTGGTCCCTGTGAGCAGTGAGAGGGACTCAGTGAGACGTGCAGAGTCCCTGTGTAGAGCCCTGGATGGAGAGCTGGACCTCAGTCACACCACACTGGATCAGAGGGTCTGTGAAGCTCTGGACCTGATGCTGGACTTCTCTGAAGGACTGACAGAACTGGACCTGAGTCACTGTGATCTCACAGACCAGCTGCTGCTCACATTCATCAAACATCTGCACAAAGTCCACGTCCTGGAGTGAGTCTCACTGTAAACATACTTGTGTGTACATTGTCCTGTATAGGATGCAGTGTTGGCTCCTGCTGAGGTGGTGGTGAAGTAATAATGTATCAAATCTGTCTCATAGCAACAGGCGGAGTCAGGATGTGACGCTTAATAACCAATAACATCAGCTCCTCTGACTTTAATGACGTAAATCTTTTGTGTTTGTGTCCATGTTACAGTCTGAGTCACAATAAGATCAGTGATGCTTCGACTGTCAGGTTACTGCAGCTGGTCTCCATCAACTCCTCCATCACCACAGTGAGGTGAGCAAACATTAATTATCATATGATTAATGGAGACATTTCTACTCCTTCACTTACAGACTGATCATTAATTATCTCAGTTCCACATATTATTCAGTTTGTATCAGTGACTTTTGTTCTGTTTTTTTAGACTCTTCAGCAACAACATTGTGGACAAAACTCCCTTTAAGAAACAGAAGCAGTTTGAAATGTGGTGAATCAGTGTCAGTGAAGTGATGTGATGATCAGAGAGGAAACTCAAGAAAATACTGCAGTAGTACAAGTACTCTACTAATACTGTGTTTGTGGCAGTCAGTTCTAAAAGTACAGTTTTATACAATGATGAAAACTCCAGCAGGATCCTCGTCATCCTCGTCTCTATTTGTTACGATACCGTCAGTTCTTCTACTGATGTACTTACATTTTTGATTGAGATATTGTGAAAAGTATTTGATTGTTTACATAATTTAACAGATTGTTCTGTTGGGATCATAATTATATTTTTTTGTGAGGAAAAATTATGTTTATATTCTTGGATTAATGTTGGAATCATATGATTTTAAAATTATTTTTAAAAGGTGAAATGTTGATTCAACATTGATGCATTTGTATGTTCAGCAATAAATGGTCTGTGCTTTTCTTCCACATTGGTACCAAAAGCACTTTACACTGCTTCTCATTCTCACACACACACACACACACACACACACACACACACACACACACACACACACACACACACACACACACACACACACACTGATGTGGCAGCTGCTGTGCTGCTGGTCTACACTCACCAGGAACAACTAAGTTTGGGTTCAGTGTTTTGCTCACAGACACTTGGACATGTTACAGGAGGAGCTGGGAATTGAACCCAGTATTGATGGACAGGTGCTCTACCTCCAAAGATACAGTATCTCAGTTTAAATATACTTTTTATTTGATATTTTAAATGAAATAGAAGAGCTAAAGGATATTTCTGTATTTGACTATTTTGTGTTTCTCTTCACTATAATACTTTAACAGATGAAAACAGTTTATTATCTGAGTGACTTTATGTCACAAATAACGAATTAATGATGAGTCATATGATCCTGAGCTTTCAGAACGTTCAATAGTAGCAGAAACCGCAGAAACTTTGCTAAAAAGTAACGAGTACCTGTAGTAAAAAGTACTTTAAGTCCATCAGTGCTGCAATAAGAAAGTGATTTTTCTGAGTTACTGATTTAAACAAACACTATTAAACTTGATGCTGTTGATAACATGAAAGTACAAATAAAATGTTCAGTTCATAAGTTTCATTAATTACAGATTCAAGCAGAAAACAATTTGTGATCAACTCAATTTAGTTTTGTGCTGCAAACAAACTTTGATTTTTCTTCACCAGGTAAACTGACATCAGCACTTATTACTTCATCAGATTCTGTTTTAACAATCTGCAAAATCTGCTGCTGCATTGACTCAATGAACCTTTTTCTAAAAGAGGAATCTGAGTTTCTAAAGTTTATTCACAGCAGTACAGAAGGTGTCAGTGATGCAGCTTTTCCACCTGCTGCTGTTGCACATCAGAAGAAGCCCACAGCTTCTGTGCCTGGTCCTTGATGTACAGAAGATCACACATAAATCCATCAGTATGTAGAAATATCAGTGAAGATGCAGCTAATTCTGTAATAAATCTTGCAGAGGAAACAATATGCTGAATCTAAAATGTACTGACAGTTTATAGTAGTTTGAATATTAGTTATGAAATCAGAATAAATAAGAAGCTAACAACGTATTAATGCAGCAGAAATCGTTGCCGTTCTCTGATTGTAGGACAGTAGGACGAGCTTTGTTCAAACTGTTGGTTCCCAGTGCTGCTCAATGAGTCTGTGTCCCAGGAGGCTTCACTGCACCTCTGGACATTTACTGCACATTTCTATTAAAACAACGTGGAAAATGTCGCTCACTGTAACTTTGAGGAAACGTATCTGTCAAATGTCTCACACAGCGGAAAATACATGTTATAAGCTGTTGAACTCTCGAACCTGTAGTGGCAGAAGGTGAGAAAATGATGAGGAAAATAAAGTACAGAGCTGAAACACAGGACAAAGTGCCAGAGGACCAGTCCAGATACACCCTACTCTGTTAGAGGAGGAGGGAGCAGGTAGATCTGTTGTTCTGCTGTTGAGAGAAACAGAGTGACTGGTTCCAGAACAGTAGAGACTCCAGGACTGATGGTTCCCTCCCAGCATGCACTCAGTCACGTCTTCTGTCCTGCTGATTCCTCTGTAGGGTTGTTATCTATCGTTATCTGACCTCACTGCTGCTTTTATATATAGATGTGTTAAAGATGTGAACCACCTGTCATTACTCCGGACAGTGGAAAGCGACACTTCCTGTGGAGACGTGCGTCAACCCCATAATGTGACGTCATTGGGGACGTTAGACTGTGATTTTGGACGCATTTTTTTTCAGCATCAAAATCACATTGTAATAGAAAGTTAATAGCACCAATATTCCAGACGTGTTCATGATAAAGGATTTTAACCATTTTAGTTTTACAGTCCCACTCATAACATTAAAGTCAATCAGCTTTTACTATGTCCATTGTCCTGATATAGTCCTGTTTATTGTTCCAAAGAAAATGAGTGAAATTGATTGGGAACAGGTTCAGTAAAATAATCTTAAAAATCTTTCTCTTTCAGACCCACAGAAATCCCCTCACAAGGAGGTAACATGAGTGTAAAGCTCTGTGCTTCTCTTGGAGCTTTAGTTTGTTCTTTGCACCTGATTTAATCCAAGTAAACACAGTGGATGGTCATTAGTGCATGTGGCTGCTTCTTCAGATGGAGAGGAGGACGAAAAATCAGCTCATTAATATCAGTCAGTACACAATAGGTCTTTGAAATAAGAGCATGGAAAGAGGAACTGACACTATGCCTGATCCTGGTTTACTGAAAAGATTCCATAAAAAACAGTCTTCTTCTTTTCCTTTGGGCTGTTTCCTTTCAGGAGTCACAGTGAATCATGTGCCTCCATCTAACTCTGTCCTCTACATCCTCTTCACTCACACCAACTAACTTCATGTCCTCCCTCACTACATCCATGAATCCCCTCTTTGTTCTTCCTCTAGACCTCCTGCCTGGCAGCTCCAACCTCAGCATCCTTCTACCGATATATTCACTGTCCCTCCTTGATGCAGACCCACCTCCACCTTGAACTCCTCTGTCACACCTACAGCACCTCACCACTGTCTTACAGCTCTCATACATGTCCTGCACCACTCTAACATATTTCTCTGCTGCTCCAGACGTTCTCATACAATACCACAGCTCCTCTCTCTGCACCCTGTCATACGCTTTCTCTAAATCTACGAAGACACAATGCAACTCCCTCTGACCCTCTCTGTACTTCTCCATCAGCATCCTCAAAGCAAATACTGCTTCTACCTCCGCTCTTGTACGTCACCCTATGTTCCTGCCTCTTCTTGAAGAAAGTGTTTACTACAGCCATTTCCATCCTCTTTGCAAACTCTACCACCATCTGTCCTTCTGTTTTCCTGTCCTGAAGACCAAACCAGTCCATCACATTCTCATCACCTCTGTTCCCTTCACCTACATGTCCATTGAAATCTGCCCCAATCACCACTCTCTCACCTCTGGAGATGCTCTGCATCACTTCATCTAACTCACTCCAGAATTTCTCCTTCTCTTCTAACTCACATCCTACCTGTGGTTCACAACCACTAACAACATTGAACATCACCCCTTCAACTTCCATCTTCAGACTCATCAACCTGTCTGATACTCTTTTCACCTCTAGAACGTTCCTCACAAACTCCTCTTTCAGGATAACTGCTACTCCATTTCTCCTCCTATCTGACCCATGGTAGAACAACTTGAACCCTGCTCCTAAGCTTCTAGCCTTGCTACCTTTCCACCTGGTCTCCTGGACACACAGTATATCCACCTTCCTTCTCTGCATCATGTCGATCAACTCTCTAACCTTCCCTGTCATAGTACCAACATTCAAAGTCCCTACTGTTAGTCCTACATTCTTATCTTTCCTCTTCTCTCTCTGCCTACGAACACACCTTCCTCCTCTTCTTCTTCGTCTTCGACCACCAGTAGTCCAATTTCCACCGGTACCCTGTAGGTCAACAGCACCGGTGGCGGTCGTTGTTAACCCGGGCCCCGACCGATCCGGTATGGAAGTCATTGTCACGATTCACATGTTTATTTTGGCATGTGTTTTACGTCAGATGCCCTTCCTGCCACAACCCTCTGCATTTATCCAGACTTGGGACTGGCACAAGAAGACACTGGCTTGTGCCCCCTTGCGGTTGCATTAAGGTGCTTTACACAACTGCTCAGCTTAAATAAAGTTTATTATAAAATATAATAGCTGGCAAAACAGGGTGGAGATGTAGTAAGTCTTCCGACTCGCTAGGTGGTGGTGAAGTCCAGTTAGAGTGAGTGGGGCGACAAGCGGAGTCTAGAGGAGAAGCAAGGTTCTCATGGGGAAGAGTGGAGTATGGTCCTGGCAGTGTAGATATTCTTGAGATGCAGCGAAGATGAGAGACTAGAATAAAGGGGAGGGAAATGGTGGGAGGACGGTCCACTGGGGAAGATGTAGTGGTCTGGAACCGTAACACAGAGGCAGGCTTGGTGGTGAGTGAGTGGAATGTAGCCTTGGTGAATCTCCAATCCCTATCATGGAGAGAACTCCAAATTCCCCTTTTGTGATATAACAACAAAAACTCCTAAATCCCTTTGGTGACATGATATCCAAATTCCAAAATCCCTTTAGTGATACTCCAAACTCCAAAATCTCTTGGCACAGGCTCCATAAAAAGTGGTAGACAGACAATCACACGGCTTAGTAAAACATACGTGTGCATGGCCTGATCAAAGTGTAGACATAGCCTGATAAATCCTCTTCTTCTAATGACGTGGTTACAAAAGTTCATCATAATGCTGATTCTTCATGGGTCGATAACAATTCTCATAATCCTTAGTCATACATGCGATCGGCAAGAGAGACTCAATAGGAAGCGGTTACTCACAAAAACAAAGTAGCAGCAGAGTCAGGTCAAAAACCTAGCTTGGAACCGTAGATGATGATTTTGATGAAATCTGAAAAGTCCGTTTGAGAAAGCAGACGATCTGTTGGCTGGTGAGGGCTGGTTTGACCTTAGACACATGGAACGTGGGATGGATCCTAAGTGGCCTGGGTAGTCGCAGCTTGACGGCCACAAGGTTAATGACCTTGGTGACGTGGAAAGGACCAACAAAGTGGGGAGCAAGCTTCCTGCTAACCCCATTTTATAATTATTTGTGTCTGTGCACATAACGACGTCTCTAGGCTCAAACTCCTGCTTCACATTTAATGAAGGGTTTTCTGTAACATATGAAAATAACATTTAAACACTTGTGGTTTGGCTCTAAGTAGCTGTTACGCCCCTGTCTAGGGGGTCAGGCTGCAACATACAAAGATAAATTAGGATGTTCCCTCTCCGGTCCCCAAACCAAAATCCAGGATCGAGATGTTCCAACAGAATGATATTTATTTTAAACGAAAGAAAGTGTCAAACAAAACATGACACTACAACTCAGGGCGAACCAAGGCCAACATAATAAACAAAATAAGCTATTTCCCACAGAAAGTGCTAGCTAGCCTGATAGAAATAAACAAACCAAAAGACAGTCGCTAACCCGAACTCCCTAATGTGAAAACAATCAAAAGAAAATGGCAGTTCACCCCTACAGATTTAATACTATTTACAAAATATACAATTTATAAACAAAACCACGGCACAAAACCTAACAATTCAAAAATGCTAAATAAGGTTTGGAAACCAAGAACAGCAAACAGGTGCTGCTGCCAGAAAGAGCCTCGCTAGCTGTTGGGAACCGTACTTTTAAAACTCCAGGAAGTGTAGGATGGACCAATCAGCTTCCTGTACTGCCCCCCAATCCGGCCAATCAGGCAGGGCACCTATAAGAACAACAAAATAAAAAAAACACATATGGCCTGGACCGTAACAGTAGCAAACAATTACAAGCACACAGACTCCATGAACATCTTGACCCACTGCAATTTATTCTTCTGACTTGACAAACTTAGTGGGTTTTTCTTAGCGTCTCTGCCCATGAGGCCAGTGTCTGTGCTCACCGGTTTCTCTCGTTTTATTCAACAATGCAGCTAATTCAGGAGCAGTGACAGGTCTGTCTTTCATGGAGGACTTCTAAGTACAGATGTGACCTTCCACTGTGTCTTCTGTCTTCTGTCTTTGTGGATATATTACATATAGATATTTTCACATGACAAGTACAGACTGAAGAGTTTCTGATGTTTTTAGTTTAACCTACACTGGAAATGACAGGTCGCTCAAACTATGGAAGAAGAGCCAAATATAATATTTTTCCACTTTTTGTGTCATTTGTGATTAATTTACAACAATTTGATTAAATAAAACCAACAAATGAGACTAAAACTTTTTCTTGCAGTGTCTGTAAAGCTGCTCCTCTTGGACTCTGCTCCAGTTCCTTTAGTCTTTGCTGAATGTCCATCCCTACATACAAGCCTCCATTAGAACAGAAGAATCAAAGAGTGTGTGTCTGAGAGCCATGTAATGTCCATGTGTGCATGCTGACAGAGAATGTACAGATACAGGTTTGGCCGGAAGGGTCGTCAGAGGCTCTTCAGGACTGTTTTGACTCCACTGACTGGAATATGTTTAAGCAGGCTGCCACATACAATAACACCACAGACCTCCAAGAGTACTCAGAGACTGTCAGTGCCTACATCAACAAGTGTATTGATGATGTAACTGTCAATTTTTCATTCTCTCACACTCCTCGCTCATCAGGTCGGGGGGTGGGACCGGACTTCTCATCAATGACACCTGGAAGTTTTCCTCCACAGCACCACTCGGCAATCTGTCTTCTCTGGAATATCATGCCGTTAGGATCACAGCACCGTTTGCAGTCCAGGTGATTGTGATATATCGACCACCGGGCCAGCTGGGGAACTTCTGCAATGAACTGGACATGTTGCTGTCCCACTTCCTGGAAGATGGCACTCCTCTCATCGTCATGGGAGACCTGAACATTCACCTGGACAAACCACAGGCGGCTGATGTGTTTGCTCTTCTAAACACATTTGACCTGAGTCTGGTCTCCACTCCTCCGACCCACAAAGCTGGCAACAACCTCGACCTCATCCTCACCCAGAACTGCACCACAGACAACATCTTGTTCATTCCTCTGCATGTATCGGATCATTTCTTCATTCAACTCACAGTCTTTATCCCTAGACCTTCGCAATCTCCTACCACACTTGTAACATTCCAGCGCAACCTCAGGTCTCTCAACCCGGATTGATTCTCCTCGTTGGTCTCCGCAACTCTGCCCCCAACACAGGACCTCTCCATGCAGATGCAGCCACAGACAGCCTTTGCAATACACTTTCATCATGTCTGGATTGTCTCTGTCCCAAGTCTTTGAGACCCGCTCGTCTCTCACCTTCTAATCCGCTCAGGAGTGCTGAGAGGAAGTGGCGCAAATCCAAGACTCCATCTGCCCTTGCTGAGTATCAGAATCTGCTTGGACCTTTTTCTCACAGTGTCACCAGGGCAAAGATCAATTACTACCAGGAGAAGCTCAGCAACACCTCAGACACCAGAAAGCTGTTCTCCACCTTTAAATCACTCATCTACCCACCTTCACCACCGCCATCTACCTCTCTCACTGCTGACAACTTTGCCAACTTTTTTACCAACAAGGTGGCAGCCATCAGCTCACAGTTCTCTCCTCCAGATGATGACATCCATCTAACTTCTTCCAACACTGCATTGCTCTCATCATTTGCAATTCTGACTGAGGATGACGTATCCACCCTCCTCCTCTCTAATCATCCGACCACCTGCACTCTGGATCCAATCCCTTCCACTCTTCTTCAAGCAGTTGCACCTGCACTAATGCCAGCTATTACACAAGTCATCAACACATCTCTCAAAACAGGGACTTTTCCAACCTCTTTCAAGCAGGCCTTGATTACCCCACTGCTCAAGAAGCCTTCTCTTGATCCCTCTGTTGTGGAGAACTACAGACCTGTCTCCCTCCTTCCTTTTCTGGCCAAGACAATGGAACGAGCAGTCTACAACTCTCAGACTTCCTTTCCAAGAATAACCTCCTCGATGTCAACCAGTCTGGCTTCAAGAGGGGTCACTCCACGGAAACGGCACTCCTGACTGTTGTGGAATATCTTCGAGCTGCAAAAGCCACAGGTCAATCATCTGTCTTAATTCTACTTGATCTATCATCAGCCTTTGACACTGTGAACCATCAGATCCTCTTGTCCACACTCTCTGACTTGGGCATCTCTGGATCAGCTCTAGACTGGCTTTGTTCTTACCTATCAGGAAGAACCTTCAAGGTATCCTGGCAGGGGCATCTTTCTAACTCTCATAGCCTCTCTACCGGTGTGCCGCAGGGCTCAGTTCTTGGTCCTCTCCTCTTTTCTATCTATACTTCATCCCTAGGTGCCATCATTCACTCACATGGTCTTTCCTATCACTGCTACGCTGATGACACACAGCTCTTCCTGTCCTTTCCACCGGACGACTCCACAGTCTGATCGGGCATTTCTGCCTGTCTCTCAGACATCTCAGCCTGGACGAGTGAGAGACACCTTCAGCTCAACCTCTCCAAGACCGAAGTCCTTGTCTTCCCAGCCAGACCTTCGATGCAACACAACATCAGCATCAACATTGGATCTACAGTGATTGTCCCACTAAATCGGCCAAAAATCTGGGGGTCATCATCGATGATCAACTGAGCTTTAAGGACCACATCTCCTCAGTCTCTAGGGCAGCAGATTTGCTCTCTACAACATCAGGAAGATCTGACCCTACATCACGGAATATACAACCCAACTCATTGTACAGGCGCTGGTCACATCTAGTCTCGATTACTGCAACGCTTTGTTGATGGGGTTACCAGTATCCACAATCAAACCCTTGCAGATGATCCAAAATGCGGCAACTCGCCTAATTTTTAATCAGCCAAAAAGACCTGTGTCACACCACTTTTTAGATCTCTACACTGGCTTCCTGTAGCTGCTCGCATCAGGTTCAAAGCTGTGTCTCTTGCTTACAGGGTGGTTAACTCGACAGCTTCCGCTTACCTCAACTCACTCATTCAAGTCTACAATCCTTCCCACCTGCTGCGGTCTGCCAACGAACGATGTCTGGTGTCCCAGCACCGCACAGAAGACACCAAGCAAAACTGTTTAGTGCAATGATCCCACGATGGTGGAACAAGCTACCAAACTCTGCACGCTCAGCTGACTCTCTCCCAATATTCAAAAAACTGCTGAAAACTGAACTCTTCCGCATCTTAATATGCACTTAAATCTCTTTAAAAAAAATAAAAAATAAAAAATCCTTTCTGCTCTTTCTCGCACTTGCATCTCATGAACTGTGAACACTTTTCTGATAGGACTTTGCTTTGATGTTTTCTCCTTGTCTTAGATTTTTGCTTGCCTTGTACCTCACTTGTAAGTCGCTTTGGATAAAAGCGTCTGACAAATGACTAAATGTAAATGTAAACTGTCAAAAAGACCATCACTGTACGGGCCAACAAGAAGCCATGGATGACGGGGGAGGTCTACAGACTCCTGAAGACGCGGAACGCTGCCTTCAGAGCTGGAGATGAGGCAGTACTCCAGGAGGATAGCCCATCAATTCAGCAACAGCAGAGACACTCGGAGCCTGTGGCAGGGAATACAGACCATTACGGTCTACAGGCCTCCACCACAGACCTGTGACAGAAACATCTCTCTGCTGAATGAGGTGAACGCCTTCTTCGCTCGCTTCGAAAAGCAAAACAGCTCCACTGCACAGAAGACTCCCCCTCCTCCTGGCGACCAGGTGTTGACACTGACCCCAGACAGTGTGAGGAGATCCTTCAGCAGGATCAATGCATGAAAAGCTCCGGGTCCTGACAACATTCCTGGGCGTGTACTGAGAGACTATGCAGCAGAACTCACCAATGTCTTCACAGACATTTTCAACATCTCTCTACGTCAGGCTGTTGTACCCACAGGCTTCAAAGCCACCACCATCATTCCAGTCCAGAAGAAGCCGTCTCCATCCTGCTTCAATGACTACCGTCCAGTTGCACTTACTCCGATTATCATGAAGTGCTTTGAACGGCTAGTCATGCACCACATCAAGTCTGCCCTCCCCCCCTCCCTGGACCCCTTCCAGTTTGCATATCGGTCCAACCGCTCGACCGATGATGCTGTTGCAACTGCTGTCCACTCAGCACTCACTCCTCTAGATAAAAAGGAATCATGCGTCAGAATGCTGTTCACAAACTGGTCCAGCTGGGGCTCAACACTTCGCTGTGCAACTGGCTGTTGGACTTTCTAACTGGAAGACCTCAGGCAGTACGGGTCGGCAGTAACACATCCAGCACCATCACACTGAACACTGGGGCCCCCCAAAGATGTGTGCTGAGCCCCCTTCTCTTCACCCTGCTGATCCATGACTGCTCACCATCACACAACTCCAACCTCTTCATTAAGTTTGCGGATGACACGACTGTGGTGGGTCTCATTAGCAACAACGATGAGACAAACTACAGGAGAGAGGTGAGACGCCTGGCCGGGTGGTGCAGTGGCAACAATCTCTCTCTGAACATGGAGAAGACGAAAGAGATTGTTGTTGACTTCAGGAGAGCTCACACTCAGCACACTCCTCTAACCATCAACGGTGCTACTGTGGAGAGGGTGAGCAGCACCAAGTTCTTAGGTGTGCACATCACAGAGGACCTCTCCTGGACCAACAACACTGCAGCACTAGCCAAAAAATCACAGCAGCGTCTCTACTTCCTCCACAAACTGAGAAGAGCCAGAGCTCGCTCTCGAACTTGCCCCCCTTCCCTCTTCTGCCTCAGGCACAGAACTATAACCCCCTACTACCTCATCTGTCAGCTTAATTTAAAGAACTGCTCTTGAGCCCTCTGTCACTTTAACCAGACTGAACAAGCTTTTTTTGCACTAATTCTGTTACCTGCACTGATGTATACTTTACTGGTCTGCACTCCATCTGCCATGTGCCTTGCGTGGCTTTTACTTTATTTTACTTTATTTTTATTAGTATACTCTTCAATGCCCTTATTGTATAGTTGTATTTTTATAATTTTATATTTATATGTGATCTAGATCTTAGGCTCCACTGTTAGAACTACCTGTAAGCACCATGGATCCGAGAGAAACACAATTTCAGTTCCCTGTATGTATGTATGTACTGTACATGTGGAAGAACTGACAATAAAGCTTGACTTGAATTGAATTGACTTGATGTGCTGCTCTGACCCCCCTCCTCCTTTCAGGGTGGAGCCTGGTGGAGAAGGATGGCTGAGACCAGGTCTGAGGAAGTGTAAGTGTGTTTTTAATGAGATTGATGGAAACAAAGCAGCAACATTCAACCATCTTCAAACTGTCACATCACTCATTCACATCATCAAAGTGTCAAGAAATGAACAGATGATGGATTAATAACTGCAGCTGTTTGTGTCTTGTTGTCTCCATCAGATTTCTGTCAACTCACAATCGACACAAACACAGTGAACAGGAAACTACGACTGTCTGACAACAACAGGAAGGTGAAATACAGTATGTGGAGGACATTCAGTCATATCCTGATCATCCAGACAGATTTGTCTACTGGCCTCAACTGCTGTGTAGTAATGTTCTGACTGGTTGCTGTTACTGGGAGGTGGAGTGGAGCAGTAATGTGGAAATATCAGTGAGTTACAGAGGAATCAGAAAGGAAGAAGACAGAGAAGATTTTAGTTTTGGAAGAAACATCCAGTCTTGGAGTCTGGAGGGCTCTGGTAATACTTATATTGTCTAACAAAATAACAAAAGAACATTGATCCCTCCTCCTTGTCCTCAGTCTCTAACAGAGCAGGGTATGTGGACTGTCCTGCTGGGACTCTGTCCTTCTACAGAGTCTCCTCTGAGGAACTGATCCACCTTCACACCTTCAACACCACATTCACTGAACCTCTGTATCCTGGGTTTGGGCTGTGGTATCGCTCCACTGGTTCAGTGTCTCTATCACAATAAGCGCAGAACAAGCGAAGGATTAGGAAGTCAAATGAGTTTGTGCGCTAAGAGGAGAGGAGGAACAGGTGGACAGACAGGACCGGGGGGACCTATGGGGCAGGTGCTGGAGTATCTGAGGAGGAGAGAGATAGTGAGCAATGGCATAAACTCAATATAGACTAGAATGAGAGTGAGATTCTTACTGTAGGTGGGTGGCGAGTGATGTCCCTCTAGAGAAGTCAGAGCACAGGTGAGGGATGGAGGAGAACTGGACAAAGGGCGGCTGAGAGACCAGGGGAAAAAAAGGACAGCAACAGAGCCAAAAAAACAAAATACAACAAAAATACAAAGTAGCAACTAAACAAAGTACCAACAAAAGGTGTCAGAGAAAACGAACCAGAAGTGAGTCTGTTGGGGCGACTTACTCCCTGTAATCGATTACCTAAATACGTAATATGCATCAAGCAGGGCTCCAAGCTAACGGTGTCCCGTCGCCTGGGGAGAGTATAAATTGCACCTGGGACACAAACAATCAGGATGGGGGACAATTTGGGGACATTAAAGAAAATGAGGTCACAGTGCGGACATTTAGTTGTTAAAAGTGAACTGGAGCACGAGGAAATAAATCTTTGTGTTCTGACGTCACTGTTCTTCTCTCTGAGTCTGACAGGGGACGAGCTCAGACAAGTGTCCCTGTCTGCAGCAGAGACCGTGGTCAAACCTGCTAATTTTTTTTTGCGTTTCGTTTCCGGTATTTCCGGTACAAGTACTACGAAGGGTCAGAAATGACGCGTAAAGGCTCAGGGGATTGTTGCATACTGAAAAATTACGAGATTTTCATATTTCACGTAGTTCATAAAATGTATTATTTGACACATAGTTCAAATATGACAAATATGTTTGAACAAAATGCATAATATCAGTAAAATATTATAGTATGTGAAATGGAGTATTTCCTTTGCTGATTAACACATCTCAGTATTTGAAATAGAAATAAAACTATAAAGGGGAAAACTTGGTTAAAAGTTGTAATGTATTCATATTCATATTGAACAAACATTGTTCTACCAACATGTTTAAATTAAAATATAATGACAGGTAAACAATAACACAACATTTTATCGTGTTTTCCGTCTGATAAAGAACTTTCCGTTAAAGTTTACCTGAAACGTTAAATGGATTCCTGCTTAAATTACAGAGAACTGTCACAATAGCAGTTTTAAAGCCATTTTAATGCACAGTTTTTGAATAAAGTAAAGTCCGCCCAGCATTTTAACTAACAATACACGATACACATATATTTTTTTATCGTATCAGTAGAACAATACATTCAGCCAAGTATTTCAGTATATATTTTTATTTATTACATATTTTAACGATGTGACCGCAGTTTAGAAACAACGGCTCATTTTACCACAGGGAGCAGACACATCAGGTAAAGTCAAAGTTACTGCTTAACTTGACCGGACAACATCAGTCATCATTCGGGTTCCGGCGTAAAAACGCTCCGCAAATTAGCGATTTACAAGAGGAAATGAGGCAAACACTCGTTAAACGATCAGAAATTTAAAGAAAAGCGCTGTGCTGGCAGTTTCCCATCCACCGTCATGTGTTCACCACAACAAGCTCGTTGGTTAATAACTAACTGCTATGAACACGTTAGTTCACATCCACCTAAAGCTGGAAGTCATAAAAAGATGGATGTACCACAGGTTCTGATGGACCCTGAGACAGTCACAGACAGGACCCTGTATCAGCTGTAGCTGTGAGCAGAAAGTCCCCATCAGCAGACAGAGGACGGGAATCAGTCATAGGGACTGATTTCATGTCCATTCTTCTTACACTTCACACAGTTTCCATTTGATTAAGGAGACATCACTCAGTCTATGTGAGGACTTTGCTGTTGTAGACATGTTGAATAAATTCCCACTCAGTTGTACATTTATTGGGCTCAGATTAAGTCAGTCTAATCCAACAATCCTGCAGTAAATCCTCCTTCATGATGTACTTAATTAGGTGGACATAATAATAGAAACAGCTTCATGACACGCAGTTGCTGGCTATTTGATCATCCTAATATGGTTGGCTGGAAGTGGGCGGAGCAAGAGCGAGCGAGACTGCTTTCATCCGGAAGACGAGAAGTGTTTAGTCCAATCCTGTGGCCCATCGCTCGGACACGCCCACCCACACACCAAACACCCAGGAGCAGAAGATGTCAATTAAAATTTACCAGCAACACTAATGCTAATGCTAATAACGCCCGGGTATAATACATTTAATAATTTCATTCACAAAATGACAGAAAACAATTAAACGTTGATCCGAGTTTGTCAGAATCTACAGTGATGGGTTCAAATGTCTCCTTCTGTCTAACTAATTTGAATTTACACTAATATTAAAGAGATTTGCACATCCACTTGAAAACTGAAGTGATTAACCACTTCACTAAATATCTGATGTTAACTTCTTCACTGAATAAATGTACTTAGTTACCTCCCAGCAGTGGAATAATACGGACATAGTCTTTTCCTCCTCCCCACAAACACACGCCCAGTTTGTTCGTATCAATGTTTAGTTTCACTTTACTGGACTTGTGACGCAGAGTGTTTTCTTCATCCAAACGTCCGTCTGAAGGTAAGAAAACGGACTTTACTGTTTCACTCGTGAACATTAGTCGTTGTTGGTTTAGTTACAGTAGAAACTGTAGAAATCTGCTGTTGGATTGTTCACGTTTTCAGACTCACAGCTTCAACTGTGAACTGCGAGCGAAGCAGACAAACATCCGCCATGTTAGAAACAGGAAAAGAAAATCCGCCATGTTGGGTTAATATCAGTAAAAGTAGAACGTAGTAAAAGTGGGAAAAGTCAGTAAAATCAGCAGAAGTGGAGTCAGATGATGGTCAGTGGGTGAAGACAGAGTCATTAGTTAATTATGTATTTCTAAATGTAAATAAGTTATATATTCGGAAAGTTGAGGACACTGCGTCACGGACATGGCCGCAGGACTTCTCTTCTCTGTGGTTTAGTTATTACTGCTACCGAGAGGCTTTATTCAAATACAACTTCACTTAAATGTTTATTGTAGTTCATGTTTCTTTAAAGCTTGACGCAATATAAAGTTTTAATAACCTATGTGTCTGTTAATTGATTTAGAAACTTTCTGTGGTTTTTAGACACATTCATCAGCTGTTGTAACTTCCGCTGTGGGAAGTAACTAAGTAGGTTTAATCCAATAAGTTGGGCCACGTTAGTTCACATTTGATGTTACTTTACTTGGATATTCCCGTGTTCTGCTACTTTAAACTTTAACTCCAGTACATTTTAGATGGAAATATTTTACTTTTTATTTACACAATCCTGTCAGTATTCACTGCTGCTTTGTTGCTGAACTTTATCTTTAGACAAAGCTGCAGATTTGTTCCTCAGTTTATAAATGTAACTGTTGTGGTACAAATAAAACCTGCAGTGACTTTCAAAAGCCCTTAATAAAGCGTGATAGTAGAAAATACTCAGGTCTCTAAATTACTATTTATATACAGTCCTACTGCACTTCACTGTGAATACAGCCCACCCCCAATACCCCTTGGCCACATGTGTGTTACTGTGTGTCATTGTTCTGTGTCGGAACATCAAAGAGTAAAATCCCACGTGCTGTGTTCAAGAGTTTTTTAACATTTTAAGATTGGAATTACAGGCATCACTGTAGGTAACATTGTTCTTCTGAATGAACTGATGTGAATTGTTGGACTAATGTGACTACAGAGCGTTTCAGTCAGTGAACAGCAGCTCAGCTGAAGATGATGTTAAACTCAACACAAGCACAAAAAACAGAATAAATCACTTGAAATTTTTGTGTCAGTTTTCATTACTATAAAATGATACACTGACTAACTAATGTCATTAGGGACTTTCATGGAAACTAAGTCATTGGATGTGTTCAATCAATCAGAAGCTGGACAATATCATCTTACATGTGTGGGTTTTTTAAAAAAATGATTTATAAATTATATTTTGAATGAATGTTGGCCATACTGTTCTTCACTTGCAGTATTTCCATATATATCAGCATGTAGTAGGTTAAACTAATATCCAGAGCAGGAAACTCTTGTACAGTGTGATAGATCCTATTTTACAGACTGCAGTAACACACTGCTAAAATCTGAAGTCTTGTCTTGGTAGTTGATGATTATTGTTTGATAATGAATTTACTGGAATCAAGCTGTTTGTTGTGGGCCTGTCTAGGAGGGTAGGAGTGTAACAAGAAAGAACAAAACAAAGCTGTTCCCTTCATGTTCTCCAAAAGTCTGGGTTCCAAATTTGCATTTAATTATATAATCACCACTGTTGAACAAAATCACAATAATGGCAGCATAAAATCAACCTAAATTCAAATCAAAAGTTTCATCATTTATTTTGCTCATTCACTTGTGATATCAATGATTTGGCAGCAGATGTCGCCATATTTAACTCAAATGCTTCGAAACACTAAACAATTTTCAACACAATGTCCTAATATTGATTCAGAGCTTCAGAAAGCTTCCGTTTCTCCACCAATAGTGTTGACTAGTGCTATTTACAAGATATACAGAGAATACAGCAGCTATAGCACTAGGCCCAACAATTCAATAATTTATGTAACAATAATCCACAAAAAATGCACAAAAATGTTCAAGAGGGTTTGGAGGCCGAGGACCTAGTACATGTGCTGCTGCCAGAGAAGCCAGTCCAGCTGGTGAGAACTTTTCAAACCCACTGAGCTACCAGGCCGCCGGTGTCCTTTAACAGCAGCTACCCTCCTCCTGTGTCACCAGACCAGCTGGAAAACAGCTGAAAAACATGTTTTCTCATAAATCCACAATGTAACTGTATTTGTCTCGTCTTTGACTTTTAATACATTACATGTTAAAATGTGTCGTTATAGTAGTTTAACAGAAGATCAACATTTAACGTTAACAATCTGTCTTGTAATGAATCAAATAAAAGTGAGATTTGTAATATGACAAAGTTATACAGGCTATAGATTAAACGCAAGCTGCAGACAAACCAGCAGATAGAAGCAAACGTAGAACATCTGACTGGGACCCAGAATGGTTAAAGAACCTCAAACACAGCTCATGTTGACCTCACAGGTTTCAAACAAAGTTTTAAAGAATTTAGTAACCAAAGAAAAATCTTCACTTTCATTAGGTGTAAACAGAATCAGGAACCGGAGACAAGGAGAACATTTGCGAGTCTGTATGAGAATATTAATAAATGGGTCCCATATGGGAGAATTTGTATAGATTTATGCATCCAGAAAAAATAAGTGCAAATAAGTTATTTTTCATGATGAGAAAATAAGCAGTTTGTTTCAATATGCTGAGGATTTCAAATTGCAGTTTGCACCAACTTCTGAGTTTCTAATAGTTTTATTTGATACATTTCATTATGTGAATTTTATCTTTTTATTAGTTTGTTTTCTTTTGTTTGTTCTTAGTTCTTCTATTATAAAGTAATTGTTTTTGCTTGACCTCCAGTGTTTTTATTTATTTATTACCTAAACCAGAATGGTAATAAGGAATTAACATTTCTAATTTTATATCGTCTATCGTAGGAGGTTTGAATCCTTCAATTTTTTTTATATATTCTTCATTTATTTGTTACAAATTAAGATGGGAAAACAGTGATATTTCATTAAAGAACAAATATATTTGGATTATAAACCTTTGATATAATCTCAAACTTATTCTAATGGCAGCATGAAACATGTCCAAGTGAAAGTAACATTAACGTTATATTTACATCCACAGCTTCTGATGTTCCGTTTTTATAAATGTAGCATGTTGACTGCATCTTCTCATAGTTTCTCTTAGCTGTTTTGTTGCTGCTTTGTATTAATACGAATGGGGTAATTAGATAATATAGCTGACAGAAACAGAACCTTAATGAATGTAAGATGTTTCCTATTAACAGTAAAGTGGGAGGTCACTTTGGGAGGGAGGGGATATCACTGTTTTAGTAACCAGGAGCCACATTGTGTTATTCTATCGTGCACTAAACAAGACATTACATTAAAACAGTCATTAAATAATGTACAGTTACTTATTAAGTCGTGTTTTCATTGAGAAATTAGGCTGTGAACAAATATTTGTTATTGAACAGTAGCTGTAGTTATTAACAATTAATAATCAGTAATAAGTAGTAAGGTCAGTTGGTTAGTTTCTCCCAGTTGTAATTATAGTTCTGTAACTAAAACCTTAGTTTCAATGAAACTGAACCAATGTCAGTGAATTTACAGTAAATGTGTCACCAGCACACACATCATGAGGAGTTTAGCTTCCTGCCTCCATCTAGTGGACTGATGGTAGAAGTGGAGAAGCTGAAGGCAGCTTCCTCTGACTGCATTCAGCTCCCACTGATCTGAAGAAGAGAAGAAGGAGAAATGATGAAGAGGAGGATCGATGAAGCCAGTAGATCAGATTAGTTTTAATCCTTTCTATCAGTGCATGGACTTACACTGCATTTCCATTGGAAATAAACAGAAGCTGTTGCTGACCAAGGAAGATATTGTCCATCGTGTGGATGCATTGTCTCTGTCTCATATCACCCATTCTGCATGACCACCACTGGCTCCCCATCCCCCACCTCATCCAATTCAAGATTTGATATGAACAAATAGTAGTAGACAGTAGTAATGGCAGCATCTGGTAAAGACTGGCAGCAGGACCACTGTGAATGGTCTAAAGAGGGATCAGGAACTCAGTCTCAATGATTTTCTAACTTCAGTGACTAAAGATAAAAAAATCTCTCTCTCTTTCTTTGCTGGTGTTGTCTTTGTACCCGTGTCTATGTGGTGCCCAGGTCTTCTGAACTTGACTTTGAACCCTGATGTGAGTCATCGGAGACCCACTGAAGAGTCATCAGTTCATGGATCCACCGTTGGACACCGTTGGACCAGGAGGGTAAGTCATCTTCAATCCCTTTATAGTTTCTGCAGCAATACAAAACATGTAAGGAACAAACTCATCCTGAATAGCAGCAGCAAGACTCCACTTTAAAACTATTCATAGTTCAGTAGAAAAGTGTCATCCAACATGTGATAGGACAGAAAAGATGTGATGGTGACAGTGTGGATTTCAGGCTGAAACAAGCTCTGTGTTGCTCAGCTGTGTTTGGATGTGGGATCCTTCCTGATCCAAACTGGTCATATTTGGATCTTAACTCTACATAGTGTCAATATGTACACAGTGGTTTTTCTGCCAAATCCTTTCAGGATTCAGTTAAACATGTTCATAGTAGTTAATGATCAGTCAACAAGCTGCTGCGGTGGATGGTGGATGAGAGATCAGGGGAAAGAGCTGATGTTATTTTCAACGTGTGCTGATGAACAATTCTTGTTGTTTTTTTCTTCATGTTCTGAGCTGATGCACACACAGTAACAATTAACAGTGTAGGCTGCAGATGTTTTTTTTAATGGGTGGTGTGGGCACAGAATTAGAAATATAAATTGATTAAAACTACAGACACTTAGTCCACTGATTGTGCAGAGTTGTTACAGAGTGATACTTCTTAACTCACATAGACAATCTTTGGCACAGGCAGCAGCAGTGTTGAAGCCTGTTTCTCCACCATCATGCAGAGAACAAACACAGAGACATGTTTCATTTGTCCTGTCATCATTTGAAATCATAGATGGAGCAGCTTAAAACTGCTGTGTAGATTACGCTGGAGTCCTGTCTGATGGAGGACGTATCCCATACGGACTTTACACTGAATGTCAACCCCCATGATGACTTAATGACCTCAGACCTGCCTTGTTACAGCCCCTAAACCATTTTCACAAAATCAGGTTGCAAAGCTGGATTGATGCACCAGGTGGAGCAGTGATGAGTGTTCAGATACTGCAGTGTGTGATGATCTGAACTTTGTGTCCAATCAAGTAGCAACACAGTAGTTAACACAAAGCTCTAATGTAGGAGCTCACGTATTCAAAGCTACCTGGACTTCATTATATTTATATAATATCAATTTTGTATTTATTTTAATAAAGACACAAACAAATGCTCTAAATCATTTAGAGGAAAGAAAGTTCATTGATTTGTTCTTGTAGAAATCTTCTAGTTTCTCCTGCAGCTTCTTTGGCTGAAGGTTAAAAAGTGAAAGTTTCTCTCTGATCTTCTTCTGTGTTTACCAGGATCTATGGGGGACCAGACTCTGCTGGACCTGAACCAGAACTCAGCTGTATCTCCTTCAAGAGTGACGGGTCAAATAATCGTCGAATAAATTTTAAAACCCAAGTCCCTGCTGCAAAGAGGTGAGCTGTTTGTGTTAATCAGTGTTTTAGTTTTAGTCCAGTTTTTATAGAGAAAATAATCTGAAATCGTTCAGTGAAGTAATTTACATTTATTGATTTGTTCTCGTTGAAAGTATCTTGATCCTCCACCAGTTTCTTTGACTGAAGACTAAAAAGTGAATTTTCCTCTCTGTTGGTCTCCTCTATTTACCAGGATCTATGGGGGACCAGACTCTGCTGGACCTGAACCAGAACCCAGCTGTGTCTCCTTTAAGAGTGACGGGTCAAATAATCGTCGAATAAATTTTAAAACCCAAGTCCCTGCTGCAAAGAGGTGAGCTGTTTGTGTTAATCAGTGTTTTAGTTTTAGTCCAGTTTTTATAGAGAAAATAATCTGAAATCGTTCAGTGAAGTAATTTACATTTATTGATTTGTTCTCGTTGAAAGTTTCTTGATCCTCCACCAGTTTCTTTGACTGAAGACTAAAAAGTGAATTTTCCTCACTGTTGGTTTCCTCTGTTTACCAGGATCTGTGTGAGACCAGACTCTGCTGGAGCTGAACCAGAACTCAGCTGTATCTCCTTCAAGAGTGACGGGTCAAATAATCGGCGAATTAATTTTAAAAGACAACAATCCTGTGATGGAAAAAGGTAAAATGTGATGTTAGTGTGGAGTGCAGCAGCTTCAGTGCTGTTGGGCTGATGAGGAAATAGGGAGCTGGTGTGTGAAGGGAATTGGAAGGTGGGGGTAACTGCAGGACAGGTGGGCATGGCATCGTCTACAAGTGTTACTGACAGATAGAAAAGCTGGGCAGGAATTAATGAACTGATTATCAAAGGGAATTGGTGAACAGGTGGTGATGACTTTCTTAGAAAAGTCCAGCAGCCCATTTTGGAGCACGTGATTGTTGGGGTTTTTAACTCCCTGGTATTTCTGTTAGCTCGTTTTTAAGCCTCCACTTCCCAAGACATGTTTGATACTTCATTAGGTACCTGTACAATCTATTATCAGTTTTTAAATGTAATCTGTCAGAAAGGTCAGTGTGGGTGCAGTTAGATGTATGAGAGTGGAGGGGATTGGACCTAGAGGACTGGTGGAAGGATGGTTTGAGTGCAGAGTGGATGTGTCTGTGTGGAAAATCATGTGATGTGCTGTTTGATGAATGGAGTTTTCTCCATCTAGTGGGAAGAACTGTGAGCTAATGGCTGCCACCTTGTTAGAGGACAGGCTGACAAATTCATCAGCAGTGAGAAGGTAGAAAATGGAGAATAGTTTACTGCAGAGTTCTGCTGCTTTGTGTCCAAACCAAAATAGATCTAATGTCATCAACACCAATCAGTTGTGTATTAATATGGTTCAGGTGTGTAGCAAACCATCTGCTACCTGTTACCCAACTGTTGACTTCACATTTTGACTAGAATGTCTTTTCTTTGTCGGTGTACGAAATACGACGAAATACTTCCTAACAAGATCTGTAAGGGCAGAAAACCTTCCCTCCCTGCCTGTATAACTATCTGCAAGCCTACGTGCCCATTCTACGCTCTTCCCCTGCCAGAGTGTCACAGACATTGGGGTAAACGGAGGCTTATGAGTCAAACTCAAGACTCTGCTGGTAGCTTTGTCAGCTTGTCCTCACTCCTTCTGACCTGGAAAAGAGGCAGATGATCATGGTCTCTTAACCTGGCACTCTCTGGAACCAAAGTACCAATGGATTCCACCTGTTGTTCTGGATTTTTGTCGGCAGCCATCTGTCCCCACATTTCCGCAGAGTGAATCTGTGGTAACAGCATCGACTAAGTCATGCAGTCAGCTGGTGAGCCCCCACCCTGACCTGGATGACCCTGGTTAATGCTAGGTCACTAGACGTTCACCCTTCTGGACTTCTTCACCTCCTGTGGACTGGATTATTTTTTTATTAGTGAGTGAAACCTGGCTGAATGTTGGAGAGTCTTGGCCTTTATCCGAACTCGTTCCTCCAAATTGTGTCGTCCTCAGCTCCCCCAGGACCAATAGTCAGTCACAGTGGCTGTTTAGCCACAATATTTAGCAGTAGTTTTCACTGCTTGAAGTTTCTGCTGACACATGCTTTAACTTTGAGCTCAAGTATTTCAGAAGTGTTTTATTCATGACTTTTTAGCTGATATTATGCTAAATTATCACAGTTTTTTTAATTCTTGGAGATTTTAACGTTCATGTCAGATGTCCAACAAAATCTTTGGCAATTTTTTTTTTTTACTTGATTTACTCTTTTATATTGTGCAGTGGGTGAAAGGCCAAACACATGAACATGGACACACTCTGAGATTGGATTTAACATATGGTTTGCTTGTGTACGATGCTGAAATATGCAACGCTTACTTACTTCTGACCATAGAACTAGAGATGATGTCATTGAAAGTGTCTTTTGTGTCTTAAGATGGTGTGTGAATACAGTGTATTGTCTTTAGGTGGCTCTCAGCTTCCACTCATAGTCACATTAGTCCCTACTATAACATATTGTACCAGTAGTACTGTAATTGCACACCAACAAGGTACTGGAGTAGAAGATATATACAGTATAATATTCAAGATGCATTAAAAGACTTTATTAAGTCAGCATAAATCAGAGAGAGAGATTCAGACATGATGGTTTGTTTTTAGTGTTTAGTTTTGCTCTCAGTAATCAAGAGCTCGTGGTGCAGAGTACATCATGTTTTAACTCCCTTTCCATAAAGGACAAATGAGGCTTAAAGGCTGTGGCTGTGTCACTGTTTGTATGATTACATCAATCTGCGTCATGAGCATAGAAATATGTAATGACAGTTTAGTATGATGGAACCTAGTTTGTAGGAGCCTTATGTGGAATAAGCAAACGCAGTAGATTATTTTTCATCCCATTAAACAAAACAAACTTTTACTCTCATCATATTCATGAATGAAAAGGAAAAGGTCCTGTTAAAGGACAGAGGAGGTTTAACAGCTGCTGCCTGTGTCCCTGTTTTCAGAGACACACTTTGACCAGTGGAAACTGTCTCTTTTTCAGATCTTAGTGACAACGCACATTCAGCCGAATGAATGATGAATGATTTTTTGTAGATGTTTTTACAGGCCAATGGGACTTTGTAACACCTTTCTGATGGCAGCAGTGTGGAGGAACTATGTAGGGGATGCGAGGGGTCCTTAATAATCTGGGTGGCTTTCTTCTCCACCGATCGGCTATAAAGTCCAGATAGAGGAGTCTGTAGTGATCCAGTTATCCTGCTGGTCTGATTAATCATGTGGGAAAGTTTGTTTCTGTGTTTAATGGTAAGACAGTTATTCTAAGTTGTAATACTGAAAATGAGAATGGATTCGATGAGTGATCTGTAAACCAAACTTAAAATGTCCTTGCTGACTTGAATGACCCTTATCTTCCTCAGCAGGTGGAGGCGCTGTTGTGCTTTTTTGGACACAGTCAATATGTTGTGTGAAGGACAAGCACGTGTCAATCTCTACCTTTGGTACTTAAAAGATTGTACTTGCTCCACCAACTGACTAAATATTCAGTGGTTGGTTTAGCAACGCTGAAGTTTTTCCTCTAACCCCAAAACACATTTCTTTTGTTTTTTTTAATATTCAGCTCCAATGAGTTCTCAGCAAGTATCTGAGCCATCCTGTCGCCTTCCTGCTGGTATAGAGACAGAGTATGGGTGTCAGTCACGTGAGCCACCAGGGCCATGTCGTCTGCATACTTTAGAAGTTTAATTCCTCCCCTGTTGCAACAGATGCTGTTTGTGTAGACAGAGAAGATCATAGGAGACAAAACACAGTCCTGAGGCCGTCCTCAGGACTTTAAACCAATGTACTGGATTTAAAACCATGAAAACGCACATGTTGGGGCCTGTCCTGTCAGAAGTCCTCTATCCATAAAATCAGTGTGTGGTGTGCATGAAGATTCGAGAGACAATAGATTGTCCATCTGTACAGTGTTAAAAGTGGAGGAAAAGTCCATAAATAAAACTTTGGTTTGTGGACGTGCAGAATCCAGCTGTTTGGTAACGGTATCTAGAAGTGAGAGACATGCATCCTCTACACCACGCCTCACCCTATAGGCGAACTGAGGTGGGTCCAGTTTGTCTTGCAGCATATTTGACAGCTGCTGACACACCCTCTGTCACCCCTCTTTCCATACATTTGCAGAGCACCAATGTCAAAGCCTTAACTTAGTCCTTAACTTAGAAGTCCTTGTCTTCTTAGGGATTGGAATTATTATGATTCCTTCCTCTGTTTTGGTACACAGCTGGAATCCAGAAGGTGCTGAAAGAGCCTGGTAAGAACCCCACCCAGCTGAGCGGAGCTTTCTTTAAGCACTCTGCCTCTGAGCCCTTCCAATCCTGCAGCATTGTTGGAGTTAACTTTGCCTAAGATGGATGTGACAAGTTGTTTGCTCATAGTGAGGGCTTGGATGGAGGAGCTAGGGGTTACAGAGGCCCAAGTATGAGGTCTGCTTTGGCTATTGAACCTTGTGAAGTGATTATTTAACTGCTCTGTGAAGGAGGCAGGATCTGGGTAGTCAGCCACTGCAGCTTTGGTGGCTCTGCCCATCATGATGTTTAAGCCCTGCCATGCCTCCCTCACATTACCTGTTCTTAAAATTAACCTTAGCGAACTTGGCCTCCTCCTGAACCCTGAACCCTCCAGTTCCCTCACCCTTAATTTGTCTTTTTATTTTGAATCAAGCACATTTTCAGGTCCTTAGTAATCCACCTTATATTGTTTGGATATATAGTTATGTGCTGGGTAGGAGGAACAATACCTTCACAGAACACAATATATGAGGTCAGTACCTCAGTCAGTTTATTAGAGTCATCACCACAGTCATTAAAAAACAAATCCCAGTCTGTCAGCTCAAAACATCCCCTTAGTGCTTCAATTGCATCTTTATTCCAGACATTTATGGGTTTTATGATGGGTTCACCAGTTTTATTTGAGATCTATATCTTGGCAGTAACAAAATAAGATTATGGTTAGAAAGGCCAAGGGGTGGGGCCTGATTTTAATGCATTAAGGATGCTGCCAAAGCACAAGTCCAGTGTTTTCTCTTTTCTGGTGGGGGCAGTGACATATTGTCCCAAACTGGGCAGATGTGGGGCGATGTCACACTTATTAAAATGCCCCAGTATGAACTCAGGCTGATCTCCAGTCTGATTGACAGCTCTATTATAACTGTCCACGATGTGCTCGGCTGCCATGTTCAAATCAGGCCCTGGTTCGTACACTAAAATCACGGTAATCTGAGAGAACTGTCTGGGTAAATAATGTGGTCTGAAGGATACAGTCATTAATTCATAGTGTTTACAACAATCCATCTCCCTCACTGTGATGTGCAGATCTTACTTCACGAGTGTAGAAAGTTCCTCACTTTTGTTCCGTAGTGATCGAACATTTGACAGCGTGATGGCAGGTAGGGGTAGCCGGCTGCCCCTTCGCCTCAATCTGTTCCCTATCCCTCTTCTGAAGCCTATTTTCCTTCTTATTCGCCTTCGCTTGTCTCCCCGACGTAACCCCATAGTATGTCATCTAGGTGGAGGGCCTCCACCTTTCTGCCATATAGAATAGAGTAAAGTATAGAATAGAATATAAATTGGCGGAAATTGCTTTGTTAGAGTGGCCCACTAGAACAAACAAAAAGATTTAAATAGCATCAAAATGGCAAAATCTTTCCATCATTTAATAACGTGGATCTGAACAAAGTCAACAAATGTAGGGAGAAATTTTCTTCCCTTTAGACAAACAGAACATTGAGAGAGCAGAGGGATCTACTTCTGAAAGTTTCCAGTTTCTTTCACTGAAGACTAAAAAGTGAATTTCCCTCTCTGTTGGTCTCCTCTATTTACCAGGATCTATGGGGGACTAAACTCTGCTGGACCTGGACCTGAGCCCAGCTGTGTGTCCATGAAGAGTGACCAGTCAAATAATCGCTTCATTGATTTTAAAGGACAACAACCCTCTGATAGAAAAAGGTAAAATGTGATGTTAGTGACCTCACAGAGGTAGAAACATGTCTGTGATAACAGCTGGACTGTGATCAGCTGGGACCCACTGCAGGATGTGGGTTCAGGGGAAACTGACTTTAACAGTAAGTGTGTTACTGTGTAGTTCACCTGCTTTTCTTCAACAGACACATGAGACACTCAGTGAAGAATCATGTCTCATTTTGTGATCGCTGACACTGATGGATCATTAATATCACAGTTATTGATCATATTGGAGATGATGTCATATATTGGAGATGATAGTTTGTGAATGTGAGAAATTATGTTTCACATCAGACCAACTCCCTGCTGAGTTCTGACACATTGTTAGCAAAGCTCAGTGTAGAAATCATGAATGGAGCAGCCTCCTGTTCTCAGTCGCTGATCGTCACTGATTGTGCTTCAAATGTCAAACATCAGCTCAGATCAGCTGTGATGAACCAACGTTAACGCCGTGATTTAAACTGATGACAGGACAAATTCAACTTCCTGTCAGGTTTGTTCTGTCTGCAGTCAGTGGAGACACATCACTGCTCAGTGACTGAGTGTTTCAGTAGCTCCAACATGAACAGAGGAAAACATCAGTTTCAGATTCTCCCAGTTGATATTTGATTTACTAAAGTCATCAGACTGTTAATATTTAAATTTGTCTAATTAAGATTTGACCTTCTGTTGCTGTGTGTACAGTATATGTACTTTGTACATTTGGCACAAACATTTGATAAACTCTGATTAAATAAGAGAATTCAGTGCTGAGAAATAAGTGTGTGCACCTCAGGCTGCATGACCTTCACTTGATTGAATTCTCCTTAAATTTACTACATGTTAAAACATTGTCATTAAATGTTGTTGAAGGTTTTTAAATGAGCAAACATTTCCTCCCACATTTAACTGAACAGTGTTTCACCTGCAGATCACAACAATCATGATTATTGAGTCAGACTGTGAGGTTACAACCAGAGGTTTATAAAGACTTTGTTTATTACATGTTGGATTTTATCTTCTGCTGCCAGCAGCATTTTATGTCCATCAGGTTACAGCTGAATACAAACAGTATGTAGAAAAAATGATGTGATTTCTTATTGATGAAGCTGATGGAAGTTCTCAGATACGTGTTGATCATCAGACATCAGCTCAGTTTGTTTTCAGACACTTTGTTAGAGCTTTTTCTATATTGATCCTCTGGTTTAAAGCTACAATAAACAGCTTCTATGAAGCTAATGCTACATGAGGCACCACTCTGCTCCAACCAGCCTGCTCGTTCCTGCCCCACACTCTCCCAGTCTATCTACCCACTAAATATCTGATAATGTCCTGAGCTGTCCTTTCACTTCCTGCAGTGAAGATCAGGCTACATCCAGATTTCCAATAAAAGCTGCAGCTCATGATGTCATGTTGATGAACAGTTCTTTTTAACCACTCGGGGGGAGAAATGAAGAGATCAGAGTCCTGCTGTTCTGGTTTGTGAAAGCTGTATGAAGACAAATCCACAGTGGAAAGTGACTTATTTAGACTTCTAAGGCTGCGTTGCCCCATTAATGATCTCTCGCCATGCAGATGTTGTTCTCCAGGAGGCATCTACTGGGGGAAACCAGGTTTCTCTAAACCCCTACCCTGATTTCAGAAACCAGCTTTCCCGTTTACATGACAGTTAAGAAATCATCTTAATGAGAAATCGGACTGTGACCTGGTTACTTTAAGTGCATGTAAACACACTGAGTCTTCAGTCTGTATTAGGTGGAACATGATTTTCTAGGAGGGGGCAGGGAGGCAGATGAGGTGGGGTTGGGGTTGGTTGGTGCTTAAGCTGGCAGCTCAGCCCAATAGTTACATTCAACTGCAGTAGCTGAGTTCCAACCAGTGGAGGACAGTCAGTGTTTCTAGTGGTTACACAATATGGAGAATGTGAATACTTTGTACAAAAATGCAAAGAGAGGACTGCATCCATAAGTCATCAGCTGGTTTTGGATCAAATGTCTCTGTCATTGTGGACAAGTTGATGTCCATGAGGAATGAGAAGGTGAGGACCTGACAGGCAGGATCTGTACTTGGTCTTTAATACATTAAGATGTGAAAATCCCTCTCACATGCTGCACTGCTCAAGGCAATGTAAGGGACATCAGAGCAACCTTGTAGATGTTTGTCTTCACTATGTTGACCAAGTTAGACCCAGATGAAGCTGTTTTTTTCTTAAAGTGGATTCCCCGTCTACATACGAGCTTTCCTCATGTTTCTGAAGCTGGCTGCTAGATTTCATGTTGTTAGATCAAAATGTAAAAACTGATCACATGGTTCATATCTGCTTTCACACTTATCAAATAAACCTCTCACTACATCAGCTGTGTCCATGTCCTCGTCTCTTTTCTGAACTTCACTGTCAAGCAGAAGTGTCAGCTATAGAAAACACTGAAAACACTGTGCAGGTATGTTTTAGGTCCCTGTCTTCATAAGTGGCCACTGGAATTTAATGGCAGATAAAAGCCTCACTGTTTTCTACAGAGTCTCCTGTTTTTGGGCAGACCATCTAATATTGTGAAACTGTCCTAGCTTCACATAGACAATACCATCATTTTAACATGTCTCCATTGGATCTTCTGTCAATAAAAGTTCAGCAGTTTGACAACCGAGCGACTAAATGATTAAAAAAACCACTGTAGACTCCAATGTTGACTGAAGCTCCATCTGTGAGACCACATTACCCAATTATCTAGATTCATTAACCTTACTGTCATCAGTACACAAACATGTTCTCCTGTGCACCAGTTATGTGGAACCTGTATGTAACAACATGAATGTCGGCAGAGGGGATCATCTGTTTACCTCCACTGACCTCTGTTGTTGTTCTGTTGCTGCAGCCTGTAATGTGACCATCAGTCACTGAGTCACCTTTAAGTTCTTATCATTTGAAAACTGCTCAGGTTTTCATTGGTTAAAGACCCTGTTCACTTGGGGGCAGGAACCACAGTGAGCAACAGCTTTTTCTACTTTATCTTAATTACTTAAATACATTGTTTGGCTGTTTTCTGGGCCTTTTTCTCACAGTCTGCAGTCAGTAGATTGATTTAATAGTGTTTTAAAATTCATGCTACAATTACAAATATAAGATCACACAATTCTGCTGTTTCTGAGTTTTGCTTTTACAAAGCAAATAAACTCCACTCAAGTCAAAATGATCCAAGAACCTCCTTTTCAGATGGTCTTGGCTTTGTTGTTTGTTCTGCTTAACTGTGCACAACAATAACTCTACACCGAGACTTTGTGGAGATATAATCAAAGAAGAGACAATACACAACTCTACCAAAGTTATAAACTTTTGCAGAAATTGCTTTGCTGCACAGTTTTATAGGAGACAATAACAGATCAACCTGACAAGCAGGAAAACCAACACAGTAAATTAAAAGCTGGTGATTCACAGTGGGATCAACATTACAAGCAGTTTTAATAAAGAGAAAATCATCTGATTCAGTAAAGTAACAAACATTTAGCTTGTGTCTCTGTGTGGACAGACATAATGTGAGCTCATTCTTCCTGGTTCCTCCACAGAGTGGACCAGCAGAGCTCAGAGGTTCCCAGTGGTCAGTCTGTCCAGCAGCATCAAACACACCTGGACTCCATATTTATGGTCTGTACATGTACAACTAGTCTGTCCAACATGGATCTGATGTTTGGCTCCATGGTTTTACTTGGATTGTGTCATTCATACAGTTTTCTGTTCCAGCTGCTGGAGGACAACATTGTCACTTTTGTGAAGAACGAGCTGAAGAAGATCCAGAAGAGTCTAGAATGCTTAGAGAGTCAGAGGGAGGATGAGGAGGTGTTGGATGGTGAGGATGAAGAGCAGAGGAGGAGCAGCAGAGAGTCATTTCTGAAGATCACAGTGAACTTCCTGAGGAGAATGAAGCAGGAGGAGCTGGCTGACTGTCTGCAGAGCAGTAAGAGGATTTCTGTAAAAATTTACCTTTTTATATATCTTTGTCTGATTTTTATCTGCCTGTCCAGGAACTCCTGCTGTAATTTGTCAGCGTAAACTAAAGTCTAACCTGCAGAAGAAGTTCCAGTGTGTGTTTGAAGGCATCGCTAAAGCAGGAAACCCAACTTTTCTGAATCAGATCTACACAGAGCTCTACATCACAGAGGGAGGGACTGGAGAGGTCAATGATGAACATGAGGTCAGACAGATTGAAACAGCATCCAGGAAACCAGTCAGACCAGAAACAACAATCAGACATGAAGACATCTTTAAAGCCTCACCTGGAAGAGATGGACCAATCAGAAGAGTGATGACAAAGGGAGTGGCTGGTATTGGGAAAACAGTCTTAACACAGAAGTTCACTCTGGACTGGGCTGAAGACAAAGCCAACCAGGACATACAGTTCACATTTCCATTGACTTTCAGAGAGATAAATGTGCTGAAAGAGAAAACGTTCAGCTTGGTGGAACTTGTTCATCTCTTCTTTCCTGAAACCAAAGGAATCAGCAGGTTTGAAGAGTTCCAGGTTGTGTTCATCTTTGACGGTCTGGATGAGTGTCGACTTCCTTTGGACTTCCACAACAATGAGATCCTGACTGATGTTACAGAGTCCACCTCAGTGGATGTGCTGCTGACAAACCTCATCAGGGGGAACCTGCTTCCCTCTGCTCGCCTCTGGATCACCACACGACCTGCAGCAGCCAATCAGATCCCTCCTTGGTGTGTTGACATGGTGACAGAGGTCAGAGGGTTCACTGACCCACAGAAGGAGGAGTACTTCAGGAAGAGATTCAGAGATGAGGAGCAGGCCAACAGAATCATCTCCCACATCAAGACATCACGAAGCCTCCACATCATGTGCCACATCCCAGTCTTCTGCTGGATCACTGGTACAGTTCTGGAGGATGTGTTGATAACCAGAGAGGGAGGAGAGCTGCCCAAGACCCTGACTGAGATGTACATCCACTTCCTGGTGGTTCAGACCAAACTGAAGAACGTCAAGTATGATGGAGGAGCTGAGACAGATCCACACTGGAGTCCAGAGAACAAGATGATGATTGAGTCTCTGGGAAAACTGGCTTTTGAGCAGCTGCAGAAAGGAAACCTGATCTTCTATGAATCAGACCTGACAGAGTGTGGCATCAATATCAGAGCAGCCTCAGTGTACTCAGGAGTGCTCACACAGATCTTTAAAGAGGAGAGAGGACTGTACCAGGACAAGGTGTTCTGCTTCGTCCATCTGAGTGTTCAGGAGTTTCTGGCTGCTCTTCATGTCCATCTGACTTTCATCAACTCTGGAGTCAATCTGCTGTCAAATGAAGAATCAAACTCGCAGAGATATGAAGACAATGAATGTAATATTGACTTAGAATCAGACAGTGACTGGGATAGTGACTATGAGTATGACTCTGATTTAGAGAATTTTGTCAGTCATCATCAATTGACATCCTCCAAACTATTTGGAAAAAAATCAATACATTTCTACCAGAGTGCTGTGAACATGGCCTTAAAGAGTCAAAATGGACACCTGGACTTGTTTCTTCGCTTCCTTCTTGGTCTTTCATTACAGACCAAACACCTGGGGGGTCTGCTGACACAGACCGAAAGTAGCTCAGAGACCAATCAGGACACAGTCCAGTACATCAAGAAGAAGATCAGTGAGAATCTGTCTGCAGAGAAAAGCATCAACCTGTTCCACTGTCTGAATGAACTGAATGATTGTTCTCTAGTGCAGCAGATCCAACAGTACCTGAGATCAGGAAGTCTCTCCACAGAGAAACTGTCTCGTACTCAGTGGTCAGCTCTGCTCTTCATGTTAGTGTCATCAGGTGAAGAATTGGACGTGTTTGACCCGAAGAAATTCTCTTCACAATTTTCAGAGAAGGATCTTCGGTTTGTGATAGGAGTGGTCAAAGTCTCCAAGAAAGTTGTGTGAGTACAAAGATAAAGAGTCAATTTATTCAATAAATACATTGCTGCTGTAAACTTCAACAAGAGAAAAGATAAATAACATAATTTATTACTTGTTTCCTTGTGTTACGCTGCATTTCCTTATTTGTTATCACTAAACTTGTCATTTTATACATCACTGTCTTTCAGACTGAGTGGCTGTAACCTCTCAGAGAGAAGCTGTAAAGCTCTGTCCTCAGTTCTCAGCTCTCAGTCCTCTAGTCTGAGAGAACTGGACCTGAGTAACAACAACCTGCAGGATTCAGGAGTGAAATTACTCTCTGATGGACTGAAGAGTCCACACTGTCAACTGGAGACTCTCAGGTCAGATCAAGTTACTGTTTGTCCTCAATGAGTTGAGAAAATGAACAATAAGTCTGATAATACAGAGAAACTCAGCTATGATTTGATTTTGTGTTGTTATTTTGATGACTTACATTTTTGTCTATTAGTTGTTAATTGTATTAAACTGCAGTGTTTCCAACAATGACTGTAGACAGTCCTGACACAAGATTCTAGAAAACTACATTTAAACACAAAGATAATACAAAAGTTTTATCTTGTTCATTGTTTCCTCTCCAGGCTGAGTCTCTGTAACCTGTCAGAGAGAAGCTGTGAAGCTCTGTCCTCAGTTCTCAGCTCTCAGTCCTCTAGTCTGAGAGAACTGGACCTGAGTAACAACAACCTGCAGGATTCAGGAGTGAAATTACTCTCTGATGGACTGAAGAGTCCACACTGTCAACTGGAGACTCTCAGGTCAGGATTCAACAACCTGTAAAAGTGATGAATAAGAATTACACAGATATAAATCTAAGCTGTGTTGGACTATGTAGAGAACATTTCTACAGTTGAATGTCTACATCTGACTCAAATACATAGAACCTGGACTGAAATGGACTTAAACACACAGAGTGTTCACAGATGTTTCCTGTGTTGTTTTGTGTGTCTGCAGACTGTCAGGTTGTCTGGTCACAGAGGAAGGTTGTGCTTCTCTGGCCTCAGCTCTGAGCTCCAACCCCTCCCATCTGAGAGAACTGGACCTGAGCTACAATCATCCAGGAGACTCAGGAGTGAAGCTGCTGTCTGCTGGATTGAAGGATCCACTCTGGAGACTGGACACTCTCAGGTATGGAGACACCTGCTGCAGGCAAAAACCTTTTAGATGTAAATACACCAAAATATGTCAGTTAGAGCCATGTAATGTCCATGTGTGCATGCTGACAGAGAATGTGCTGCTCTGACCCCCCTCCTCCTTTCAGGGTGGAGCCTGGTGGAGAACGATGGCTGAGACCAGGTCTGAGGAAGTGTAAGTGTGTTTTTAATGAGATTGATGGAAACAAAGCAGCAACATTCAACCATCTTCAAACTGTCACATCACTCATTCACATCATCAAAGTGTCAAGAAATGAACAGATGATGGATTAATAACTGCAGCTGTTTGTGTCTTGTTCTCTCCATCAGATTTCTGTCAACTCACAATCGACACAAACACAGTGAACAGGAAACTACGACTGTCTGACAACAACAGGAAGGTGACTCACCTGAAGAAGGATCAGTCGTATCCTGATCATCCAGACAGATTTGACCAATTGGCTTATCTGCTGTGTAGTAATGTTCTGACTGGTCGCTGTTACTGGGAGGTGGATTGGAGCAGAGTGATTGATGTTTCAGTGAATTACAGAGGAATCAGGAGAAAAGGAGACAGTAAAGAATTTTGGTTTGGAGGAAACAATCAGTCCTGGAATTTGGTTGGCCAAGATTGTGGTTACTTTGTCAGGTACAATAAAATGGAAACATCAATCTCCCACTCGTCCTCAGGCTCTAAAAGAGTAGCAGTGTATGTGGACTGTCCTGCTGGGACTCTGTCCTTCTACAGAGTCTCCTCTGACAAACTGATCCACCTCCACAGCTTCAACACCACATTCACTGAACCTCTGTATGCTGGGTTTGGAGTCTGGATACCTGATTCCTCAGTGTCTCTGTGTCCAGAGTAGTGTAGAGAGTCTGGTCCTGTCAGAGAAACAGTCTCTGTGTTGGACAGATGGTTCAGTCTGTCCATGTCTGTCTCTTTCAGACAGATTCATGGATTAAATCAGTGTCTTGTAGAAACAGTTCTAAATGATTCCTTGTAAACTTGTTCCTCTTCCAGTTCTTTAAAGATGAAACTTCCATCATTACAGGATCAACATGTTGCTGACTGCTCATCAAGTCTTTTTCTGTCTTTTATCTCCACTGACATTATCAGACGTCATTAGAGTTTTGTCCAAACACATCTGTGTGTGTGAGCTGATCAGAAACTGAGTTTGTACCTTTCAGAATAAAAGCATGTGTGTCCTGCAGCAGGATGTCAGTTTGTTCTTACAGTTGAGATTTAGACAATTATTTACACTTGTTGTTGTTGTTTCTAGTATCAGAATAAGTGGTTGAAAATTATTGTTTTTAGCTCATTTTAATTTAAGCTTTTTCCTGTTTTCTCAATAAAAACTTATGTTTTCCTCTAGCAGAACGGAGATTGTGGAATGGTTTGATGTGTTTCTGAGTCTTCACACACACACACACACACGTCTTTGAAGAGAAAGTCTGAGTCTGTGTCCTGTTGGTCTAATATAAGTCGTGATAATAAATGTTAAACTGAACTGTGTTGATTTGTCTCTGATTTAATCTGCAACCACACAGGAACAGAGATACTGAACAAACCTGAGTTCTTCGTGTGTGTGTGTGTCCCTCACTTATTTGGAAAACGTCAGAGTCTGTGTGAGGTCCCTTAAGTGTCCAATCAGAGACAGAGGAAAGACCTGAGTGAGGCGATGGAGCTGGACGCTGAGCGGCTGCTGGTTTCTGTCTCTTTCCGGTAACTTTCCACTTTGTCATTTTTCCAAACGAAGACACTTTGTAGATTTGTGGGACTAGGACACGTGAGGAGAGAGGACAGTCCGATCAGGACAGCACGTCTTAAACTAGTGGGACAGAGTAGGAAACCAAAGCCTCACTGTTGGGACCTGAAGACCTTAAGGGACAAGAAGCAGGTACTGGGAGTCTGGGACCAACTGGTTTCTGAGTCCTGTAAGTTAAAGCCAGTCCACATCCAATAAATCCTGGTCCTGACATGAATCACTGGGTGAAGTTTAAGAACAAGAAAGAAGACAGAAATCAGACCCCCCCTCAGAACTTGCTCAGCCTGAAGGTTTGTAGTAAACTGGACTAAATATGAGTGTGTTTCTAGTGATGAATGATGAGCCAACAGCTCCACAGGTAAATCTTCCTGTTATTGTTATTCCACATACACCGATCAGGCAAAACATTATGACCCCCTGTTACTGCAGTACATGAATTATGACATGATACATGAGTTCTACTTTTACAAGCTCATCATTTTATGGACATAATTTTGGTCATAATTTTCTTCTTCATCTCCTCCCATTGTCGCCTTCTCGCTCTCCTCTTCCTCACCACACCAGCATCTCCCAGCCTCCTTCACCCCCTTGACAGCTCCTCCATCTTTTCTTCTCCTTTCTAATAAACTCTTCCTCTTATCTTTGTCTCATATGTCTCACATGGTTCATAAGGAGCAAATTAAATACGTGTCTCCATCTGTACAGGTCTCTGACTTCAGCTCAACAAGCTCATCATTTTACTCTACTTACTACTTTACTTAATCCTACTGTGTTTATCATTGAGGTCAAAGTTCAAAATTAACTTTAGAACCACCTCTTCCTATAATGCACATCAGTACGACTCCATCACTATGATCTCAATAATAAACCCATAGTAAAATGATCACCTTTCTGACAGCTTCATCCTAAAAACTGAGAAATTATAACTTGTAAAAGTAGAATTCAGAGTCACTGTATTGAATTGTATTAAAATGCACAGGTTATCATAATGTTATGCCTGATCAGTGTTTTGTAGTTTTTTAGTTTTGTAGCATAGAATATGGTCAAACTGACATGTTATAAACATTATTAAACTGTAGACAATATTATTTCAGTTTTTTAATTTGTTATAATAAATATATGTATTACAGAGAGAATCAATTATTTGATGCTGTCTGTAGGTAAATTCAACAATATATTAAAGACTGTCTTTAATAGTTTAGTTTATAATCACCACTTTTTGCCATATTTGTTGTATTTCCTATTCACATCGTTTTGATCTTTTTATTAGTTTAATAAATCTTTTGTCTGGTCCAGTGTCTCCCTCTGCTGGGCATCAGGATGAACTACAACATGGCTACACTCACTTAGACACATAAAAATATGTATTGTGGCATAAATACGGTTTGTTAGCGGTTAAGCCTCCACCTTAAGATTGACAGTCAGTGATTGACGTGTGTGTGTGATGAATGAATCCTAAACCAAGAGAAGTGTCAGGACAACTGTAACTGTAGAGGCTGTGTGTTGAACTGTGGGCAAAGGAAAATAAAGCCGGAGTGTAGAAGCGTTGTGTATATTATTCTAAATAATAAAATTATATGGTTTATTTCTTCATAACTACTTACTACACTGATGTCCACCAGAGGGAGACATTGGACCAGACAACAGCATCTGACTCATTAAACTGACTGACTGAGTGAATATCCATCACATTTTCTTAAAAAAATTAATTCATTCATTTAAAAAAAAGTGCCACGGGGCAGCTGTAGCTCAGTTAGTAAGGCAGGTGTCCACAGACCACAGGGTCAGTGGTTCAATCCCAGGTCCTGGCGATATGTTGAAGTGTTTCTGGGCAAGACACTGAAGCCCCGACACCCCATTACCATCACCAGTTGTGCACTGCCGGTAGAAATTGGGGAGGGTTGCATCATGAAGGGTATCTGGTGTAAAAACTTTGCCAAATTAACACTGACCCACTGTGGCAACGCTGAACTCACAGGATAAGCTGAAAAGACAAAACAAGGGGAAAAAAATCTCCAAACATAAAAAATTTATACAGATTCATTTGGAAAGTTTCAAATCAGGAAAAATAAGATGTGAAATGCTCAGTGACAGAAATGTTTCCTACAAGTTTTACATTTTATTGATACCTGTGACATCATCATTGATCACAGTGACATCATCGCGACTTGAAGCTACATATTCCCAATATCTGAAAAGTTGAACACGTTCCAGTTTGAAACTGAATTTCCCCGATGATGAATCCTTTTCCACATATGAAGCCCACAGTCATTAACAGCAACATGTGAGTGAGGCACTGACTTCCATCGTCCCTGGATTAATCAGGGTTTTGTTGTTTCAGCTGTTCCACTGCAGAAGCCACGAGTCGAGCATCTGTGATGGAAACAAACTCCTTTGAAAAAGATGTAGAAGATGAAGAGGACAACAGAAAAGACACAAAAAGGAGAAAAAGTAGAACATTTACAATTGAACCAAATGAGTTTTTCCCTGATTCCAGTCTGAGCTGAACATTTGTCCTGAGTAGAAAGTTTGTCTCCAACACTCCAACACAGGCTGCAGACGTGTCAGCATCAGTTTTCTGTCCACATGTGGGAAGCTGCTGTTTTCTGACTCCAACACAGATGTTCTCCCACTGCTGAGGATCAAACAACATTTCTGCTTCTTATTACATTTCTATCCTTTCAACAACTTCTTCTTCTTTGGGGTTTTCTGGCAGCCAGCATCCCATCTGTTGCATTGCTGCCATCTTCTGGTTTCTCTCTCCCTACATGTTCTATATTCTTCTCTTCTAGAGATCAGGTCTGTTCTGTTGAAAAATGAATAACATCCTCTACATTGGTTATTTGGCTCCAATATGTCCTTTAGCCCGACACTTAACAGTCCTCGTCTTCTACGCTCACTCACCATGTCCTCTGTCTCTCTGAGTACTATTTAGATTAATGTGTAGTATTTGTAGTCTGCTCATTACCACATCCTCCTTTCTGTTTCCTCCTTTTCCTGCTGCCACTCTTTGTTGATTACTACAGTGACTTTTTATTCTTTGTTCCTTCACCTGGAAATTTCTACATGGCTTGAAACTGGCTGTGCAGTGCCGGTTACAAGCCTGGTAGAAATTGGGGAGGGTTGCGTCAGGAAGGGGATCCGGTGTAGAACAAAAAAAAAGACACATTCCTACAGCCCTCCATTCACTTTAATGTTAAAACTGTAGTTCTCTGCACCTAACACCAGATGGCACCAACATCTCATCTATTGCTCAGCTTCCGTCTCCCCAGTCCTGGTCCTGTATGTGATCTCCCTTTTCCCTCTCATCCAGCATCTGGTCTCTTACTAATCCCTAACACCACGTGTGGTCTCTATGGGCAAGTATGTGGTCTTACCAATCGCCCTCCCCAGCGATGAGTTTAGGACCAACCCGGCTGATGTCAGCACAGGTACCAGCAGGTCCCAACTCAGAACTGAGAATGGCTCCTCTGTGACATCTACAATCTGGATCCTGATTGTCCTCTTCAGCTCACAGTACAGCTGTAGACCAGATCTGTGGATTCCCCTTGGTCACCTGGTGTTTGTTGGAGCTCAGCTGGACACCCAGGACCTTTTGGAGGTGAGGACTCAGCATCCCCACAGTCAGGTCTCAAGTCCAAAGCCTTGGCAGGACCTCCAGAGACACAGCCGCCTGTAGTACTCCATCAACCTGTATTAGAAGTCAGTCCTCCTCCAGTCCTTCTCAGACAGTCCAGCAGACCTCAGTGACCCACTCTGGGTCCTGGGCCACCGTAAAACAAAAGAAGCCAGGTGATGGGTTTTGGTCATGGACAGCTTGGGCTCTGCAGCAGACCTAGTCTGGGGCACTGAAAACCCTTGCAGTCGATCCAAAATGCGGCAGAATGCCTCACGTTTAATCACCCAAAAAGGACTCATGTCACACCATTCTTCACATCGCTACACTTCCTGTAGCTGCCTGCATCAGGTTCAAAGCTCTGTCTCTTGCCTCCATGGTGATCAACTCAACAGCTGCTGCTGACCTCAACTCACTCATTCAGGTCTTCAATCCCTCCAGTCTGCTGTGCTCTGCCAAAGAACAACGTCTGGTGGTCCCAGCACCACACAGCAGACACCAAGCAAAACTCTTGACCCCGCGATGGTGGGACAAGCTACTCTGCACAATCAGCAAACTCACTCCCAATATTACAAAAAACTGTTGTAAACAGAACTGTTCCACATCTTCCTATGCACTCAAATCTGTAAAAAAACTTCCTTTCTGCTGTTTCTTGCACTTGCATCTCATGAAATATAAACCCTTTTCTGATAGGACTTTGCATTAATGTTTTCCCTCCTTGACTTAGATTTTTGCTGCCTTGTACCTCACTTATAAGTCGCTTTGGATAAAAGTAAATGTAACCGATGTAACACCCTATTACATGATTTTATTCCAAAACCAAATCATCTGCATGTAATGAGTGGACTCACTGATTAGAAAGTTGCTTTGAAATATTTAGGAAGAAACACAAAGAAAGGAGGAAATGAGAAAAACCTTTATTAACCCTGGTGACAACGCTGCATGCACTTTAGAGATGGTCCCTTTCGTAGCAAAATCGACATTCTCTGGTCATAGACACTTTAAGTGTAGTCAATAAAGAAGCTTCAACATCCATGTTGTCTTTAAAGGTTTTGAGTTTCAACAGAGTATCATGTCTCCATCCAGTGCAGTTCTAAACTTCATACATAACACATTAGTTTTATATCTCTCTGCTACTGGCCAGAACATTCTCCACCCTCAGCCTACTGCTCCTGGCCCTTTTCCCCCTTTCAGAACTTTGATAAACTGGGATGGTCTGCTGTTAGACAATAACTGACCTTGGAGCAGTTCTGCAAACACTTCAAGACAAAACATATATATGAGACAAAGTTCTTCATAAGTACAATTTGCCATTACAACTAGACAAAACAAGCATTAAAAGTTAATCGTGCATTATTTTCAGCCTGCCACTTCCCTTTGAACCATCGGCTGCCGCAAAGCTTTTTAAATAAATACGCTTTAAACACGGATGGTGGTGTGAAGAAAACACTTATGTGATCAGAAACATTTTTGTCCGTGATGCGCAATAAATCTGGTGGAGAGACTGTCTACGCCACGATTAAAGACTTTACCATTTAAAGTCCATTTATCAAATTACCATTGGCTTGTACACACAAATCCACAAGACGGAACACTCTTGTGTTTGAAGAACTCCCTCAGCGCCGTAGCTGTTACATATTACATTTAACGTTACAGACTGTAAAAGTCAGATTTTAGGGGGAGTTCTGACTGTTCACTGATCTGACACCTGGTAACGGGCTTATTTCCCTGCTGCAGGTGTATTTCTGCTCCTCCATCGCTGTCCCGTGCGTTTACAACCATCGGAAGCTAACAGCGATACACAAACTGACATGAAGGAAAACCCGCCATATTGATTTGAATTACCAGAACTAGCTTCACTTCCATTAGCAGCAAAGCTTACTGTTGTTAATAAAGACTTAAAATATTATTACCTTTAAATAAATGGACAGAAAAATGTGAACGCGTACAACATTTTTAATAATTGAACCCAAGTGTTTTGTTGTCCAGCTCCCATCCTCCTCTTTTAGATTAGATAAACACATTTAATACATGAACCACAAACAAAAGACCTTGAGTTTGACTTTAACTATGAAAATACAAAACCAGTAAGTTATTTTAAATTTAATATTTTTAAAATCTTTACTAGTATACATTGTTTGATTTTCTTATGGACTTTTTCCTGTGAGACACTCTTTTTTCTGTTTGACAGTATCACATCATTAGAAGCAAAAGTCCATGCTGAACACTGTCATTACCATTATTACCTTTTTACATAACAGTTACATTCCAGCTTCCCTTTGAAGAACATGTTTCTGATGTGCATAACTGTAACTTGTGAGGAGATTTGGACAAAAGTGTGACATGACTGTAGTTTCCATTAGTTTATGCTGTAACTATACGAAAAATAATTATACTTACAATATGTACAACATACAGGTGCTTGTCAAATAATATAATAATATAATAATATCTTCACAAAGTTGATGTATTTCACTAATTCAATTCAAGAAGTGAAACTTGTATAATGTAAACATTCATTCCATTCATTCATGATTATAACTGACAACTAATGAAAACCCCAAATTCAGTATCTCAGAAAACTAGAATATTACTTAAGAACAGTACAAAGAAATAATTTTTTCACACTCTAATCAGCTAATTAACTCAAAACACCTGCAAAGGCCTTTAAATGATCTCCCAGTCTAGTTCTGTAGGCTACACAATCATGGGGAAGACTGCTGATTTGACAGTTGTCCAAAAGACGACCATTGACACCTTGCACAAGGAGGACAAGACACAAAAGGTCATTGCAAAAGAGGCTGGCTGTTCACAGAGCTCTGTGTCCAAGCACATTAATAGAGAGGTGAAGGGAAGGAAAAGATGTTGTAGAAAAAAGTGTACAAGCCAAAGTGATAACTACACCCTGAAGAGAATTGTGAAATGAAACCCATTCAACAATGTGGGGGAGATTGACAGAGTGGACTGCTGCTGGAGTCAGTGCTTAAAAAACCACTACGCACAGACGTATGCAAGACCTGGGTTTCAGCTGTCGCAGTCCTTGTGTCAAGCCACTCTTGAACAACAGACAGCTTCAGAAGCGTCTCACCTGGGCTAAAGACAAAAAGGACTGGACTGCTGCTGAGTGGTCCAAAGTTATGTTCTCTGATGAAAGTAAATTTTGCATTTCCTTTGGAAATCAGGGTTCCAGAGTCTGAAGGAAGAGAGGGGAGGCACAGAATCCACGTTGCTTGAGGTCCAGTGTAAAGTTTCCACAGTCAGTGATGGTTTGGTGCCACGTCATCTGCTGGTGTTGATCCACTGTGTTTTCTGAGGTCCAAGGTCAACGCAGCTGTACACCAGGACGTGTTAGAGCAGTTCATGCTTCCTGCTGTTGAACAACTTTATGGAGATGCAGATTTCATTTTCCAACAGGACTTGGCACCTGCACACAGTGCCAAATCTACCATTACCTGGTTTAAGGACCATGGTATCCCTGTTCTTGATTGGCCAGCAAACTCACCTGAGCTTAACCCCATAGAAAACCTACACTTGAAATATATCAGTCTGTGTGGAATGAAAGTATACATTATACAAGTGTCATGGTCACAGTGTACTTCCTGGTATTGTACTTTTATTATGTGGCCCCTTCTCCTTACTTCATGTCCCTGGTTCTTTTTGCCCAGCTTTACCCTCGTTGTCCCTCACTGTTTGCACCTGTTCCCTCCTCTCTTTAACTTCAGTCTGCCCTTCACTCCCCTGTCAGATCCTCATGGTCACTGCTATCATTGTTCCTGTCGTCGTTGTTGTTAACACCCTCACCAACCCCACAGTTGACTCTGGACTCTAGGTAAAAGCTGAATGTGTGTTTCATGGACTCTTGCATTCGGGACTCTTGTTTCTCTTGGGCTTTTGTATTCTGGACCCTGTGCAGCTTTCCCCTTTGGTCTGAGGTTTGGTGAGATTCCTGTTTGCAGCTTTGTTTATCCGAGTCCCGTTAGTTTAGTTTTTCTGTTTGTTAATTTCCTTAGACTTCCCCGTGTGTTTACCTGTGTAGTGACTTATGTTTGTCTGCCCCTTATTTATCTGGTTTACCTCTGTTTGTCAGTTTTCCTTAGTCCCCCCTCCGTGTATTACCCGTTACTTGTCAGTTCATGTTTATCCCTGCCTTGTTTTTTAGTAGCTTATGCTTTACCCCGTGCCCTTTTTCTTCAGGAGTTTTATTTCAGTTTGTTAGTCTTCTAGTTTTTATCACTAAAATTAATGCTGGTTTAGTTTGAGTCTCTCACCCTTGTTTTACTTAATTCGTGGAGTTTTCTGTGTAGTTTCTTTATTGTTTCCCATGTGTTCATTCAGGTTTTGATATGTGTAGTTACCCGTATCTTTGTTTGGCGTTTTCTTGTTGGTTAGTTTCCTAAGTTTTGTCCCATTCCCTTACTCAAGACTTGTATTGGTTTCCCGTCTATGTCTTGTGTGATTTGAGGTATTCCTGTGTGTCAGGTTCCTCTGTTTTCTTTCAGCGTTGTCTTTAAGTTTTATTTCCCTGGTGTACGATAGTGAGTTGTTAACTTGGAGTCAGTTTCTTGGACCCTCCTGGTAGCAGCGGTTTCTGTTATCGTTAAGTTCCCTATCAATAAAAGCCCTTTTTGGTTCATCCCTCACACTGTCTCTCCTCTTGGGTCCATCCATTAACCTAAATCGTGACAACAAGTTTCACTTCTTGGATGGAATTAGTGAAATACATCAACTTTGTCAATATATTCTAATTATTTGACCAGCACCGGTAGATGCCATCTATTGATTTTGGAAATTACTAGACTTATTTGAATATATGTATAAAGGTTGTCATAAATCATAGTAATTTGGTGGCAGTGTAATTGTCTGAGACATTTTTATTGAAATGTTTATTATTATGGTTCTGTTATAAGGTCTGAATTATTTTATTTCATACAACTGTTAAAATGTATTTGTAACTAGGTCTGTATGTAAAATGCAAAAATGTTTGGTCAAAGTTGAATGATCTTGTAAAAGCTTTTATTTTGATGGACGGGTCATGTGACTAGAGTTGGTGAGGGGCATCACGGTGGCATTATGGGTCAAGCCAAGGTTGATACAGAGGAAAGAAACGCGGCCACAAAATAACCCAATTTTTTTTGTTGCCGCAAAAACATGTGACGGCTGTCTGGCCTTTGTTCTATTTGCAGGTAGGGGGAGGTGGAGCCATTTACGGTGATTGAGGACACCTGGGCAGAGTGTCCTACTTCCTATAAAACTCTGGCCTCCCTTGGTGACAAGCAGCTTGCTGGCTGGCCTGCTTTCTGCCACTCAACCTTGGCCTTGTCATACTCAAACTGTAGACAATATCATTTCAGTTTATTCACAATAACAACTAATGTAAAAGTATATATTATAGTGAGTATGCATTAGGTGATACAGGGTAAGTACAGCGGACTTACTGTGTACTTATTAGTAACAGTCGTTGTTAGGCTTTCTAATCAACACTGTGCGATCGTCTCTGCTGCTTCAACATAACAACAGTTAATGTTCAGAACAAACTGGGAGCTTAGTGAAGTAAACATGTATCAGTTAATGAGAGATGAGCAGTTCTCTGTAGGAAAGCTGCCTTTAGGTCCTACTGAACTCTGGGAAATGTAGGACATTAAAACTACACTCCATGATGTGATGTTTATGTGGACACATCAGCTGAACACATTTTAACTTTCAAACTAACAGTGAGGTGGTGTCGATGTGAGAACACAGCTCCACAAATGTTCACTACAATCATTTACCTGAGCTGTGAGATATAAGGCAGACACTGTAGGAAACTCCTCACTTCACTCTCTTCATCTGACCATCCTGTCAGATTCACTGGTTTCTTCTCTGGTTGTAGTTTCAGCACTTCCAGGAGGATGGAGGTCTTTCTCTCTGAGAGGTCTATGAACCAGACTGTAGGAGCTGACTGGAAAACTGACAGTAATGATGGAAGAACTCTCAGACCTGTTTTAGTCTCACAGTCCTTCACATGGGAGAACAGATCCAACAGGTAATCACACTGACGTTTTCTGTATCTCTCATCCAAAGGGAATGTTTGATATGTGCAGACTGATGATAACAGCTCCAGTATCTTCTCTCCTGTCTGCTGTTCTCTCTCTGCTGCTGCACAGAACAGATTCACAAAGATCCTGGGTTGATCTGAGTCATTAAACCAACGTCTGACACTGAAACGAGAATCAAAAATTTCAATATCAACAGCAACAAAATTCATGTTAAACTGGTTTTACAGGTGTTTGTTCTAAAAGCCAACAAATACCTGCTAATGAGCAGAAAATGAAATGAAACATGAATCAGTGTAAAATTCAACAATAACAGGATAAATCATACATGGAGTTTTTACTTTTACTCACTGAAATTCTTCTAAAATGTTGAAGGAACCACAAACATCAGGCTACAATGGTAAATCCTCAGTATTTTTATCAATTCATCTCCTTCAAAAGCTCAAAATACTGGAGCGGAAGTTTAAACATCCATTATTCTGTAAAACTATCAAACTTCACACACTGATGTTGTAGCATAGTGAAGATTTGCAAAGCTCTACTTTCACAGGGATCAGGGAAACCTGGTTTCTCCAGGTAGGTTTCTGACAGAGAATGCGAATTTCTTTGCCATGTAACCAGCTTCTTAATTGGCTTTTTCTAACTGCACATGTGTAACAACAGGATGCAGATGGAAAAAACGCAGCAGAGTGAATAAAGGAGAGATGGTTAAAAGTTTGTCTAAAGACAGACAGAGAATGTAAACCCCAAAATCTGATAGTGGTGACACCGATGTTATAGGTGATGAGCAATAATGATAATAATTTAGTTCTTACGCACATGTACACAGATTTTTTAAAAATACATTTCACTGTAGAATTTTCTGTTTGTTGCACCCAGGCAGATAATTCATGCGAGGGATGTTTCTTTTTATTATTATGTATTTATGAGTATTTGGAGTTAGAAATAGTAGAATGTGAACATTTCATAAGTTACTTCTTACGCGCAACCAAAATTATTAATGTACGGTTTATTATATCTGGAGAACTAATAAATTCATTAGAATAAATTCTAAATAAACAAACAGCTGATTGACAGTGAAGGTAACTCGGCTCTCTCCGTGCGGTCACGTGTCTCAGCACCTTGTTTCGTCTCCGACAGCGTAACGCTAGTTTCACTTTGGGGCCACAGATGTGACGCATGTTCTCCTCTCCATCGAAAGGTAATGTGGGTTTTCAATAACTGCTGTTCACGATACAAATCATAGCTGCCTTAAGTTCACCTGCACTAGAAATGGCAGAAATATTCCTCATCTAAAAACTGACTTTAAAAAACGTTAAAGTCGGCGGTTGCTCGTACTCACGGCAGCTTGTGAAACCAGGAAGACGTCACATGAAACATCCTCGTCCATGCGAGTTCGTCTGCTGCTCTTTCTAAATCAATCAACTCGTAGATTTCTCTGGTCTCTCTTTATTAAAATGTTGACCCTTGTTTGAATAAACGAGTCTCCTTATGAAGTTATTCTTTTGGACTTTGAGCATTAAATAAAACAATGAAGCAAACTTACCGAGAAAACGTCTGTATTTGCCACTTGTCTTTTTTTATTAGAACTTGTTGCTGCTGATTTTAATATTGTTTTTGATATAAAGTCCTCATCGTTATAGGTGCTGTGGACATAGAGATTGTGACGATTAAGTCTGTGATTCTCAGTCCTTGTGTTTGGCAGTGAATGTCTTGGTGCCTCCATCTCAGACTGATGGTAGAAGTGGATCAGCTGATGGCAGCTTCCTCTGCAGATGAAGGATGTGTGTTTTCTCTCCACAGGAAGGTAGAAAGTGTGTGTGAATTCAGCAGCATGGATCAGTGTGAGGACAGAGAGGAGGGAGACCCTCCCTCTAAAACCACTCTGTGTGGGGAACCTGAGAGCCAGACCAAAGCTCAGAGGTGAGATGAGGATCTCTAACTGTCCATGACTCTTCTCCATGTCAGAGCTCAGCACCAACAATCACTCCAGCATCATTATTCACACTCTGACCTCTGTCTGTGTTGTGTTCAAGACCAGAGAAGCTGCACAGACCAGACTCTGCTGGACCTGGACCCGATCCTGACTCTGACCACGAACCTGAACCTGGCTGTGTGTCCATAAAGAGTGACTGGTCAAATGATCACATCATTGATTTTAAAGGACAACAGCCCATGGCTGCAAATAGGTGAGTTCCTGTTTCAGTACCTGCAGAGAAGTTTCATTAAACATGTTTCTGATCATTTATGTTCTTTGCTGTTCAGAAGAACCACTTTTTAACTGCAGACCTATTTTTGCTACACTCTGTCGTTTCCTTTTCAATTTTGACTTTGACTTGTTTTGTTGCTGTTGTCCAGTACAAGCCAGTTATTTTATTGAAGGTAACAGATGCTAACTGCTAACAAAGGAAAACCCCAATTTCACTGATCTCCTCCATCAAATCCTCATCTTGTAGTTTTCAGTCATGTTCAGTGGTATCAGCTGGACTCTGAACACATAGTTTGCTGAGGGATGTTTGATTAAGTTTCTTATCAATAATTTTTTCAAATCTAAAAACTGGTCAATAGAACCAGTTTCAAACTGTAGACCTCAACTCTGAAGAAACACCACTGTATTTTTACTCATGCTGCTAGAAGAGATGAGGTGTCTGTGAATGTGGACATTCATATCAGCTAACAACACAAGAACAGTTTTTACCATGATCCACTCTGGACTAAGTTGACAGGTTTTCATTGGTTAAAGACCCTGTTCACCTGGGGGCAGGAACCACAGTGAGCAACAGCTTTTTCTACTTTATCTTAATTACTTAAATACATGGTTTGGCTGTTTTCTGGGTCTTTTTTCACAGTCTGCAGTCAGTAGATGGATTTAATAGTGTTTTAAAATTCATGCTACAATTACAAATGTAAGATCACACAATTCTGCTGAGTTTTTTTTTTTAAAGCCAATAAACTCCACTTAAGTACAAGTGGACTAAGAACCTCCTCTTCAGATGGTCTTGGCTTTGTTGTTTGTTGCAGAAATTGCTTTGCTGCACAGTTTTATAGGAGACAATAACAGATCAACCTGACAAGCAGGAAAACCAACACAGTGAATTAAAAGCTGGTGATTCACAGTGGGATCAACATTACAAGCAGTTTTAATAAAGAGAAAATCATCTAATTCAGTAAAGTAACAAACACCTTGTGTCTCTGTGTGGACAGACATAATGTGAGCTCATTCTTCCTGCTTCCTCCACAGAGTGGACCAGCAGAGCTCAGAGGTTCCCAGTGGTCAGTTTGTCCAGCAGCATCAAACACACCTGGACTCCATATTTATGGTCTGTACATGTACAACTACTACTTTTCCATCTGTTGTGTCCACAATAATGTCCATGCTGCACTTTTTAGACCAGTGGATTGTCAGTCTGTCCAACATGGATCTGATGTTTGGCTCCATGGTTTTACTTGGATTGTGTCATTCATATAGTTTTCTGTTCCAGCTGCTGGAGGACAACATTGTCACTTTTGTGAAGAACGAGCTGAAGAAGATCCAGAAGAGTCTGAGTCCAGATTACCCAGAATGCTCAGAGTCAGAGGGAGGATGAGGAGTTGTTGGATGGTGAGGATGAAGAGCAGAGGAGGAGCAGCAGAGAGTCATTTCTGAAGATCACAGTGAACTTCCTGAGGAGAATGAAGCAGGAGGAGCTGGCTGACTGTCTGCAGAGCAGTAAGAGCATTTCTGTAAAGATTTAATCTGATAAATTGAGGTGGGTGGAAGAATGAATTTCCTGGAGAATCACAATTCAGGTCTTGTACAATTGTGAATCAGTTTGTAATGTTAAAAATCAATTTGTTAAAATTGTTTACAAAAGGTAAAAGTTGGTATTTGACAGCAAGAACATGGTGCGACATGAACAACATACAACCTGCACATATCATATGGTTATCTTGTATTTCAGCTTCACTTTTAGAACAATAAACAGTGGATATTTAAGTGCACTTTAGTGAATGGGTAATGTTGCAGTTGCAGTCATTACAGCAACACAGCAGAAGACTTTTTTCTTCCAAATCCTCTTTACCTAACAAAAGACCTGCCAACTCTTTTTACTAGAAACATTTAAGTAATGACATTTGTCAATAAATGACACTTACAGAATACAGTGCAGAGTAATTGTAATTACAATTTTATATTCATTTTCATTAAGATAATACACTAACGTTTACTCATATGTATATAATAAACCATTCCAGTTAACATACTGTCTCAAATATTAAAGAGTGCTGGTGTTAGTGCTGTCTGGAGGCCATGGTACTAGTCAAGATGTGATATTACCTGAGCCTGCATGAGGAGTTTGGTTGCATATTCAGAAAGGTAGGCCAAGACAATGGTTGACATCATGGTGGTTGTTTAGAGAAAGAAAATCTGTGATTTGATTGAAGACTATTCGCTCAATGGTCTTGGCCAGAAATGGAAAAAGGGAGACGAGTCTGTAATTTTCCACAAGCAGTGGAATAATCTGGGCCTGTTTAAATGTGCTGGGTTCAGTTCCTGTTGTGAGAGATGTACTTATGAATTTTGTAATGACTGGGATTAGTGTGAGTGCAATTGCTTGAAGGAGAGTAGAGGGGATTGGATCCAGAGACCAGGTGGTAGGATGGTTTGAGAAGAGGAGGAGGGATGCACTGTCCTCTGTCCTCGGTCAGAGTGGAAACGAGAGTGTCTTCATATGTTACACCTCTATTGTTAAACTAGTCAGAAGATAGCACCTGCTGTACCAGATGACCCAAAGTTTGACTGGGAAAAATGATTCTAACTTAGATTCAAATCAAATAAGATTCTATCTTCTGTTACTAATCCTTTACTTGCAGAAACTGGGACGAGCTCATGACTCCCTGACATCAAAAGTTGTTTCTATCACAAACCAAAAATGTGAAGATTTGTTTGCCTTTTCTTGCCGTTTGCTGTTTAAGACTAGTTTTAGTCAAGATTTATTTTGCCAGCCAGGGTTAGTGCTGGGGTGGCATTCTATGTGCCACAGAGTGCTGAGTGCAACAGCTTGTATAAATGACAGCTGGAAAAATAAAATTTGCCAAACAGCAGGAAAAAAACAGACAAATCACAACCTGTTTAATTTTTAAAAGGTTTCTTTTCTTTTAACTTTTACGGCAGCTTTTTTCAGTTGCTGTTTGTTTTGGGGGTTCTCCCTTCAGTCTCCTCTTCAGCAGGTAAAATGGATGTTCAGTTTACGATCTGGTGATTGACTCTGTCAGTGTAAAAGCCTCCACAGTCTTTTGTTGAGTTAATAGTGTGTTTTGGATCATTATCCTGCTACATATTAAAGTTCTGCTTTAGTTTTGAGTCTTTCCTCAAAACTAAACAAAATTTTGTGTTCACCTCTGAATTCATTCTGCTGCTATCATCCATTAAGATCAGTGAGCCTCTTCCAAAATCAGCCATGCTGCCCAAAACATGACACTACCTCCACTGTGCTTCACATATGAGCTTGTATGGTTTGGATTGTGAGGAGATTCTTTCTTCCTTCACACTTTGTTCTTTCCACCACTTTGGGAGAGGTTCATCTTAGGGAATAAATTGTTTTTTCTTCATTGATCATGTTGATTTTCTTGTTGTGTATTAATTCAGGATCTTCTCCTGGGGTTTGTCAACATGAGCATAAGTCAAAATTGAAGAAGAAGTTCCAGCATATGTTTGAGGGCATCGCTAAAGCAGGAAACCCAACTCTTCTGAATCAGATCTACACAGAGCTCTACATCACAGAGGGAGGGACTGGAGAGGTCAATGATGAACATGAGGTCAGACAGATTGAAACAGCATCCAGGAAACCAGTCAGACCAGAAACAACAATCAGACACGAAGACCTCCTTAAAGCCTCACCTGGAAGAGATGGACCAATCAGACGAGTGATGACAAAGGGAGTGGCTGGTATTGGGAAAACAGTCTTAACACAGAAGTTCACTCTGGACTGGGCTGAAGACAAAGCCAACCAGGACATACAGTTCACATTTCCATTGACTTTCAGAGAGATAAATGTGCTGAAAGAGAAAGTTCAGCTTGGTGGAACTTGTTCATCTCTTCTTTCCTGAAACCAAAGGAATCTGCAGGTTTGAAAAGTTCCAGGTTGTGTTCATCTTTGACGGTCTGGATGAGTGTCGACTTCCTCTGGACTTCCACAACAATGAGATCCTGAATGATGTTACAGAGTCCACCTCAGTGGATGTGCTGCTGACAAACCTCATCAGGGGGAACCTGCTTCCCTCTGCTCGCCTCTGGATCACCACACGACCTGCAGCAGCCAATCAGATCCCTTCTGAGTGTGTTGACATGGTGACAGAGGTCCGAGGATTCAATAATCCACAGAAGGAGTACTTCAGGAAGAGATTCAGAGATGAGGAGCAGGCCAGCAGAATCATCTCCCACATCAAGACATCACGAAGCCTCCACATCATGTGCCACATCCCAGTCTTCTGCTGGATCACTGCTACAGTTCTGGAGGATGTGTTGAAAACCAGAGAGGGAGGAGAGCTGCCCAAGACCCTGACTGAGATGTACATCCACTTCCTGGTGGTTCAATCCAAACTGAAGAACGTCAAGTATAATGGAGGAGCTGAGACAGATCCACACTGGAGTCCAGAGAACAAGAAGATGATTGAGTCTCTGGGAAAACTGGCTTTTGAGCAGCTGCAGAAAGGAAACCTGATCTTCTATGAATCAGACCTGACAGAGTGTGGCATCGATATCAGAGCAGCCTCAGTGTACTCAGGAGTGTTCACACAGATCTTTAAAGAGGAGAGAGGACTGTACCAGGACAAGGTGTTCTGCTTCGTCCATCTGAGTGTCCAGGAGTTTCTGGCTGCTCTTCATGTCCATCTGACTTTCATCAACTCTGGAGTCAATCTGCTGTCAGGAGAACAATCAAAGTCCCAGAAGTTAGAAACAATGGAATATGAAATTGCAGAGAAATCGTTTTACCACAATGCTGTGAACAAGGCCTTTCAGAGTCCAAATGGACACCTGAACCTGTTTCTCCGCTTTTTTCTGGGCCTGTCTCTGGAGACCAATCATATGCTTTTACGAGGCCTGTGGACACAGACAGGAATTAGCTCACAGACCAATCAGGACACAATTCAGTACATCAAGAAGATCAGTGAGAATCTGTCTGCAGAGAAAAGCATCAACCTGTTCCACTGTCTGAATGAACTAAATGATTGTTCTCTAGTGGAGCAGATCCAACAGTACCTGAGATCAGGAAGTCTCTCCACAAATGAACTGTCTCCTGCTCAGTGGTCAGCTCTGGTCTTCATCTTACTGTCATCAGAAAAAGACTTGGACGTGTTTGACCTGAAGAAATATTCTGCTTCAGAGGAGGCTCTGCTGAAGCTGCTGCCTGTGGTCAAAGCCTCCAAAAGAGTTTTGTAAGAAAACGGCTAGATTTACCAATCAGTTATTTCAAAGAGGGAAAAAAAATTCAATATTGTATTTTTCATTTTTTCTTTTTACTCCAGGCTGAGTGGCTGTAACCTGTCAGAGAGAAGCTGTGAAGCTCTGTCCTCAGTTCTCATCTCCCAGTCCTCTAGTCTGAGAGAACTGGACCTGAGTAACAACAACCTTCAGGATTCAGGAGTGAAATTACTCTCTGATGGACTGAAGAGTCCACACTGTCACCTGGAGACTCTCAGGTCAGGATTCATCAAACTATTAAACTAATTTTCATTTAAAATTTCATTTACAAGTGTAAAGTGCATTCAGTCCCTTTTTTTAAATTCTCATGCAGCACTGTTGGTAAAACAAAGTGAGTAGTAATAAGATGTATTTATTGGAGGCAAATAATTTCTCCTGTATGTTTCACTAGGGGCCTCAAAGAAAGCCCTCTGGCATGTCCCTCTTCTAACAAGCTGTTTTCTAATGGCATATATGATAGGATATTACTACCAATCAAGATTATATCAGTTATGAAAGACTATGTTTAACTATATTATTTTCAGAAATATTGCTATTTTAAAAAAACTGAATTGTAATAAAAATACGTTTAACACCTTCTATTTGAAAGACTTTTAAATGCATGAAGCCAAAAAAATGGAACTTGCCATGGGTAGGGAGGAGCAGACAGAAGAAATGTGCAATTCAGTTTTGTTCATACAAAACCCTTCCTGAAGGGCTGTGTGGAAGTATGACCACATTCAGTGTATTTTTGTGGACCAAATAGACCTGAACTGAAAACAAGAAACACTGCACAGATGGTTCCTGTGTTGTCTTGTGTGTCTGCAGACTGTCAGGTTGTCTGGTCACAGAGGAAGGTTGTGCTTCTCTGGCCTCAGCTCTGAGCTCCAACCCCTCCCATCTGAGAGAACTGGACCTGAGCTACAATCGTCCAGGAGACTCAGGAGTGAAGCTGCTGTCTGCTGGAGTAGATGATCCACACTGGAGACTAAAGACTCTCAGGTATGAAGAGGGCTGCTGCAGCCATAGACAATGTCTCATAGAGGAGGAAGGGCTGGAATGTTTTTTCAGTGGCAGCTGATGATAGATCGCTAGAAAAACAAGTTGCATAAAAAAAGTTTTCTCACAATCGTGATTGTAGTCGTTGATCATGTCTCTACACAGTGTATGTGTTACACTGTTTCCTTTACCAGATCGTGAACTTTGGTTTTATTGAGAATACAAATACTTGGTTTACTTTATTTTCACACTTTATCAGCACAAAATCAGCTTTCATTCATTTCAGCTGCGAGACTTCTAATTCACGAAACATCTCATACTGGTTTTACAGTGAAGGAACTGAGCAAAATAGCACATTTAATAGTAGTTTACTATGAAGGTGTCGATTCAAGCTCGGACAAATTGTGGTTGAGAAAACTCCAAAATTGAGTATTCAGTTTTTCTGCTAAGACTTGTAGACTTGGACTCATCTCCTATGTGTTCCCTGCTGGAACAGCTTCCTGTGGAAGCACTGCTCTAAAGACAGGGCAGTCAGAAGGTCTGCTGAGGTGTGACAGCAGAGTTCAAAGGATGCATTTGGTCACCATGATGAAATTGCTCTCACAAATCCCCTCCTACATCATTCAGTGATAACTAAAAGACGGTTGGGATTCATCAGGGCTGAGCAGTAAGATTTTTCAACCCAATTCACAATAAAGTCATCTCAAGGAACTTTAAATAATAAAGTCAAAACTATATAAAGATATATAAAGAAAACCCAACAGTTCTCCCTTGAGCAAGTCCTAGGAGAGGAAAAACTCCCTTTAATGGAAGAAACCTCCAGCAGAACTTTTTACCTTCAAAACATAACATCAAACCAGCTGCAAGTGCTGGTGTCGTAGCCAGAATGTCTTTTCAGTCCCTGTGGCAGTGACCTCATTCCCTCTACCACCTTTGTTGTTTAGTATAAGGTTACTACTCGACGCCTCCTTTCTTTGTGAGCAGCATGTGCTTTGGCATCTCGTTTTCTTCCACGACCTCCTTCGATGTTGTTGTGTGTATGCAATTGATGAGCCTCTGTTGGTTGTAATATACGTAGTTAATATATTGCATCCACAGGTTGTCAACAATCCATGACAGAGACTATGTGGAAGAATATAGGTCAAGCAAGTGTAGGATCAGCCACACTTGTTGTTGCCCTGGAATTATGGGTGAGTTGCTGACTGATCTCTTAATTGTGCTAATTGTGTTAATTGTGCCATAGTTCACTGATCATCCAGCAACCGTGGTGAAGAAAATAAACGTGCACATTCGGATCATGCCTTGTAGGTCATCTTCCACAGCTGTGGTCTCCTTGTTGAGTCACACGACAATTTTCTCCACCTTCACTGCTGTATTAAAAGTCAGTAGTACTTGATGTGATCCTGTGAAATGTCTCTGCTTCCAGTGTTTCCTCCGGTGGTCCTTGATGAGCACCCGGTCACCTGGTTTGAGATTGTGCAGTCTGCTGGCTGCAGGGGTAGACAGGGCTTCTTTCACCTGGGGACACTATAGTTAAAAGAGCACATTGTCATGACAAACTCGTCAGAGTTGCAAAGAAATGCATTCTTTGCAAACGTTTTGCTACTTATCTAAGCAGCTTCTTGAAGAAGCTGCTCAGGTGAAATGTACTAACTAAAGTTTCCTGTGTTTGCACAAGGAAAAAATGCAATTACTCTGTCAAATTTTGTGGTGCTCAAACCCACAATTCCTCATAAAGTAAGGCTTTTTTTAGACTTGTTGACTTTCATAGGTGAAAAAAAGGCGAAACGTTTCTAACCAAGGTAAAGAAGTCCAGTTAATATGATTCAACCTTCAGATCACCAAGCCTGGATGACTGAGAACCTTCACCGAGTTCAAAGAAGGCATTGTGAGAGAAGGAAATTTCTCTCACACCAGCTCCTGCACCTTCTCCACCAAAGAGGTGACTTTTCACATGCCTACAACCAGCCCATGAAACAGGGATCAGCACACCTAGGCCCTGACCTTGACTGCCACCCAGGATGCATTGCATCTGACCCCAATTCTTGTCCCCGGGGGACACAAAATCTTAGAACCCAGTTAAACAACCAGCATGTTGATGACCCACCTGGACAATAATGAATGAGTCCTCGAGTAAACTGCTCTAATCACACTTTGACATGTGCTTACAAAGATCTAAACAGGTTCACAACTGACACTGAAAGTACACAGTTGTAATTTCTCCCTATTGTGCATAATAATTCTACCATTGGAGATAAAACACTGAACTGCTGACAATCACCAACAGCAAACGTATCTTATCAGATAGGAGGAATATACATACATACAAATCAGGCTTTTAACAGAGAAGTCAGAGTCCATAGTATACAGAGTGAAGGAGAACATGGAGAAAAATTGCTGCTGGGAAAGTAGAGCCTTTATGCCATTGCTACTCTGACCCCCCTGCTCCATATCAGTCCAAGATAAGGTCTCCAGTTCTTTTAGTCTTTGCTGAATGTCCATCCCTACATACAAGCCTCCATTAGAACAGAAGAATCAAACAGTGTGTGTCTGAGAGCCATGTAATGTCCATGTGTGCATGCTGACAGATAATGTGCTGCTCTGACCCCCCTCCTCCTTTCAGGGTGGAGCCTGGTGGAGAACGATGGCTGAGACCAGGTCTGAGGAAGTGTAAGTGTGTTTTTAATGAGATTGATGGAAACAAAGCAGCAACATTCAACCATCTTCAAACTGTCACATCACTCATTCACATCATCAAAGTGTCAAGAAATGAACAGATGATGGATTAATAACTGCAGCTGTTTGTGTCTTGTTCTCTCCATCAGATTTCTGTCAACTCACAATCGACAAAAACACAGTGAACAGGAAACTACAACTGTCTGACAACAACAGGAAGGTGAAACTGGTGGAGAAGGATCAGTCATATCCTGATCATCCAGACAGATTTGATACTTGGCCTCAGCTGCTGTGTAGTGATGGTCTGACTGGTCGCTGTTACTGGGAGGTGGAGTGGAGGGAATGTGTTGATATATCAGTGAGTTACAGAGGAATCAGAAAGAAAGGATACACTGATAACTGTGTGTTTGGTAGGAACAATCACTCCTGGACTCTTGGCTGCTCCGATGAGGGTGGATACTCTGTCTGTCACACTATGAGAGGACTGCCCATCTCCTCCTCCTCTGCCACCTCCTCCGTGTCTAACAGAGTAGCAGTGTATGTGGACTGTCCTGCTGGGACTCTGTCCTTCTACAGAGTCTCCTCTGACAAACTGATCCACCTCCACACCTACAACAGCACATTCACTGAACCTCTGTATGCTGGGTTTGGACTCTGGTCACCTGACTCCTCAGTGACTTTGTGTCTAGTGTAATATTGAGAACATAGACAGCCCATCCATTAAGCTGGGGACACACCTGAAGACTAGCAATGACTGTCAAAGACTGGACAGTTCAAACATAAACACTGTTTCCACCAACTATCACAGATTTCTAGTCTCTAACAGTCTACGAGCAGCTCACAGCTGTTTCACTGACAAACTGTGGGCAATACACTTAACAACTTACCGGGACATCTGAATGTCCTGGAGATAGAGCAGAAAAGTCTTTCGTGTTCTTGTGCCAAAAGAAATATGGCGGCAAGCAGGAACCTTGACTTTTAAACTTAACAATCTAAGAGTAAAGTCATCATTAAAGACAAAAGACAAAAAACAAAAACAAATGACAAAATCATGGACGTGAAGTCGAGAACGACGCACATTATAGAGCCATGTAAAGCTGTAGTTACTGTAGGTCTCAAATCACATTGTCAATTGGCTGTACATTCGTTAATTGTGCTGATCTTTAGATAATATAGTTAGTTGCGTAGGGCCCCCGCTTGTGGCATCATTAAATAAATAACTATTTATATCTAATTATTTGTTATTGCAAAAATGAATGTTCAAAAGTGCAGTTTTCTTTCTGTTTTAGTCTTTTCTGCAGTGCTTGGCCTATGTGATTTGTATATTTAGTGATATCTACTTCATAGTAAACTCACTGCACTGGGCAGGAAACTGACTGTTCTTCTGTGTTCTGATTTGCTAAGGGAATTCAGTGAGTGAATAGCTGCATTGTTTTCTGTTACCTGAAGCCTCAGTCATGGTATCTGTTACTACAAGCTAAAGATCAACATGCTATGCTGTGTTCAAAATACAAAATAATTAAATTTTTAAGAAATAAATGAGTCAAAAGAAGCATGTAAATAATAAGGCCAAAGATACACCAATCAAGCACAACATTATGACCACCTGTGCAATCTAAGACAATCCAGAACAGCAGCTCTGCCATGAATTCTACTTTTTACAAGGTTAGAATTTCTTAGTTTTTAGGCTGAAACTCTCAGAAAGGTGATAATTCTACTATGTGTGTATTCTTGAGGTCGTACTGCAGTACATTATAAGAAGAGGTGGTTCTAGTGTTGTGGCCATCATATTTAAAATGAGCGAGGGGCCTTTCAGAGAAGCTTTGCCTGTTTTGAGCTTATCTGTTCAGTCTGTCCATGTCAGTTTCTTTCTCTTTCAGATTTACATGTCAAGTTTAGTTCTAAATGATTCCTTTTGAAGGAGGTTACAAGAAGAAGGCTAATGGCAGGTAGTGAACTCTGAACAAAAGGCTAAACACAAACTATCAACTCAACTAAACACTATGGAAATTAACTTAAAGAAAACAAAGCGGGTCAAACGTCACAAGCAAACAAAATAAACACTAGCGAAACAGCTGAGAAATAAATTAAAACACGGATGTGAAACATAAACTGATAAACCCAAAAGGACAAACTGGAAAAGACCAAGGAAACTAACAAACAGGAACCAACAGGAACACACCAAATAAAATAAGACATGGATGAGAAACAAACTACTAAACAAAATGAACAAACGGAAAAAGACTAAAGAAACTTATAAACAGATACACGCTGAACCTCAGACCAGACCAGGAAAACGGAGTCCAATATCCAGGGGACAGGACTGCTACAATCAGGTAAACCAAGAGAGTTCAGAGTGTTTGCAGGGAGAGAGGAGATGAGGATCTTCAGGGCAGTTGTTACCATCAGCAGTGTTAGTACCACAGTGTGTCAATCACTGCTTTCTAACAAACCCAGTCACTGTCCCCACTGTTGTATCATTGACAGGTTTCATTGATTGACTTTGGATTAAGTTTAAAAATAGACTCACTGACACATTAATAGAGTCGACTGTGTTTTATGATTGTTTGATTCTGTGAGAGAGGCAAACATCTGGAAACATCTGGAACAAGGAGCACCCAGCGCTTTTCAAGCTATTCTTCTCAAACATGTGTTTTATGTTTATCTGATGGTTTTTGTTCAACGTCTTCATTTTTTAGTTTTAGCTTTAGTCATAGTCAGGACAATGGCTCAAAATTAATTGTTTCACAAATCATTATTTTTTTACCATGTAATTAATTAACACACTATTCTTAATAATCTAGTCAGTGTCTGTGTCCCCTGTTTAACCTGATCTCAGGTGACTTTCCCGACCCCTCCCACTCTGGGCTGAGCGCAGGTCCAGTCACCTGAGTGAAGTGAAGGAGCTGGATGCTGAGCGGCTGCAGGTTTCTCTCTCCCCCCTACCGGTAACTTTCCACTTTTTAATCCTCTGCTTTTACACCGACAACAAGTGTTCAAACATCATTTCACCTCCAACATGTCAAATGAAGAGTTTAAAGTCTGCAAAGACGTCGATGTCCTGCTGAGAACACGTCTGTCCTCGGGTTATTTTTCCCGGTTTTTAAACTGAGTTCTTGACGGAAAAGACACAGAAATCGGTTTTGATCTCATTCTAACTCACAATCGGATGAACGGCTTCTTCTGTCCTGCATTTTGTCTGAGAGAGTGAACCACAGACCTGCCACACAGGAACTAAACTCACTTCCTCTTTCTTCTTTGTGGTTTATGTCTGTTGGCAAATAACTCATTTAAATAAAACATAAATTTTAAAATCTAATAAAAACATTCAATTTTACATGATATGTCCTTTAACTCTTGGTATTTGAACTACATTTTTACTGATACTCCTGTACTTTTATACCAGCAGTAATCGGGATTTTAATAGAGTATTTTTTTTAATTTTGGAACTTAGCAGTGCTGGATTCAGTTTGTCCTGTTTCTTCAGTGAATTGATGAGTTTTATTTCTTTCTGATAACTTTTTGTTTGACCACAGCAGAAAACCTAAAGAACAAAACTCTGCAATAACTGTTACTGACATTGTAAAAAAAATCTGAACAGTTTTCCTGTGATTATAAATTAACAGTATTTAAGAGTAACTTGTGTTCTCTCTGCTCCTACAGCAGAAACAGCCTGATATTAAAAGTAATTTTTAATTTTGTGCATCAAATATTGAGAATAGTGTCATCAGACAACAGAGAAGTTTAGAAGAACATTATAATAATCCTACATTATTTCATTGAGACTTTCTCGCTTAATATTTATATTAATTTCATTTTGTTTTTGTTTTTTTACCAGCTTCTGATTCTCTTTTAGTTATGTGTTATATAAAGCCTATTTCAGACATGCACTGGAATCCTGATCTTATCCTGACGTTTTTAGAAGTGGTTGTATGTGTGAACAAAAATGTCTGAGGGAAACGGCTTTATATACTTGAATTTTAATTTTGTGCTTTCAGGTCTGAAATGTGCTTGAATTTTAGATAAAGTGCTTGAAAGTACTTGAAAAAGTAACTGTGTCTTTCACAATAAATAGCAGTGCGACCAAGTAGTTAGTTTGTTTAGTAGATGGAGAAATAAACTAGTCTTAATTAAACTGTTACACCTGGGTCTCCGTGTGACTGATCGGTCAGTCCGTTTTCATGTGTGACCCTGACCCACCCCAACACACTGCGCCCACATGCCAAGAGGCTGTTGTTTTCATTAGCGTTGGCTCGAAACGAAAACCACAACACATGGATAAAGAGGACCAAATCCACACACAGCCTTCTGCAAAAAAGACCTGCAGCTTTTCACCGTAGCAGTGTCTGCCCTTAGCTTTTGGTCTGAGGTTTGGTTTCCCATTTGTTTTTCCCTGTTTGGTTCACCTTAGTTATTTAGTTAGTTCCCTTGCTTCCCCGGCAAGGTTATAATTTAGTTATTCTTCCATCTCCAGTCTGTTTAAGTTCATGTTCTCTTTTACTTTGTTTATTTAGTTATTACTACGTGTGTTCTCCTGCCCTAGAGAGGGTGTCTGCTTCCTGAATCTGAACTCCTCGTGGAGTGATTTTTAGTGCTTTCTCTTTTGTCAATAAACCCTCATTCACCATAACACCTCCCCTCGCCGTCTCCTGTTTTGGGTCCTACTATAAGTTAAATATACACAGTAGTGTGGCAGAGAGAGGGAGACAGAAAAGGAGAGACAACTTTGGATAATGAAGACACAAAGTTAATGTCATACAGTGGTGACAATTGTGGGGTGAGAGGAGAGGAGAGAGGGACAAGAGGAGGAAAGGAGCTCAGTGAATCGGGGGGTGGGTCCCCAGCAGTCTAAGCCTATGGCAGCATAACTATAACTAACTATATGCTTTATTAAAGAGGAAGGTTTTGAGCCTAGACTTAAAAGTAGAGAGGGTGTCTGCTTCCCAAATCTGAACTGGGAGCTGGTTCCACAGGAGAGGAGCTTGATAGCTAAAGGCTTTACCTCCCATTCTACCTTTGGAAATTCTGGGAACCACAAGTAGGCCTGCATTCTGAGATCAAAGTGGTCTACTGGGATGATATGGTGCTATGAGGTCTTATATATGATGGAGCCTGACCATTCAGAGCTTTATATGTAAGAAGCAGGGTTTTAAATTCTATTCTAGATTTAATGGGAAGCCAATGGAGAGAAGCTAGTGAAGGTGAAATATGATCTCTCTTGCTAGTTCCAGTCAGCACTCTTGTTGCAGCATTTTGGATTAATTGCAGGCTCTTTAGTTACTGGGGCATCCTGAAAGTAGGGAATTACAGTAGTCCAACCTAGACGTAACAAATGCATGGACCAGTTTTTCTGCATCACTTTGAGACAGGATACTCCTAATTTTGGCAATGTTCTGTTGGTGGAAGAAGGCTGTTCTAGAGATTTGTTTTATATGTGAGGTAAAGGACAGATCCTGATCAAAAATAACTCCAAATTTCATGTTCCAGTCTCTGTAATAAAATGTTATGATCAATGGTATCAAGTGCAGCACTAAGATCTAACAGAACAAGTATAGAGATGAGTCCATTATCTGAGGCCATGAGAAGATCGTTGGTGACTTTTACCAGTGCTGTTTCTGTACTATGATGAACTCTAAATCCTGACTGAAAGTCTTCATACAAATTATTCCTATGAAGGTGATCACATAATTGTTTTGCAACTACTTTTTCAATTATTTTAGAAATAAAGGGGAGATTAGATATTGGTCTGTAATTGGCTAAAACACCTGGGTCAAGACAGGGTTTTTTAAGTAGTGGTTTAATTACAGCTACCTTATAGGCCTGTGGTACATAGACTGTTTCTAAAGATAGATTGATGATATCTAATATGAACGTATCTATTAAGGGTAAAGCTTCCTTGAGCAGCTTAGTTGGAATAGGGTCCAGCAGACAGGTTGTTGGTTTAGATGAGGTTATAATTGAAGTTAGCTCAGAGAGATCTATGGGTAAAAAGCAGTCTAACAGGGATTGGGGCCTTAATGATGATTCTAGCACTGCTGTACATTAAGATTTATCTGTAATATTTGGGGGGAGGATCTGGTGAATTCTTTCTCTAATAGCTACAATTTTATTCATAAAGAAAGTCATGAAGTCATTGCTGCTCAGAGTTAAGGGAAAAATTTGCGATTTTCCAGATTTGCGGTAAGCGTATTGCGTCACTTCCCGTTTCTGCACACTTTGGGTTTCTGCCGAAGGACTGTTTACTGATTAATTGTAGCTGTACTTTTACTTGAATAAGTGATTTCTTCACGTAAGAATTAATACTTAGTCGTAACATACGCTTGTATTACACAAGCACCTGCTCTTACAAAACAAAACCAGCTAAAGTTTACAAATTCCAGATTTCACTTATATTAGCTTCGTTAGCTTAGCGGTTATCCATTAGCAATGGCTTCTCTGTCTCCCTCTGTCTCTCCTTCTCTCACTTGCTCGGTGTGTCTCATGTTCAGTTTTTCCTCTGCCTCCTTTAGTGATAATGGTATATGTAATAAGTGTAAGGTTTTTGCAGCTTTGGAGGCGAGGCTCACGGAATTGGAAGCACGGCTCCGCACCATGGAAAACAACTCCGCTAGTCAGGCCCCGGTAGCTGGTGCGGGCCGACCTAGCGTAGCCCCTGCTAGCTGTCCCCCGGCAGTTCCCGAGCAGCCGGGAAGCCAGTCCGGCTGGGTGACGGTTCGTAAGAGATCTAATGCTAAACAGACGCCCGAGGTTCACCACCAGTCGGTTCACGTTTCCAATCGATTTTCCCCACTCAGCGACACACCCGCTGAGAAACCGACTCTGGTAATTGGCAGCTCCATAGTCAGAAACGTGAAGTTAGAGACTCCAGCGGCCGTAGTCAAATGTCTTCCTGGGGCCAGAGCGGGCGACGTTGAATCATATTTGAAACTCCTGGCTAAGGATAAACGTAAATACAGTAATATTATTATTCACGTGGGAGTTAATGACGCCCGATTACGCAAATCGGAGGTCACTAAAATGAATGTTGAATCGGTGTGTAACTTTGCAAAAACAATGTCGGACTCCGTAATTTTCTCTGGTCCCCTGCCAAATCTGACCAGTGACGACATGTACACCCGCATGTCGTCATTCAACCGCTGGCTGTCTAGGTGGTGTCCAGCAAACGATGTGGGCTACATAGACAATTGGAAACGTTTTTGGGGAAAACCTAGGCTGATTAGGAGAGATGGCATCCATCCTACTTTAGATGGTGCAGCTTTCTTATCCAGAAATATGGCTGGTTTTATTAAACAACCAAAAGAATGACAATCCAGAGTTAAGCGTAGGATGCAGAGATCCAGTCCTACACGCCTCTCTGCAGTGTCCTTACAACCGTCACCCCCCCACAACTCCCACATACCTATAGAGACTGTGTCTGTTCCCCGACCTAAATTACATAAAGTAAATATGACGACAAGAGGAGTTAATCATAATAACCTAATAAAAGTTAAGACTACTCCTCTTACAGAACAAAACCCCAAAACTATTAAATGTGGATTATTAAATATCAGATCTCTCTCTTCTAAATCTCTGTTAGTAAATGAGTTAATAAGCGATCATCAATTCAATTTATTTTGTCTCACTGAAACTTGGTTGCAGCAGGAAGAATATGTCAGTTTAAATGAGTCATATTAATTATCATGTTCCTAGAAGCACAGGCCGAGGTGGAGGAGTTGCAGCAATCTTCCATTCTAGCTTATCAATAAACCCTAGACCTAAACATAGCTATAACTCATTTGAGAGCCTTACTCTTAGCCTTTCACACCCAAACTGGAAAACTCAAAAACCACTATTATTTGTTATCGTGTACCGTCCTCCAGTCCCTTACTCAGAGTTTTTGATTGAATTTTCTGATTTTCTAGCTGATTTAGTGCTTAGTACAGATAAAGTCATTATAGTGGGTGACTTTAACATTCATGTAGATGCTGACAGTAACTGCCTGAGCACTGCGTTTAATTCATTATTAGATTCAATTGGTTTTTCCCAAAATGTAAATAAACCCACTCACTGTTTTAGTCACACGTTAGACCTTGTCCTTACGTATGGAATTGAAACGGATAATTTAACAATATTTCCTCACAACTCTCTTCTGTCTGACCATTTTTTAATAACATTTGAATTTACAATAACGGACTATATAGCAGTTAGGGAAAAATTCCACTATAGCAGATGCTTAAGTGAAAAAGCTGTCAACAAATTTAAAGAAATTATTTCTTCATCTTTTTCACCACCATGTGTCAATACTATTGTGAGTAGCCATCTTACTCCTGTACAAATTGATTACTTAGTTGACGATTCTGCAGCCTCATTGCGTATGATACTAGATACAGTTGCCTCTCTGAAAAAGAAGGCAGTGAATCAGAGGAGCCGACCTCCATGGTACAATTCACAAATGCACAGCTTAAAGCAGGTGTCACGAAAGTTAGAAAGGAAGTGGCGTTCAACTAATTTAGAAGAATCTCATTTAGCCTGAAAAAACAGTTTAGAAATGTACAAAAAAGCTCTCAGTGATGCCAGAACAACATATTATTCATCATTAATAAAAGAAAACAAGAACAACCCCGGTTTCTGTTCAGCACTGTAGCCAGGCTGACTAAGAGCCATAGTTCTGTTGAGCCTACTATTCCCTTAACTTTGAGCAGCAATGACTTCATGACCTTCTTTATGAATAAAATTGTAGCTATTAGAGAAAGTATTCACCAGATCCTCCCCCCAAAAATTACAGATAGATCTTCATGTACAGCAGTGCTAGAATCATGGATAAGGCCCCAATACCTGTTAGACTGCTTTTTACCCATAGATCTCTCTGAGCTAACTTCAATTATTACCTCATCTAAACCAACAACCTGTCTGCTAGACCCTATTCCAACTAAGCTGCTCAAGGAAGCTTTACCCTTAATAGATACGTTCATATTAGATATCATCAATCTATCTTTAGAAACAGGCTATGTACCACAGGCCTATAAGGTAGCTGTAATTAAACCATTACTTAAAAAACCCTGTCTTGACCCAGGTGTTTTAGCCAATTACAGACCAATATCTAATCTCCCCTTTATTTCTAAAATAATTGAAAAAGTAGTCGCAAAACAATTATGTGATCACCTTCATAGGAATAATTTGTATGAAGAGTTTCAGTCAGGATTTAGAGTTCATCATAGTACAGAAACAGCACTGGTAAAAGTCACCAACGATCTTCTCATGGCCTCAGATAATGGACTCATCTCTATACTTGTTCTGTTAGATCTTAGTGCTGCATTTGATACCATTGATCATAACATTTTATTACAGAGACTGGAACATGAAATTGGAATTACAGGAACTGCACTAGGTTGGTTTAAATCTTATCTGTCTGATAGATTTCAATTTGTTCATGTTAATGATGAATCCTCCATGCACACAAAGGTTAGCTATGGAGTTCCACAAGGCTCTGTGTTAGGACCAATACTTTTTACTTTATATATGTCTCCTTTAGGCAACATTATTAGAAAACACTCCAAAAATTTCCACTGCTATGCTGATGATACCCAGCTATATTTATCTATGGAACCAGATGAAAATAATCAGTTAATAAAGCTTCAAGCCTACAAGACATAAAGGCCTGGATGTCCCACAATTTTTTACTTTTAAACTCAGACAAAACTGAAGTCATAGTATTTGGGCCCAAAAATCTCAGAGATATGATGTCCAACCATATTGTTACCCTAGATTGCATAAGTCTGGCCTCCAGTACTACTGCAAGGAACCTTGGAGTTATTTTTGATCAGGATCTGTCCTTTAAGTCACATATAAAACAAATCTCTAGAACAGCCTTCTTCCACCTACGGAACATTGCCAAAATTAGGAGCATACTGTCTCAAAGTGATGCCGAAAAACTGGTCCATGCATTTGTTACTTCTAGGTTGGACTACTGTAATTCCCTACTTTCAGGATGCCCCAGTAACTAAAGAGCCTGCAATTAATCCAAAATGCTGCAGCAAGAGTGCTGACTGGAACTAGCAAGAGAGATCATATTTCACCTTCACTAGCTTCTCTCCATTGGCTTCCTATTAAATTTAGAATAGAATTTAAAACCCTGCTTCTTACATATAAAGCTCTGAATGGTCAGGCTCCATCATATATAGAAGATCTCATAGCACCATATCATCCCAGTAGACCACTTCGCTCTCAGAATGCAGGCCTACTTGTGGTTCCCAGAATTTCCAAAAGTAGAATGGGAGGCAGAGCCTTTAGCTATCAAGCTCCTCTCTTGTGGAACCAGCTCCCAGTTCAGATTCGGGAAGCAGACACCCTCTCTACTTTTAAGTCTAGGCTTAAAACCTTCCTTTTTAATAAAGCATATAGTTAGTTATAGTTATGCTGCCATAGGCTTAGACTGCTGGGGGACCCACCCCCCAATGCACTGAGCTCCTTTCCTCCTCTTGACCATCTCTCCTCTCCTCTCACCCCGCAATTGTCACCACTGTATGTCATTAACTCTGTGTGTTCTCTCCCGTAGTTGTCTTTGTCCTCCTCTGTCCCCCTCTCTCTGTCCCTTTCTGCAGGTGTCCCCCGGCTTTGAAGCTGTGTTCCAGCGTGCAGCTACTGGTCCTACCAATCTGCCCGATGTTTTGTTGTTGCTTTTTGTTGCTCTGCTGTTTTCTCTCTCCCCTTTCCACTCACCCCAACCGGTCGAGGCAGATGGCCGTCCACCCTGAGCCTGGTTCTGCTGGAGGTTTCTTCCGTTAAAGGGAGTTTTTCCTCTCCACTGTTGCCTATGGCTTGCTCCAGGGGGAATTGTTGGGTTCTCTTTATATATCTTTATAATCTTGACTTTATTCTGTAAAGTGCCCTGAGATGACTTTGTTGTGAATTGGCGCTATATAAATAAAGTTGAATTGAATTGAATTGAAAACTAGGCTCAACAGAACTATGGCTCTTAGTCAGCCTGGCTACAGTGCTGAACAGAAACTGGGGGTTGTTCTTGTTTTCTTCTATTAATGATGAATAATATGCTGTTCTGGCATCACTGAGAGCTTTTTTGTACATTTTTAAACTATTTTTCCAGGCTAAATGAGATTCTTCTAAATTTCTGAAACGTCACTTCCTTTCCAACTTTCGTGTTGCCTGTTTTAAGTTGCGTGTTTGTGAACTATACCATGGAGATCACCTCTTCTGGTTTACTGCCTTCTTTTTCAGAGGGGCAACACTATCGAGTATTGTACGTAGTGAGGCTGCAGAATTGTCAACAAGATAATCAAGTTGTGCAGGAGTAACAATAAGGAGACTACTTTCCATTGTATTAACATATGGTGAAGCAAATGATGAAGAAATAATTTCTTTAAATTTGTTGACAGCTTTTTCACTTAAGCATCTGCTATAGTAGAATTTTTCCCTAACTGCTGTATAGTCTGTTATTGTAAATTTAAATGTTTTTAGAAAATGGTCAGACAGAAGAGAATTGTGAGGAAATAATGTTATATTATCCGTTTCAATGCCATATGTAGGGACAAAGGACTGGAGGACGGTACACGATAACAAATAATAGTGGTTTTTGAGTTTTTCAGTTTGGGTGTGAAAGGTTAAGAGTAAGACTCTCAAATGAGTTATAGCTATGTTTAGGTCTAGGAATTATTGATAAGTTAGAATGGAAGATTGCTGCAACTCCTCCACCTCAGCCTGTGCTTCTAGGAACATGATAATTAATATGACTCATTTAAACTGACATATTCTTCCTGCTGCAACCAAGTTTCAGTAAGACAAAATAAATCCAAAACAGAGATTTAGAAGAGAGAGATCTGATATTTAATAATCCACATTTAATAGTTCTGGGGTTTTGTTCTGTAAGAGGAGTAGTCTCAACTTTTATTAGGTTATTATGATTAACTCCTCTTGTTGTCATTTTTGGTTTATGTATCAAGACCCAATATGACCAGCACCTGTACAATGAGTTTGGTTGTGTATTACGTGAGGTAGGGTCTGATCTTTCTGATGTTGGAGAGGGCAAATCTGCATGATTTGATCCTTAAAGGTCAGTTGGTCGTCGATGACGACCCCCAGATTTCTGTCCTCCTTAGTGGGGACAATCCCTGTGGATCCAATGTTAATTCCGATGTTTTGTTGTGTCAAAGGTCTGTCTGGGAAGACAAGGACTTCTGTCTTGGAGAGGTCGAGCTGAAGATGTCTCTCTGTCATCCAAGCAGAGATGTTTGAGAGACAGGCAGAAAGGCGTAATGGAGTCATCCGGTGGAAGGGACAGGAAGAGCTGTGTGTCATCAGCATAGCAGTGATAGGAAAAGCCATGTGAGTGGGTGATAGAACCCAGGAAAGTAGTGTAGACAGAAATAAGAAGAGGACCAAGAACTGAACCTTGCAGCACACCAGGCGACTAAACCAAGAGGCTATGAGAGAAAGTTCTGTGCAGCAGCAGAGAGAGAACAGCAGACAGGAGAGAAGATACTGGAGCTGTTATCATCAGTCTGCACATATCAAACATTTTTTTGAATAGGGGTGATTACCTGTTGGATCTGTTCTCCCATGTGAAGGACTATGAGACTAAAACAGGTCTGAGAGTTCTTCCATCATTACTGTCAGTTTTCCAGTCAGCTCCTACAGTCTGGTTCATAAACCTCTCAAAGAGAAAGACCTCCATCCTCCTGGAAGTGCTGAAACTACAACCAGAGAAGAAACCAGTGGAGCTGACAGGATGGTCAGATGAAGAGAGTGAAGTGAGGAGTTTCCTACAGTGTCTGCCTTATATCTCACAGCTCAGGTAAATGGAACATGATTTAACTCTACAGTGAGTTATGCAAATGTTTTATGTTGCAGAAGTTCTAACATCAGTTTACTAATGAAATGATTTGTAAGATTAGTAATTTACTTAATGGGTAGTTTGATATTTTGTATTTGTGTATGATAAGTTTATAAAATAGGAGTCAAATATAAACATCCCAACAGTTTCTAATCTAAAGTAGTTAATGTCAACTTCACCTTGATCAACTGTAGCATGATAATGGTGTGTGTGTGTGTGTGTGTGTGTGTGTGTGTGTGTGTGTGTGTGTGTATATTCTCAGACAGATGTTATTCCACTAAAGTCTAATATCAAACATACACTGACAGTAACTTGTCTTCATGAAGATCAGTGACCAAACACACAAAGCAAAGATAGAATGAAATGTGAAGAAGAATAAAAATGTAAGAATTCAGCCCTGCTAATAGAAAAACATGACGTTGAAACACAAATGTAATTCAGAGAATGATGTGAATCCAAAATAATAGTATCTTTAAAACAGTTAATGAAACCAAAGAGAAGTATGTTCAGCTGCCTCTTAGTTTCTAACTATAATGAACTTTACTGACCATGATAAGATTTGTACCAGTGAACAACAAATGAAGAGTTCAGACACCTTCAGTATGAATCATCATCATTTTGTGTCTCTACTCACACATGTAGTTCAACGTGATGGTAGTTTACACATCAAGAGCAGGATGAAGCATTGCATGATGGGAATTGTTGTACAACTACTGGACATGATAATGACTTTTAGATGTTTTGCTTTGTAATATATTCATATATTGTTCATGTCTGGTAAAACTCATCCACCAAGTACAATTACATTTCATTTAATACAGGACATTTACAAGCTAATATCTGTTCATAGTGTGTGTTTGTTTTTTTAGTAGCTGAGATCAGATATTCACAAAATGTTTCTTTCTCACTGTTCCAGTTTTGATCCTCAGTCATCAGATCCTTCAGAAGAAACCAGGATCTTTGTGAATCTGTTCTGTGCAGCAGCAGAGAGAGAACAGCAGACAAGAGAGAAGATACTGGAGCTGTTATCATCAGTCTGCACATATCAAACATTCCCTTTGGGTGATGATGATGATGATGATCCAGAATATCAGTGTGATTTCCTGTTGGATCTGTTCTCCCATGTGAAGGACTATGAGACTAAAACAGGTCTGAGAGTTCTTCCATCATTACTGTCAGTTTTCCAGTCAGCTCCTACAGTCTGGTTCATAAACCTCTCAGAGAGAAAGACCTCCATCCTCCTGGAAGTGCTGAAACTACAACCAGAGAAGAAACCAGTGAAGCTGACAGGATGGTCAGATGAAGAGAGTGAAGTGAGGAGTTTCCTACAGTGTCTGCCTTATATCTCACAGCTCAGGTAAATGATTGTAGTGAACATTTGTGGAGCTGTGTTCTCACATCGACACCACCTCACTGTTAGTTTGAAAGTTAAAATGTGTTCAGCTGATGTGTCCACATAAACATCACATCATGGAGTGTAGTTATAATGTCCTACATTTCCCAGAGTTCAGTAGGACCTAAAGGCAGCTTTCCTACAGAGAACTGCTCATCTCTCATTAACTGATACATGTTTACTTCACTAAGCTCCCAGTTTGTTCTGAACATTAACTGTTGTTATTGTGAAGCAGCAGAGACGATCGCACAGTGTTGATGATTAGAAGTTCAGTTGTTCCTCAGGAGCAGTGATTAACTGCTGTGTTTGTCTGTTTTTCTACTGTCCTGCAGCTTTGTTCTTGGTTTGTGCTACCGATATTAGCATTTGTAGCATTGCCATTACTCCAGTGTGAGAAAAACTACAGTCAAAAATTGTTGTTAGTTAATATTCATAGTTTATACATAATATTTAATGTAAATTGAGGTGGTAAAAATGTTAATTCATTTAAAAAATGTGTTTATTTCAGTTTAATTATTCAAGAAGATGCACCATGTTAGTACAAAGGTCCTTTCATCAACATAAAAGGTGAATTAGTTTGTTAAAAAAATACTTCAATATTTAAAATTACATTGGTGCAAAAACGTTGCATGAAGAACATTTGTACTAGCTCACTGTGCATTCAATAATATGTTGATGAAAAAAATAATGTTTTTTCTCTTTTTGCCATCTCAAACAGGTGGATGCACACTTTTGGACCTAACTGTGAGCCTAGAAATAAATACATTGGAAAAGTAGTGAGATTCCAGGAATGTAGCCTCGGGGTTTTGCACACACAGCGTACAGTCCTACAGCAGCTGATAGAGACCTAACAGAAGTTTTATACTAGTGGTCTGGAAGACACACTTTTCTGAGGGCTTACATCCCACCTTTGATCAGTGTCTGTGTTTGATTTAGCCCCAAGGCTTCTGTAAAACACTCCACAAGCCTAAGACTGTGTGTGTGTGTGTGTGTGTGTTAGTTAGGATAAATGTGTGTTTGACTTGTGTTACTGTATGTGCATTTTGGGTCCAGCTACATGTAACATACATTGTGTGTGTGTGCGTGTTCCTGCATTGCCTGTCTGGAAATTAGTTTGATAGATGTAAGTGGTGCGTGTGACTCCCATGTTGCACCACTCTACCCCTAACATCCATCTTCAACCTCTCCCTTAGCCAGTGCACCGTTGCTTCGTGCAAGACCACAACCATCGTCCCCCTGCCTAAGAAGAGCCCACCCACCTGCCTGAGTGACTACAGGCCAGTGGCACTCACTCCAATCATTATGAAGTGTTTCGAGAGACATTCAGAGCAGCATACCAGACACTACCGGCCCAACGGGGTTGTGTACTCAGCCCCATCCTCTACACCCTGTTCACCTATGACTGTGTGGCCTCCCACAAGGACAACATCATCCTGAAGTTTGCGGACGACACCGCAGTCATAGGACGCGTCGCTGGCGGTGACGAGGCAGCTTACAGGAGGGAGGTGGCCAGTCTGGTGTCATGGTGTGGAGACAACAACCTCACCCTCAACACGGACAAGACGAAGGAGATGATAATGGACATGAGAAAGGAGAGGAGAACGCATCAGCCACTGTTCATCCGGGAGCTTGAAGTGGACAGGGTGAGCAGCTTTAAATACCTGGGTGTCCACATCAGTGAGGACCTCACTTGGACACCTCATGTCACGCAGCTGGTCAAGAAGGCCCAACAGCGGCTGTATTTTTTGAGGAGGCTGAGGAAGTTTGGCATGTCGCCCAAGATCCTCAGCAACTTCTACAGCTGCGTCATTGAGAGTGTCCTGACCAACTGCATCACTGTGTGGTACGGCAGCACTACTGCCATGGACCAAACGCCTGCAGAGAGTGAAGACTGCGCAGAAGATCACCAGGACTCCACTGCCCTCTCTGCAGAGCATCTACCACCGCAGAGTCCACAGGAGAGCTGCTTCCACCCTCAAAGACCCCTCCCACCCCCAGCACGGACTGTTCACACTTCTACCCTCAAGACGGAGGTACAGAAGTGTGAAATGCAGGACTTCAAGACTGAAGAACTCTTTCTTCCCCTCTGCCATCAGACTCCTAAACAACTGACAGGAGTTGCATCCATGGACATAACTGTTTACATTGATTTACATTTTGCACTTGCACATTCAGAACTGCACTACGTCACTTTTATTACCTTTACTGCTCTTATCTGCTCTCTTCTTTATTTTATTTGTATTTTATTTTGTATCAGTGGCTTTTGTTCTGTTTTTTTAGACTCTTCAGCAACAACATTGTGGACAAAACTCCCTTTAAGAAACAGAAGTTATCTTTGTTGTCGGCACAGTGGAGCTCTTTAATGAATCACTTACACTTCCTCAGACCTGGTCTCAACATGCAGGATCCACCATGATCCACTCTGGACAAAGATACACAATCAATTCAGTTAATGTCCATCATTATATTCTCTATTATATATACAGTTTATTTTATTTATTTATTGTCATGTTCAGATCGTGTGGACGCAGCGGCTCCTCAGAAATGTGTCTTTTTATTTGCATTTGTCTTTTTGTCCTGTTTTGTCACGGACACCCATCCTACAGCCATCAGGACTTGATAAGCAAGACTACAGTTTCTAACTGAAGCCACAGGAACTAACGGTTGTCATTGTTACTGCTGTTTACATCCTGCCAGATGCAAGCGTCAGCTCTGAACAAACAGCAGAGGGCTCATTCATATCATTGCTGGGAATTTCAACCAACAAGCCAGTTTTCCCCAATTTCCATCAACATGTCAAGTGTCCAAGGAGGGAAACACACTTGATCATGTACACTCAAACTTTAAGCCTGCCTCCAGAGCTAAACCCCTCCCTCACCTGCGGGTCCTCAGGAGAAAATACCTGCTGCTGGCTTTGTATCAGGCCTCTGTGGAGAGCGCTGACATGTTGTACGGGTGAAGGTGATAGATACAGCTCAAAAAGTCACGAGCTGCCCTCTGCCCTCCCTGGAGGATATATGCAGGTCTCGCTGCCTTAGTAAAGTCAAGGCCATCACAGATGCTTCACATCACATGTCATCACTCGTTTGACCTGTTGTCATCCGGATGACGCTTCAGGTCATTAAAGTCCAGGCTAACAAACCGTTTGTTCCCCTGGGCCATAAAAAAACTTCATTTTAGTATTGTGTCATATTTTAGTGCACTGTTGTTATTGAGAAGAGCAGCCACAGCTTCATTGTACTTTTTATGTGAAATGACACTTCAGCCTGTATCAGTGTCTTTTGTTTGTCTTCACCAACAACATTGTGGACAAAACTCCCTTTGAGAAACACCAGCAGTTTGAAAATCGGTGAGTGAAGTGATGTGATAATCGGAGAGAAATTCAAGAAACTATTGCAGTTGTAAAAGTACTGTACTGATACTGTGTTTGTGGCAGTCAGCTCATACAGTACAGTTTTACAGCAGTGTTTCATGATCCTCGTCTCTTTTTGAATATACTGTCAGTTTAAATATACTTTTTATTTGATATTTTTAAACTAATTGATACAAGAGATAATGACATATGACATTTTATAAATAAAATGCTTTATTATAAACTTGTAGTGATTTTTAAAAAGACTGAAATTATTTTAAAGATGAATCAGTCGTGTAGCCCTGAATGAGCTGATACTTGACTTTTAATGGTATTTTTTTAGTTCATTATTATAATCAGATAATCAGGGGAACAGTGGCTTTGGTTCGTCTTTCTCCAACTGTGCATGTGCAGAACCAAAGGCTGCAGACAACAAGCTGCACACAGCTGAGTGAAAGAATGAATGAAAGTACAGATTGTTTACAAGTTAACAGGGTGATGCTGCCTCAATAAAAACCAAAGTCAGCGTAATTTTACACAAAGTGTCTCGTAGAAGTCAAAATAAGTCACTTTCCTCTGTGGATTTTTTAAAACGCAGACCGGTGTTGATCAGCTGGAACACGAAACATAAAATAAGTCAGACGTGGGGAAACTAGGTTAATCTACTGATTTCTCTGAGTAACCTGGTTCCTTAGATCCATGTTAATGCAGCCATTGAGTTCATGAGAAGCCACATGATCCTGAGCTTTAAAAATCCATCCAGAGGCCATTTTAAGTTGGACAGTTTCTTTGTTGTGTCCTCGTCATGGACACAAGGCTGATACTGTAAGTCCTACTGTGTGTCTCCTTGTGTCCTGAGGACTGCAGTACTGTACTTTGAAACATCTGCAACCAGCAGCTCTGAACAGACTTTAACCCTCATTCCTCAGGTTGATGTCTTTAGAATGTCCCTGGTCTCCTCCTGTCCAATAGTCTTAGTATCTATCGTTATCTGACCTCATTGCTGCTTTTTCAGCCTCACCCGCTCTGATTTGTCTGTGGAAGACACAGTGTGGTTGTTCTTGTCCTTCATATAACAGCTTACACACTCATGCTGTTGCAGAGACACAGCTTCTGTTTTCTGATGAAGATGATTACAATGCTAATGCTGGTTGGGTTTGAGGAAAATCTCTGCTCATTGCAGCTGTTTCCCTTCACCTGACACAGCGTCTGGACACAAGTGGTATAAAGTAACTAAGTACATTTACTCAAGTACTTAATGTGTGTAACAATTTGAAGGTACTTGTATTTCACTTGAGTCTTTGCATTTTATGTAACTTTTCCTCCACTACATGTATCTGTCAGCTTCAGTTTCTTTTTCTGAAAAACAAACTAATGAACTAATAGAGGCTGATGCTTTATTGTCAGTGCTTGAGTTAAAATCAGCTTCACCTTTACCTGCTGCAACACTGATGCATCACACATGCTTCAATAATGATTTCATCTCATTAGTGTATTTGGATGCTAAGACTTTTATTTACAGTGTGAAGATTGTAGATTTCTGCAGAACCTTTATTTATTTATGAGGCTCATGTGGAACAAATCATCATGTTCACTACACTTTAAATACTTTGTTTTAATCAGGAAACATCACTGATCATTACTATTAATAAAGTCCATCAGTCAGTGTGCCGTTTTTCAAAATAAGACAAGAGACAAATCAGTGATTCATGACTGGAATAAAGTTCCAGCAGCTTGTTTTCTGAGGAGGAAACAATAAACACTGAAATAAAGATTCATTCAAGTTCTGAGTTCTACTCACACAAGTAATGATGGAGCTCATATGTTTGTCCAGCAGCTCAGACAAAAACTGGTTTAGATTTCCCTCAATGCAGCAAAGTGAGGAAATTCAATGAGAACAGTGGGACTGTCCTCACTGTCTCAAGTCTTCACTTCTTTAAGATTGAACAAAAACTGTAAAAGCTCTAAGAACACGTCTGAGGTCAAAGTCTGATCCTTTATGGTCATTGAACTCCACCTGCTGCAGTAAAGTAACAACAGACTTCCTTCTACACATGGTGGAAAATACCTGGTACTTTACATTTCTACTTCTTGAGGACTGGTGTTGTGTTATTGAGTAACAAAGCAAACAGAGTTTCATGTTACGTCGCTGAAAGTCAGGTTTAACCTGACACCAAGTCTTTGTATTGTTTTATACTTAAAATATTAAAATGCACACACAAATAAATTACAGAGAAATCAAATGATTTCAAATGATCAAGTTAAAACCACGAGTGTGTTCAGAATAATATTTAAAATCAATATATCAATAATATCTTTAAGTTGTTTTCAGACTGATGTTACAGTTCGTGTTGTAGCACATTTGTTTGGTTTTCAGTCTTTTTGTCACCAAGACATCAGAATATTATGACTGATACAATTTACTTTTATTGCCCTAAGCCCTGAAATAATGAAGATAATTAGTAAAAACATGTTTGATATATCTATAATACAGTTTACACTTAATGAGCAGTCAGCAACATGTTGATCCTGTAATGATGGAAGCTTCATTTTAAAAGGACCCAAAGACGAACAAGTTTACAAGGAATCATTTAGAACTGTTTCTAGAATGATCTGATTAAATCCACAAATCTGAAAAACTTGTGTGTAACTGAAAGTCCAAATCTGTCCAACACTGACACAGTGTCTCCAACAGGACAAGACTCCCTGCTCTACTCTGGACACAGAGACAACCAGGAACCAAATGACAAGAACCCAAACCCAGCATATAGAGGTTCAGTGAATGTGGTGTTGTAGGTGTGGACGTGGATCAGTTTGTCAGAGGAGACTCTGTAGAAGGACAGAGTCCCAGCAGGACAGTCCACATACACTGCTACTCTGTTAGAGCCTGAGGACGAGGGGATGTTTGTTCCTTTATTGTTATGTTTGACATAGTAACTATTTTCATCATCATCATAATCATGACAGCACTCCAGACTCCAGGACTGATCATTGTCTCCAAACACACAGTCTCTACTTTGTCCTTTTCTGCTGATTCCTCTGTAACTCACAGATATAAAAGCCACTCCGCTCCACTCCACCTCCCAGTAACAGCGACCAGTCAGACCATCACTACACAGCAGCTGATAGACGTTATCAAATCTGTCTGGATGATCAGGATACGACTGATCCTCCTCCACATGTTTCACCTTCCTGTTGTTGTCAGACAGTCGTTGTTTCCTGTTCACTGTGTTTGTGTCGATTGTGAGTTGACAGAAATCTGATGGAGACAACAAGACACAAACAGCTGCAGTTATTAATCCATCATCTGTTCATTTCTTGACACTTTGATGATGTGAATGAGTGATGTGACAGTTTGAAGATGGTTGAATGTTGCTGCTTTGTTTCCATCAATCTCATTAAAAATACACTTACACTTCCTCAGACCTGGTCTCAGCCATCGTTCTCCACCAGGCTCCACCCTGAAAGGAGGAGGGGGGTCAGAGCAGCACATTCTCTGTCAGCATGCACACATGGACATTACATGGCTCTAACTGACATATTTTGGTGTATTTACATCTAAATGATTTTTGCCTGCAGCAGGTGTCTTCATACCTGAGAGTGTCCAGTCTCCAGAGTGGATCATTAAGTCCAGCAGACAGCAGCTTCACTCCTGAGTCTCCTGGATGATTGTAGCTCAGGTCCAGTTCTCTCAGATGGGAGGAGTTGGAGCTCAGAGCTGAGGCCAGAGAAGCACAACCTTCCTCTGTGATCAGGCAACCTGACAGTCTGTAGAGACACAAAATGCCACATAAGAACCTTCACTGAACACAAAAAGCAATGCTCACATTTGGTAAAATGTACTTTACACAGAGGCTGTTATTTATTCATGTTAATCTGATTAGAAATGCTCAAATGTTACACAGGTGGATGAATCCTGACCTGAGAGTTTGCAGTTTACACTGTGGACTCTCCAGTCCAGCACAAAGCAGCCTCACTCCTGAATCCTGCAGGTCATTGTTACTCAGGTCCAGCTCTCTGAGACTGCAGGACCGGTCGCTTAGAGGCGATGACAGAGCTTCACAGCTTCTTTCTGAGAGGTTACAGACACTCAGCCTGGAGAGGAAATAATACTAATAAAATAATAAATAATAATTTATTTATATATTTAATAATATAATATTTATATAATAATAATAATAATAATAATAATAATAATAATAAAAATGTTTGAGTTTCTTGTAGTCACATTTAAAGGATGATGACACAGTGGACAGAAAACAAATAAGATCAAGCTTAGAACTTAAACGTACAGATGAGTTTGTCTTTATCTCCTTAAGTGTATTGCAGAATAAATGAAATTGAAAAATGTTGAGAATTATCTCAAATGATTTAAGACAAACTGTAAACTGATCTGACCTGAGACTCTCCAGTTTACAGTTTGGACTCTCAAGTCCATAAGACAGTAACATCACTCCACGATCCTGCAGGTCGTTGGTACTTAGGTCCAGTTCTCTCAGGCAAGAAGACTCAGACCTGAGAACTGAAGTCAGATTTTTACAGCTTCTCTCTGAAATGTTACAGCTGCTCAGTCTGGAGAGGAAATAAATATGAACAGTGTGTTAGAGGTTCAGAAGTAACAAAAATCTCTGAAATAACAAAACGACACAGTTCTCCTGCAGAGAAGACAGTTGGAAGCTGCTACATTTGGTCATAATCTCCTTTGTTACCAAATAACATTTTGCAATTTTATTCTAACTAAGCTGAAGATGTGACCATCAGCGATAGAAATGTGATTTTGTCACCTGGGTTTCATTTAGATTTAGTCCTCTGAAAACATATCAGTTGAGCTGATAATCAGCTTTTGGAGTGTGTCTGTCAAACTAGTTCGTTAATCACTAACCTCTCAATTGTGACCAACCTGTTGATGTTTCACTGTCTAGTTCTCCTTTTAACCATCCACATAGAAACTGAGCATCACTGCAGACATACGATCTTTAAGTCTCCTGTCTCAGTGGCAATTGTCAGTGGAGAAAAAAAAAAGCTTGCAGTGAAAGCTGAATGGTGAATGCAGTGTGTGTGGAGCATGGTCAGATCAGTGATAGAGGAAAGATCAGGTTTCTTTTTGTACAGAACATGCTCCAAGACCACCTCCTGAATTCTATATTTAAAGTTGGGTTTGTTTTCATTCATCTTTCTTATTAGGCCTGATTCAATTATGACCTAATAGTTATATTTAACATAGGTAAATATGTGTTTATGGTTTCAGAATCTGACAAATTGAAGTAAATGTGATCTACTTAGTCTGACACTGTACCATGTGTATCAAGTTATAAGAGTTAATGTGTCTTCAACTATGAAGCTGAAGTTTGGAGTCACAGCTGTTACTCTGGTTTATATTTGAACATGAGATGTGGTGTGGCTTGGAAATTGTCATTCAACACGCTTTTCCACAAGTGGAATGAAGAAAGTCAAGTGAAGTTACATCCTCTCATACAGACACAGGATGCAGTTAGTTGACCATTGCTACAGCTTTTGAGGTCCAGGCCCTTTTTGGACCAGACAAAATAATACAGTTTTCACTTTCCACTAGTTCTTTGATGTTGACTTGGTGTGTGGGTGTCCTCAGGCACAGGGCAGCTGTGTCTCAGTAACCAGAGTGGTTTGTCCATTAATCAGTGTAAAGACACAAAAAGGGTCCTTAGCCTGCTTGCTGCCATTTAGCAGTTTTTCTGTTCTGACTCTTTATTGTAATTGTAGCCCTACATATCTACAGGTGTAGTCTAAGATTGTAAATCATTCTACATTTTTGCCATATTCAGCAACATTTGAAGGGACACATTGAACTGTGTGTGCATGTGCACAGCAAAGGGGGAAAGAAATGTGAGTTTGGCCAGTTGATTCCAGCTAATCGACCCAAGTGCTGCTCACAGCCAACAAAGAGGTAGAGAGAGACATGGAAGAAAGTCATTTTTAGTGCTAGTTAACCAAATATGGTACATTACCACTATGTAGATGGTTGATTATCTTAAACATATTGATTCCTTCTTATAGCAACATGAAGAATGTTCAATAAATAAAAATCCATCCATATCCACTGGTGTGATAATCCTAACAGTTTATCTATGTCTGTAATGCCTGAATGTTTTCATATTCTCAGCTGATTTGCTCCCATTTCATATTTCAGAAAGATGTTTGAGCTGTATCAATCAATAATGTCAGAACTATTGGAGGTGATAAATCTCCACCCATTGAAAACAAACAGACCTGAGAGTCTCCAGTCTGCAGTGTGGACTCTTCAGTCCATCAGAGAGTAATTTCACTCCTGAATCGTGCAGTTTGTTGTTACTCAGGTCCAGTTCTCTCAGACTAGAGGACTGAGAGCTGAGAACTGAGGACAGAGCTTCACAGCTTCTCTCTGAGAGGTTACAGCCACTCAGTCTGGAGTAAAAAAAAAAACAATAAGTACATTTATTCTTTATCTTTCTAAGATTATTAATAAATGAATAAAAATACTTACTGAACTTTTGTAGAAGCTTTGACCACTGGCAGCAGCCTCAGAAGAGCCTCCTCTGAAGCAAAGTATTTATTCAGGTCAAACACGTCCAGATCTTTTTCTGATGACAGTAAGATGAAGACCAGAGCTGACCACTGAGCAGGAGACAGTTTCTCTGTGGAGAGACTTCCTGATCTCAGGTACTGTTGGATCTTCTCCACTAGAGAACAATCATTCAGTTCATTCAGACAGTGGAACAGGTTGATGCTTTTCTCTGCAGACAGATTCTCACTGATCTTCTTCTTGATGTACTGGACTGTGTCCTGATTGGTCTCTGAGCTACTTTCGGTCTGTGTCAGTAGACCGCGCAGGTGTTTGGTCTGTAATGAAAGACCAAGAAGGAAGCGAAGAAACAAGTCCAGGTGTCCATTTTGACTCTGTAAGGCCATGTTCACAGCACTCTGGTAGAAGTCTGCAAACTTACTCTTTATTGTTTTAATAATCTGGGTGGTTGATTTTGGTCTTGACAGCAGATTGACTCCAGACCTGAAGAATGTCAGATGGACATGAAGAGCAGCCAGAAACTCCTGAACACTCAGATGGACGAAGCAGAACACCTTGTCCTGGTACAGTCCTCTCTCCTCTATAAAGATCTGTGTGAACACTCCTGAGTACACTGAGGCTGCTCTGATATCGATGCCACACTCTGTCAGGTCTGATTCATAGAAGATCAGGTTTCCTTTCTGCAGCTGCTCAAAAGCCAGTTTTCCCAGAGACTCAATCATCTTCTTGTTCTCTGGACTCCAGTGTGGATCTGTCTCACCTTTACCATTATACTTGATGCTCTTCAGTCTGGTCTGAACCACCAGGAAGTGGATGTACATCTCAGTCAGGGTCTTGGGCAGCTCTCCTCCCTCTCTGGTTTTCAACACATCCTCCAGAACTGTAGCAGTGATCCAGCAGAAGACTGGGATGTGGCACATGATGTGGAGGCTTCGTGATGTCTTGATGTGGGAGATGATTCTGCTGGCCTGCTCCTCATCTCTGAATCTCTTCCTGAAGTACTCCTCCTTCTGTGGGTCAGTGAACCCTCTGACCTCTGTCACCATGTCAACACACTCAGGAGGGATCTGATTGGCTGCTGCAGGTCGTGTGGTGATCCAGAGGCGAGCAGAGGGAAGCAGGTTCCCCCTGATGAGGTTTGTCAGCAGCACATCCACTGAGGTGGACTCTGTAACATCAGTCAGGATCTCATTGTTGTGGAAGTCCAGAGGAAGTCGACACTCATCCAGACCGTCAAAGATGAACACAACCTGGAACTTTTCAAACCTGCTGATTCCTTTGGTTTCAGGAAAGAAGAGATGAACAAGTTCCAACAAGCTGAACTTTTTCTCTTTCAGCACATTCAGCTCTCTGAAAGTCAATGGAAATGTGAACTGTATGTCCTGGTTGGCTTTGTCTTCAGCCCAGTCCAGAGTGAACTTCTGTGTTAGGACTGTTTTCCCAATGCCAGCCACTCCCTTTGTCATCACTCTTCTGATTGGTCCATCTCTTCCAGGTGAGGCTTTAAAGATGTCTTCATGTCTGATTGTTGTTTCTGGTCTGACTGGTTTCCTGGATGCTGTTTCAATCTGTCTGACCTCATGTTCATCATTGACCTCTCCAGTCCCTCCCTCTGTGATGTAGAGCTCTGTGTAGATCTGATTCAGAAGAGTTGGGTTTCCTGCTTTAGTGATGCCCTCAAACACATGCTGGAACTTTTGCTTCAGGGCAGCTTTCTGTTTGCGTGAAAAAGCCCCAGCAAGAGTTTCTGAATAAAAACAGTAAATGATATCAGTGACTAGAAAAATGTCATATTTGCTTTACAGAAATTAGAAACAAAGACCACAATTGAGTTTTGGATAATAAACATAGATTGATGGATACAGGTGATGGAGAATGTTGATAGGAGATGAACTTATCAACATTACATATACACACACACACACACACAATATATATATATATATATACACACACACACACACACACACACACATTACCTGGATGACTGAGAATCTTGATTGATAATCAAAGTACACAGTCATTTTAATATGAAGTCTGGTCCTGCATTTGAACTTCTGAAATCTTTTTTCATATCTTGAAAAACAGTAAATATTCAAGCTATCCATGGCATTAAATCTTTAGATAAATCTTCTTACCTCTCTGCAGACAGTCAGCCAGCTCCTCCTGCTTCATTCTCCTCAGGAAGTTCACTGTGATCTTCAGAAATGACTCTCTGCTGCTCCTCCTCTGCTCTTCATCCTCACCATCCAACACCTCCTCATCCTCCCTCTGACTCTCTGAGCATTCTGGGTAATCTGGACTCAGACTCTTCTGGATCTTCTTCAGCTCTTTCTTCACAAAAGTGACAATGTTGTCCTCCAGCAGCTGGAACAGAAAACTATATGAATGACACAATCCAAGTAAAACCATGGAGCCAAACATCAGATCCCTGTTGGACAGACTGACAATCCACTGGTCTAAAAAGTGCAGCATGAACATTATTGTGGACACAACAGATGGAAAAGTAGTAGTTGTACATGTACAGACCATAAATATGGAGTCCAGGTGTGTTTGATGCTGCTGGGGAGACTGACCACTGGAAACCTCTGAGCTCTGCTGGTCCACTCTGTGGAGAAATCGGGAAGAATGAGCCGCTTCTATTAAATAAAGTAACATAACAAAACAAGACAAAACAAAACTACAAAGTAAGCAAAAATTGAGTGACAAGAGCAGGCCACCCAACAAGGCGGCAAGCCGCTTGTCTTTAAGGGAGGCCAGGGTTTTATAGGAAGTAGGACACTGGGCCCAGGTGCCCTAAACAACCTTAATTGGCTCCACCTGCAGGTACCTGCAAGTAGAACATACAATTGCTTGATGGGCCAGAGGGAAATCAGACCCCCCTCCAAAATAACAGGGCCCCAAAGAGAATTCCGACTGCAGAATAACTACATTTAACACTTTTACTCCAAATAAGTGTGCATACATTACCCAAACTGTTTAGCTAAAATCACAATACCTGGTCCATAGGTGACATTCCAAGGCCCAACATCCCCTGGACACATTCTCATCTCAGCAACCGGTGCACCTAGGAAGCAATTTAAGAGGCCAGGAAGAGGCAAGGGGAGTACCAACGTAAGCACACTTTTAGACCTGGTCACTTACAGGGGACTCTGGAAAATGCATCTGCCACCATGTTGTCAGAACCCTTCACATAACGGATATAAAGACAATAGGACTGTAAAACCAATGACCACCTGATCAACCTCTGATTCAGACACTGCAGAGAGTTCAGAAAAGTCAGTGGATTATGGTCGTTGTAAACAACTACAGGAAACTGTTGCAGCTAACATACACATCAAAGTGTTTTAAAGCCATGATCAAAGCCAATGTCTCCTTTTCAATCACTGAGTAATTTAACAGGTTATAGTTGAATTAAAAAAAAAAACAAAAAAAAAAACACTGACAGCTTTATCTATGCCAAGATCATCTGCTGCATGAGGACAACTCAAGCCCCCACCTGGCTGGCAACAACATACAGTTTGAAAAATTTGTCAAAATGCGGAGAGCACAAAACTGGAGCAGAACAGAGGAGTGTTTTAACCTGATCAAAAGTTTTCTGACAAGCAGGGGACCAAATGAATTTCTCTATTCCCCTAAGCAAATCCGTGAATGGTGCCACCATGGTAGAGAAGTTCCTACAGAAACTTCTGTAATAACCAACAAGGCCCAGAAAACACATCAGTTCCTTTTTAGTAGCTGGAACTGGACTGTTCTACAACCTGAACTTTGGCTCTCACTGGGTGAACTTGTCCTTGCCCCACTACTCGGGCGAGGTAAGTCACTGTTGCCCTCGCAAACTCACACTTCGCCAGGTTGACAGTAAGTCTTGTTTCCGCCAATCAAGCGAACAGTTCTCTGACGCATTTCAAGTGAGTCTCCCAAGTATCAGAAAACACAAGCACATCATCCAAATACACTATCTAGCCCTGCATGTCCCCTAATACGCGACTCATCAAGAGCTGGAACCTAACAGGAGCATTGCAGAGCCCAAAAGGCATGACAGTGTAGGAGTAAAGACCAGTTGGTGCAACAAAGGCAGTGATCTCTGGTGCAGGCTGGGAAAGAGGAACCTTACATTACCAAAATAATTGGATGTAATAATTGTTTTGAGACTTGTTTTGTTTAAATTAATGTTAATCAACACCTGGACACAGTTTGCACCATTGTACATTAATACAGAAGTTTTTTGATGAAAGGAAGCTATGAGCCGTACATTTGATACCTATGCAGGACAGAAGTAAATCAGTCAAACAAACTGCCCTGATAAGACTGAATGACAATAGAAAAAGCTTTATAGAGTTTGAGCAAAAAATATATAATTGCATCAAATAAATGAATAAATAAAGACACCATTAAAATGTGTGCAACAGCAACATTTAAAAAGCTATTAAATGCACAAGATGGGAAAAAATACTTAATTCATAAAAAATGCAGGGGTCCCAGAGATGAAATATGGTGAGCAGCCAGTTGTCCTGTCTTATGCCATGTGTTTGTGAAGCAGCTATTTTGTTTCTCCAAAGTAGAAATCTGTGCAGACTGTATGTCTGTACACAACAAACCTCAGCTTTCTAGCTATGGTTGGTTGAGATGGGTGAATCCATCAGGTCTACCGTGGTTCAGTGAGTAACATCCCAGTGGTCAAAGGTTTTCAGTGACGGAAAGAACATTCAAGCTCAAGTATTATTATTGAGAATAGAACTTTTGTTGTATAGGAATCAGCTGTTAAGGACGTAAGTGCCCATTTCCAGTAAGTTTCTGATAAGTTGAGAATCTCTGGAAACGAGTGCGGATGGCAGTGGATCAGTTGCAACAGCAGTTGTCCACATACCAGAGGATCAGGAGGTCAACACCTGTTACTCCCTGGGAAAGACACTTGGCTAAAGCAGAGGGAGGAGTTTATATATGTGGGTTGAGTAGAAACATGGTCAGAAAGCGGCCATTTAATGTGACGGAAGAGATTGAGAAGTCATTTTTATTCTGGTTTGATTGGAAATAATGAATGAAAGACATTTATTCATATTCATGTGTAATTTGGGTGTAACGTTCTGGGCCATGTTGTCCACAGACCTCAGAATTTTAAATCTAGTAAAGAGGGCTTTGGAATTGTTGGAACTAGATTGGGTAACGTGTGATCAGGAAGTGGCCTGGGATATGCTTACAGCATCTTTGTCTTTTGTTCCCTTAATGTTTTGTAATGTAGACTTACTTTCCCAGTGGTGAATGTTTTCTGAAATTAAATGGTTGCTCCATGGAGTGACTACTCTTGATGGACACACAGCTGGGCTCAGGTCCAGCTTCAAGGACAGCTAATGCCACATCAACACTGGTACAGAGAAAAGACAAACCGAGACAAAAATTCACTTTGGTTTTAAACCACAAACACTGCAGGATTATTAGAAAATGATAAACTGAGTGATGGACCTGTTTAGACTGTTTACCAATCTTGACTGGATGCTGCCATAATTACTGTCCTTGATTCATATTAGATCTTGAATTGGATGCGATGAGGGATGTGGTCATCAAGAGTGAGGCTAAAGAGGTTTGGATGTATTGGAGTTTATGGGGAGTTGTCAGAGTGACTTAACCTGCCCATTGCCCATCGCATAGTCAAGAGCCAGTATTCAGTCCACAAACTTTAATGTAGAAATCACAAATAGCAAATGTATTTTCTTCACTTCTCTAGCAACAACTTGAATCATTTATTCCCGGTGCCCCTTTCATACTGGGTTTTGGTACCCGACTCTAGATCAGACCCTAACTTTCTGAATTTGCTGCCCAATTTCTCAAACAGGCAATAGTTATACCTCGTCTTCACTACTGCATAGTTATTTCAATTTGCTGAGTTCAAACTGTATGTTGACTAAAACTAAACTGAAAAAAGATTGTTTAGAGGTTACTGATGAATTAAGTTGGCTGTAAAACTCCCTGTAGGTGTACTGACAGTATGTAAAGTAAAGATCTGACTATGACCAGTTTGGATCGATGAGGATCCCTCAGCTGCACAGAGGTTCAAAATGTTTCAGCCTGAAATCCAAACTGTCATCTTCACATCTTTTCTTAACTGTCACATACTGGATGACACTTTCTACCTGCAAAATAAATGATGTTTTAATGTGAAGTTTTTGTTGATGGTATTTAGAAGTTAATGTTTGCTGTTAATGTTTCCGTTAATGTTTTGTAATGTTGCAGAAATTGTAAAGTAACTTGAAGCGCACTTACTTTCCCAGTAGTGAACAGTTTCTGAAATACAACGGTTGCTCTATAGAGCGACCGCTCTTGATGGACACACAGCTGGGTTCAGGTCCAGGTCCAGCAGAGTCTGGTCTGTGCAGCTTCTCTGGTCTTGAACACAACACAGACAGAGGTCAGAGTGTGAATAATGATGATGATTCGTTAATGATTTTAAACAAATCAGATTCCACTGACAAGAGCTGAAACGTGAAAGTTAAATATTGTTGGCCCAGAATCTATGAGTATGTAAAGTAAAGCTCTATGGAAGGTGAATTTATCAATATGACAAAAAATAAATTATTAGTTACAAATACTGATGTTGGCATATTTTCAGTGTCAATGCCAACGACTAATTATGGAAGCTCTTTATTACAAACTGAGCTGTAAATGTATGATGGATAAAAAACTGCTGTCTTTCTGTCAGTTTAAATATATTACATTCCATCAGTAGACTGTCTGAAATGAAGAGGATGCTCCATTGACCAGCCACTCTTCATGGACACACAGCTGGGTTCAGGTCCAGGTCCAGCAGAGTCTGGTCTGTGCAGCTTCTCTGGTCTTGAACACAACACAGACAGAGGTCAGAGTGTGAATAATGATGGTGGAGTGATTGTTGGTGCTGAGCTCTGACATGGAGAAGAGTCATGGACAGTTAGAGATCCTCATCTCACCTCTGAGCTTTGGTCTGACTCTCAGGTTCCCCACACCGAGGTTTTTTACTGGGAGGGTCTCCCTCCTCTCTGTCCTCACACTGATCCATGCTTCTGAATTCACACACACATTCTACCTTCCTGTGGAGAGAAAACACACATCCTTCATCTGCTGCTCCACGTCAATCATCAGTCTGAGATGGAGGCACCAAGATAAACACCAGCACACACACGATGCAAGACATTCACTGCCAAACACAAGGACTGAGGATCATAGACTTAATCATCACAATCTCTATGTCCACAGCATCTACTGTTCTGTAAATGCAACATGTGGGACTTTCCTCTTTCAAGTTCCCACATGACCTGGAGCAGAACTGTGATGCACATTAAGACATGTGGACAGAATTCTTTTCTTTATTTTACTTAACAGTGACCTTCAACAGTTATGTGCAGTAGGACTGTATATAAATAGTAATTGTTTTTGTCAAACAGAGGCTGTGTATGTGGACATACAGTTAGGTGAAAAAATTTGTATCACTTATTTTGAAATGTTAGAAAAAGTAAAACAAAGAATATTTTTCATCAACATGTTTAATACACATTCAGCTACTACAAATCTTCTTTTATCGCAAATGAGTTAAGCTTTTTTTTAAATTAATTTATAAAGAAGGATGCAAACTTTTGCACTTTTCTTTTTTTTTGTCCTTTCAGCTTATCCCGTGAGTTCAGGGTTGCCACAGCGGATTATGTTTGTTTGGCCCTTCCTGATGCAACCCTCCCCAATTTCTACCAGGCTTGGACCGGCACTGCACAGCTGGGGAGTTCAGCGTCTTACCCAGAGACACGACAAATATCGAACCACTGACCCTGTGGTCCGTGGACGACTGCCTTACCTACTGAGCTATAGCCGCCACACAATTTTTAAATTTTCATATTTTACCATAATCCGCACACTCCTTTTTTTGTACTAGTGGAACGGGCAGGAGAATTTTTAGACTGCAGTATTACTATTTCAAGGACCTGAATATTTTTTCACCTTCAAATGAGAACTTTCATATACACAATCTAAACACAAGTAGCATAATGTTTACATTTTAAACTTCTCGATAAATCCAAAGTTGCACCTGTGGCCAACACCAAATGTGCATTAAACCCTATCAACCAACCAAACACAGAGACAGAGCAGCATCACACACTAATGTAACATCAGAGACAGAAAATGTCAGTGGTTTCCTGTCAGCAGCACCGTTTTCCTGTAGCTGCTCCCATCAGGTTCTATGGTCTGACTCAGCAGCACCTTCATACCTGAACCCCATCATCCAGGTTTAAAAGGCTTTTCTCCCACGGGGCTCTGCCGACAAACTGCTGAAAGCAATCACACTAATAACCTTTATGTAAAGTTATATTGAAATTACAGTGAATTACATTTACTTTGACGCAGGAAGGTAGAGCGGTTCTCCCCCAATCTCGCAGTTGCTGGTTCGATCCCCGGCTCCACCAATCATATGTCGAAGTGTCCTTGGGCAAGATACTGAACCCCAATTTAGTTGCTGCCGGTGAGTGTTGGTGTGTGAGTGTGAATGGGTGAATAAGAAGCAGTGTATAGATTTGAGTACTAATAGGTAGAAAAGCGCTATATACCGTAAATGCAGACCATTTATTGACGGTAATGAAAAAGGCGGAAGTACTGGAACGGAGCTACCTCTCTGGCCCAGTGTTTTTTATCTTACTGTAAACTCAAAAACTACTATTATCCTCTGAACTGTCCCTCCACAGTGTCTCCTTTGGTTCCTGACAGAGACGGTATGAGCTGTGGTCCAGCGGATGTCCGGCCGAGCTCAGACCGCATTTACTGTCTCAGACAGCGGGAGAGCAGCGGCTCATCTCCGTCTCCTCCACAGACTGATTCAGGCAGGAAAAGCTGCTTCAGGCCTCAGTAACAAGGACTCTGTTTTTGCCTACTGACCATCAGCTGACTCAAATTTTCTTCTCCTGTTTCTAACATGGCGGTTGTTTGTCTGCTTCGCTCCTAGTTCACAGTTGAAGCTGTGATTCTATGAACGTGTACAATTCAACAGCAGATTTCTACAGTAACTAAACCAACAACGACTAATGTTCACGAGTGAAACATTAAAGTACGTTTTCTTACCTTCAGACTAAGGTTTGGATGAAGAAAACGCTCTGCGTCACAAACTTCCGTAAAAGTGAAACTAAACATTGATGGTCTTTGTCAACGTGGTTAATTAGTGAGCGTGCAGCATGTCATTCTTAGTTAAAACTACAAAAAAAGGCAGCGGCTATAAGACCCAACAGATTCTCTTCTTTCTCTTTTTTTCTACTTCAGATAAGAAATCCCATCGTATAAGGAAATAAAATGTAAAGTACTCCTCAGGCCCATATGTGAGGATTTGACAAACACTAAGTTCTTTTCTGAACAGTAAATGAGGTAGAATAACAGGACAGTAGAGGTCAGCGTTACACCCTGTAATGTACAGGATGCCGGAAATGGATTAGCAGACGAAGAAGAAGACGAAGACTCCTCCTCTTCCTATGTTCAGTTTAGTTTTACTTTAACTGAACATTGTGACGCAGCATTTTCCCACCTTTTTAAGCGCAGGTAAGTGACATGTTTTCAGTGTTTTACCGTTTAACGTTAGCGCCGCTAACTCTTGCTACTTGTTCCACCGGATTTAATAGAAAACCGCGGTTCGGTTGTTAAATCAACTCCGACTGTGATCGAACCCAAACAACTGGATTTGTTAAAGTCACTGGTCGTTACCTTCGGTTTTGTTATTTTGACCATTTGCTTCACTGGTAACGAGGCTCTGCGAATAGTAAGTCACAGGCAACGTTCTACTGACCGAGAACCTGGTGTTAGGACACAAACTGAACTTTATCACGTTCTTCCGGTTTAACCGGTTTTATATTATCTAGTGACATCAGCGTGAGTGAGGCTGTGATAGGAAGTAAAGACGACTGTGACGAGGCCTGTTAAAGACTCCGCAAACATATCACATGTCCCTAATTCAAGTGGATTTAACAAATGAAGAACATTTAGCAGAATAAAAGGAAGTACTAAGAGCAGTACAAGTGTATGGAATTAAAAAGCAGGCATATGATTGCAGTCAGAGGAGGCTTAAATTAAAGAAGTGCATATATATTTTAACATACATCTTACTTGCTATATTATTGGACTTAATTTTTTTTAGTGCTGAAAAAAAGTTTAAAGTCATTGACAAAAAAAAGGAGGGTTTGCTCTACTCCATTTGCAACAGTGTATATGCTATTTCCCCATAAGGACAGCTGTGTTAACCATGTCCGAAACAGATGCATTCAAATTGTCCATATTGTGATCTGCATTACATAATTACTATGTTTGTTTACTGTTTGAGCTTTTTGCTTCAAATTCCGACATTTCCTACACGACCTGTGTACTATTAGTTTTGGTGTGTGACTCTGTATCTTTGACAATAGTGAGCATTAAACCTTGGTCTAAAAACCAGAGCTGCTCTTTCGCTTTTTCTGTTGAGATAATCTGTGTGATTTTGGTGAAGTTGAATGATGTAAATACAGCCACACCTGCATAAATTTCCATTCATTCATCTACTGTTCTAGAATGCTGCATAATAGACCTCTATTAGCCTGAAACAGTGGTTTAGAGGGTCCTGGCTTAGATGGAACTGCTTAAATTGGACCAGGTGTGTTTTTTTTTTTTTGTTTGTTTTTTGTTTGTTTTTTTGCATTTAAAAAGCTTATACAATTTCTAAACATTTTTTAATTTTAATCCCAGGTCCCGGCTATATGCCGAAGTGTCTCTGGGCAAGACACTGAGCCCCTAACAGCCTATTCCCCTCCCCAGCTGTGCAGTGCCGATCCCAAAAGCCCGGTAGAAATTGGGGAGGGTTGCGTCAGGAAAGGCATCCGGCGTAAAAACGGTGCCAAATCAACATGCGGACAATGATCCGCTGTGGTGACCCTGAACTTATGAGATAAGCTGAAAGGAACAAAAAATGACAAAAAACCCCTAGAATATTGTTTGATAAATGTTGATCAGAAAATAACTTAAATTTTGGTTTAAAATTATTTTCTATATAATTTGGCAGCGCTTTTAAAATCTGTGGGCTAAATAATATACGGCATACTACCTGCTATTGTCATGATGTTAATTAATACATTTGTTTATTTATTTTTAATTAATTATACAACTTAATTATTAATAAATAAGATTCATGTACTGAATCTTTGTGCCCCCTTAATTTCTGGCCCAACTTGTGACGAGGCCACGCACGTTTCATAAATCAGCATATTTTTATAATTGATTACGTCGACATGTTGCACTATCCCTACTCTTTTACTGCATCCACTATTCCCTCTCCCTTTCCACTAATAATCCCAATCAGCAGTCTGCATGAACCAGTCGGCCAATAGCTGTCAAACTTTAAATCTGGTCCCCTCTGGGCTGTTAGCTGTCATTTCAGTGTTGGGTCGAAGTAAACCTCCTCCACAGCTTACATATTCTCCATCCACATCTTGAGCCTCTTCTTTACCACCAATACCACCAGTGTCTAGTCTACTTCAGAGGTTGTTCGTGTTCCATTCATAATCTTACATCACTTTTCAAAGCAGCGTAATCAGGATGGAATGTAATTACCAAAGACTCTAATCACTAAAGACTCCTTTCACTTCTCTTGTACGCTTGTCGCTTCTACAATGTTCAGATCTGCAGATTTGGCAATGGCTGCAGCAGCTGGCTTTCAGCAATCACACACATTTTCTGTAGGAAATGCCCATTCTAGTTGCATTTGAATTTTTTCATTGTTACAGATATCAGTAAAAAGTGGTGTCTTACTTGATGCACTAACAAGTGCAGAGATACCTGCATGTAGCGCCTGTTAATGTTAAAACCCCAGTTAATTTTTATATATGTTTTCCCCCTTGTTGATTAATTAATCAAAACAACAGGAATTATTTTAACGACTCTTAATCCCTAATTTCAGGATCATGTTTTCAGCCAAAAAATTTTGAATGCTGGATAGCTTCTAAATTTCACACCAGGGATCAATAAAGTGTGATAATAATTGTGTATTTTGTTTTATTAATCTTATTATGAATAGTAACTATAGTTATCAATGAATGTAGTGGAGTAAAGGTAAAATGTTTGCCTATGAAGTGTAGTAAAATTAAAGTGCTAAATAGGAAATACTCAAGTAGAATTACACCAAAGTAAATAAAGTTACTTTCTATCACCGCAACACAATGCTGGTTATACACAGAATTGTGATCAGGATGACAGAAATGCATGTCAGAACATCTAAAGCCAACCTAATGCTCAGAGTCAGACTGTAAAAAAAAAAAGTAGAATATTAAAAATAATCTCTAATTACACACATACATACACACACACAAACTCCCCACTCACTCCTACTTGGGGACGGTCTTATTCCTTCCTTCAAGCTTTGATCCTTTATCAGAGGCCTGGGAGCTTAAGGGTCCTGTGCAGTATCTTAGCTGTTCCTAGGATTGAACACTTCTGGACAGACATCTCATATGTTGTTCCTGGAATCTGCTGGAACCACTCTCCCAGTTTGGGGATCACAGCCCCCAGTGTTCCTATTACCACGAGTAGCACTTGTGCCTTCACCTTCCACGTCAAGGATCTTAGCTTGGTCATTCTCAACCATATATATTCCTTCTGCCCCTTTCACCTCTCTCTCTTCTTCCTTTTTCAGCCTCTCCTCTCTTCATTAAATTCATTTGACTGCTGTGATTTAGAGAAAAAGATTAATATTTTGTCTGAATGTCCTCTGGTTTCCTCTTCTGAGATTGTACTATGCTCAAGTTGGCTTTAATACCAGCTTTTTTACTCACATTAGTTGCATTGAGAGAAGTCTGACTGTCTCTGTGATGATTTATTAGTGATCACTTATGTTAAACTATTATTACAACACTGATTAATAAAACATCATGTGTAACATATGAAAAGTGGAAAACAAGAGACTCATTTAGTGAATAAACAGAGAATAAACAATGGCCAAATCCTTTAGACACTGGGATGTTTTGCAGCAGTTTTATATCCAGCTGATGCAAAGATGCAGGTTTTTAGATTTTTACATAACTGATCACACATCACAGGCATTATAGTTACTTTAGTTATCATTTTACATTGTATCTTATTCTTCAGATGAGTTAAGCTGGAGGTGTTTGCAGAACATACAGAGGTGAGGACACATGGCTTGTACATCCCAGTCTGCTTTGGATTACATCAAGAGGGCCAGACTTCACCTAGTGAGAGAATTACAGAATCTCTCAGTGATCGTGGAAAATCTGTACCAGCAAAGAGTTCTCAGTGATGAAGAGGTCAGTAAAATACAGGCAGAGGTATATGACTATAATAAGACCAGGAGAATACTGGACTCAGTCATGAAAAATGGGGAAGAAGCCTGCTATAAGTTCCTCAGGATTATTGACATGATGAGGAAGAGGGCAATTGGGAGGCCATCTCTCCTCCCTGACCAAAAAACTTTCATTTCAACTGAGACCAAGAAATTTGACCTTCACCACTGGATCAGCTGCTTTTCTTTTAAGGAAGAGACAAAGATGGAAACAAACTACTTACAAGGTATTTGGAAGCAGAATCCTGATTCATAACATCTTATACTTATTATTTTTTACAAAGTACATTTAAGTGGGTTTCGCATTTGTACAGATGATTAAAAGATGTCCCTCTTCAAAACTTACTGTACCCCACTCAGTACAGTGCATTTGTGTTGGTTTTATAGTTAAGAGAAAATGAAAACACTTCAGGTGGCACATAACGATGACTTTAGAATATTTTTACGGCTCTGAGTATGTATTGTAGCTAGTGTCTAACAATGTTCCTACTTTCTATGCAATGCACAGGAATTTTATGTATCAAATGATTGAGCCTTTGAAAAGTGGAAAACATTGGAAGAAATGCTGCTATATAATAACTGACATTATGAAACAGGGACAAACTCACAACTGTTAATTTCACAAGTTTGCATACAGAGCAGTACAATTGTCAGATAGTTTAACCTCTGATCAGCTCAGAACTATAAATCAAATCAAGTCCTTATTGTGAAGTTTACGAGCAGACTGGATTTATAAAACTTAGCTGTAGGTTGTACGTTTACTGCTGTTTAAACACATAGGACAATGTCTGAATGTCAAGCTTATCCCCCATTTCATCTTGATTGGGATGAGATCTGTTTTTTTGGACCAATTACAAACCACCTTTATGTATGGAGACTTCATCATATTTTGCATTGCTGGTTTTAGGTGGCATTTTAACATTTTTTTTGGTATTTATGTATTTTATTTCAGGTTCAAAGCAGAGTTACAGATATCAGGACTATCTGAAGTCAAAAGCTCTAAAAATATCACGTGACTTTTGGATGGCCAGCAAGAATCTGTTTGAAGAAAACAAGCCTGATCTGTCGTACACTTCCCTTGTGTTAGACACACAAAAGAACATTTCTCCATCTAAAATAAAGATTTTAAAGAGCAAGAAAAGCAGGATGAGTCGCCCTAAAAAGTTGAAGACCTATGTCCCTGAGGACAAACCAGAAATTTCCCCCAGTGACCTTCTGAAAACAGATAAAAACATACTGTTGGTTGGTAAACCTGGAATTGGAAAGACAGCACTTTCTCTTGAAATGTTCAAAGTCTGGGCAGAAAGAGACAACGAGGAGCTAGATTACATGTTTTACTTTGACATGAGACAAATGTCTGAAACCCCAAAGAACTTGGAGGATCTTCTTTTTAATGTGTTTAGTGAACCAGGTGAAGGCAAAGAAGAGGTCTTACAGGATATAAAGAACAATGTCACAATCATTTTTGATGGAGTCACAGATCTCTCTTCATCAGTGGTGAAGAAGCTTGTGGACAAAGACCTGCTACCTGATGCAAAGATCATCATAACGTGCAGACCAGAGGATGAAGAAGACTTCTTTCATTGGGACTTTCTCAGAGTGGAAGTGAAAGGCTTCAGTGAAAAGACCATCAAAACATATTTATCTGCAACGCTGGGTGAAGAACAGAAGAAAGTTTCGAGCAACCTGGAGTTGTTGACTCTTTGCCACGTCCCGATGTACGCGCTGATGGTGGCTGCCTGTTTTTCATCCCAACAGTCTGCACAGCCATGTACTGTCACTGAAATATACATTAACATTGTTCGTTTAAGCCTTCAGATGAACAGCAACAGATCAAAAACCAAAGACCTAAACTCCTTCATCACTAACAAGAGTGAGGAAATACTGTCTTTGGCTCAGGTTGCTTTTCTTGCAACTGAAGGAAAAACTGTGAATCTGACTAAACTGCCTTGTGAAGACATTTGTGTCCTTTCCTTCCTAAAAAGTCTTGTTGTCAAAGTTGCACATACTGAGACAATAACCAGATATGCTTTTCTCCACTACACAATTCAGGAGTTTTTTGCTGCAGTGTGGCTCTTGAAGAATCCTGATAAAATCAAGGAGGTTTTTCAGCAGTGTCTCACTGAGGACAAGAAACACATGAAACATTTGATCCCCTTCATGTGTCGATTGTTGAATGAGAAGAGCCCAACTTTAATGAAGTGTCTGATTCCAGCTCAGGAGCTCAAGACTACATCCAACTGGTTCTTCAAGGAAGCGATAAACACGTTTTTCTCTTGTCTGTGTGAGGAAGAGGACACTGAGGACAGTGGCCCTGATGTTGACATATTGTTCCTATGCCAGTGTTTGTACGAGTCCCAGTGTCCTGAAGCATGTATCTACTTTCTGGAGAAACTGGAATACCACCTGGATCTCAGTGAAAAGACTCTAGATCTTTACCCCTGCTGTGCTGTGTCCTATGTGATCACACAGTCCAAGGAGAAGAAAATACGGCTGAACCTCGAGGACGTAAAAGTCTCAGATAAAGGAATGAGTGGACTATTTGGATGCCTTCAAAATGTCCAATGGTATGCGGAGCAGAATGTAAAATATTTCTTCATCTTAACATCATTTAAAAGCTGTGGCACCTTGTTGATTCCTTATTGTAATGTTCAGAATGCTGTAGTCGTCTCCCATTTGTCTCCCATTTGTAGGTGTGACCCTCTGCCACGGCAGCTTTGGAAGATTTTCCTTCTCAGTGAAGAGCAGATGGATCACATGAGCTTACTCAGACTTGATGGAAACCAGTTGCACCTTCCAGTTGTGGGTAGAAGGCAGCTGTTTGAAAGAGCTGTTAAAGTAATGAAGAAGATTACTACTAAGGTTAACGTCTGTCTCTACTGGGACAGGGAAGCTCCTGACTACCAAGATCTGTGTGAGTCCCTCTTAGAGGCTTTGCCGAACATCAGCTCACTCAGGTATGTAACTTCTTGTTTACTGCTTATTCCACATATTTTAAGTTTTATTGTTTTGTAAAAACATAATTGTTTGGTTTTTTAATCATCACTTTACAAAAATGTGCGAAAAACACGTTGAATTAAGTGTGAATAAGAAAAATACTTTACCTGGGTCATGCATTCACACACCACATGCAAAAATTTGACCTATCAGATTTTTTTTACATTTTCAATTTAGTTTTAGAAAAGGAAAAATGAAAGAACAAGCCATAAACAAATTTACATCAAATCTCTTCAAATACTTTAAGGTTCACAGCATAATGCATTTGCACTTTCCCTCCTTCCCACAGTCACCAAATAGCTCATTACTGAACATTGTTATGGCCCAACTCAAAGCTTCTGGCTCAGTCTCAGTTTTCTATAACCTCTTTTCATCATTTGATAATTAACTCTCTTTCGGATTAAAAGCGAATGGGAGAAGGAGCTGCAGTTAACCTTATCAGAAGACCCTTAGTTAAGGTGAACTCATCCTATTGAGGTACTAGAAGGTACTGCATAAAAAAATCACAAATACGTCACAAAAGTCAAAGAATGTGAAACAACAAAAGCCACACAGCTAAAATCTGACTCATATCCAGCTGTGCTGCTGTTATACGAAACACACTGTTCAATATGAATTTGTTTACTGTCACACAGGTTCAGGATGACCTACAGAGATCCAGGAGTAAAGGACCAGGAACAACACCATGGGACAGTGGAGATGGAGAAAAAGAAACTATCAATGGATTTATGTCGGAAAGCAGCACTTCAAAGAGTAGAAAGTTTTCATAGTGTGGTGGATAAGCTCATCTCGTTGTTTTCTTTTAACAGTAGCTTACATACCATCCTCCTTGATTTGTACGAGCATTTCAAGAGTGAAGGATGTTCAAGTGTCCTTCCATCATTACAGTCAGTTTTCCAGTCAGGTCCTAGAGTCTGGTCCATAAACCTCTCAGAGAGAAAGACCTCCATCCTCCTGGAAGTGCTGAAACTACAACCAGAGAAGAAACCAGTGGAGCTGACAGGATGGTCAGATGAAGAGAGTGAAGTGAGGAGTTTCCTACAGTGTCTGCCTTATATCTCACAGCTCAGGTAAATGATTGTCCTTCATATCAGTTCGGATTTTATTTAAACCATATTCAGTGTTTTTGTTGATATTTAAACATAATTTAAGCAGAATGCATTCGACAAACCAGTCTGGATAAAAGCTTTAGTTTTTCTTGAATAAAATCATGTTTTGGTAATCCTTGTGTTTTCAGTTTCATGCCTCAACCATCAGATCCTTCAGAAGAAACAAGGTTCTTTGCGAATCTGTTCTGTGCAGCAACAGAGAGAGAACAGCAGACAGGAGAGAAGATAGTGGAGCTGTTATCATCAGTCTGCACATATCAAACATCTTCTCTGAAATCCAAATGGTGTGACTTCCTCATTGATCTGTACTCAGAGACTAAAACAGGTCTGAGAGTTCTTCCATCATTACTGTCAGTTTTCCAGTCAGCTCCTAGAGTCTGGTCCATAAACCTCTCAGAGAGAAAGACCTCCATCCTCCTGGAAGTGCTGAAACTACAACCAGAGAAGAAACCAGTGAATCTTACAGGATGGTCAGATGAAGAGAGTGAAGTGAGGAGTTTCCTACAGTGTCTGCCTTATATCTCACAGCTCAGGTAAATGATTGTAGTGAACATTTGTGGAGCGGTGTTCTCACATCGACACCACCTCACTGTTAGTTTGAAAGTTTAAAATGTGTTCAGCTGATGTGTCCACATAAACATCACATCATGGAGTGTAGTTTTAATGGTTTTTACTCAGTGATGCTTTTGACCACACGTATATAGATTAAGATTCATCATTAACATGAGCAATTTGGAATCTGTCTGACAGATAAGATTTAAACCAATGCAACGTGGTTCCTTTAATCCCAAATCCATGTTCCAGTCTCTGTAATACAATGTTGTGGTCAATGGTGTCAAACGGGGCACCAAGGTCTAGTAGGACGAGTACAGACCCAAGTCCATTATCTTACGCCAAGAAAACGTCATTGGTGACTTACCAGTGCTGTTTCTGTATTATGATGAACTCTAAATCCTGACTGAAAGTCTTCATACAAATCATTCCTGTAAAAGGTGTTCACATAATTGTTTTGCAACTACTTTTTCAAGGATTTTAGAAATAAACAAAAGATTGGATATTGGACTGTAATTGGCTAAAACACCTGGCTCAAGAAGCAGTTTTTTGTAAGCAGAGGTTTGAATACAGCAACTTTATAGGTCTTTGTACATAACCAGTTGGTACATAACCAGTTTCTAAAGATAGCTTGATCCCTCTTAGACTGTATTTTACCCATAGATCTTGCTGAGCAAACTTTAACTATTGCTTCTTGTCAAAAGAAAAGCATTGAGCATTTTTCTGAAATTGTTTGTTTTTTGGCACAGATTGGTGAACCTCTGCCCACCTTTCCATTCTTTACATTATGACCCTGTTTCCTGGCTGCATTTTCTCTGCAGTAGACTGCAGGCAGGCAGGATTGTTTACCCAATTCAGTCAAACCTGTCCAGGTTTCAGTTAAAGTTAAATGAGCTTAGTCTCTTTCTCTCTCTCTCTCTCTCTCTCCCCCCTAAGAACCACGCTTCATCTTTTACTCATCCATGCACTGCCTAAACTGCTGAGAGTCCTACATCACGCACACTCCATAAATAATAGTGTTTTCTTTCTTGGTTTGACTGTTTGTTAGAAACCAATTCTTACAATTGGCATTTAATTGTCATTTCCCCTGCTTTGTTACAAGATTTGAGTCAGTTTGTGACAGTGTACAACATTTATCACATTTCTTAAAAGAAACATGCTACAAGAGTTATTTTAATGTGAAGAGATGTGGTGGAAGTCTCCTGTGACAGACTCAAACAGTACTGGTACAGGGTGGGTCGTTAAAAAGCTTAGAGGTCTTCACATATGAAGAGCAGGAAGCACAAAATGTGGGACCACAGAGCAGCAGATTGAAGAAGCACTTCTTTTTTGTAACATTTCGTCTGTGTCCTGATGACACAGACCAACAATTCACCGCCCACTCGTGCTATGTGAAGCTTAAACAGTCTTTGCAGTTCAGCTAACAGGCTGTAAACATTGTGGGGACCAGTGTCCTGGAGGACAGAGTGAATCAGTTAACTGGGAAGATGGAACATCTTAATCAGAAATAGTGAACTGTCAAATATAAGATCACAGTAAGTAGTTAGTTCTGAGTCCTTCAATTAGTCCACAATGATCTTACAGTGTCCTTTTAACTGTTCCCTTTATTGGGTTGTTAGTAACTACACATCTAGTTATCTGCACTACATTAACTTAAACTAAGCTACATTAACTAATTCAGTGCATGTTTGAGTTTTCTGAATTTTAAAAAATTAAATTTCACAGGAAATGGAAATGCTACAGGAGAATGTAATGTAGTCTTATCAAGTTGTTCTACTTGAGTGTGGAAGATGAGAACTTGCTGTAATTAACAGATGATAGAACAGGAAAAAAAAGCATTTATTGTGAAGTTTGTTTACAGATTCAGTTAGTTATTGGTGTTCACAAGTTTTGTTGAACTAAAAGAGAAAGACCTGCATTAACTACAATTGCCTGGAGTGGTCTTTCACACGTAACACCTTGCATCAGGAGATTGCCTGGGTCAATAGTGGAAAAACTCGGCTTGATTTCAGTGAGGGGCCAGCACATACGATCACAATTAGGGTGAGGGGGGACCCAAGCGAGGAGATTGTGAGAGGGACTGAACTAACAAAAGCATTTATTGGTAAGAATTCAATGACAGACAGAAATCGCTCCTAACAGGAGGGTACAAAGAAAAAGGCTCATGACAGGTAAAAGTCTAACACAAACTATCAACTTGACTGAACACTAGGGAAGTTTACTTAAAGAAAACAAGACGCCAAACAGACTTAATGTCGACAACAGGAGGGATACATAGTAACCAATCCAAACACTACAAAAAGGCTCAGGAATAAAATGAGACAAAGATGATAAACAAACCAAAATTAATACACAAGCCAAGGCTAAGGAAACTAATCAACAGAAGCACAACAAACCTCAGACCAAAAGTTGCTGGAAGACAGAGTCCAATACACAGGAGTCAGGATTGCTAGGATTATGTAGACCATGAGTTCAGATCATAGGCTGTAAAAGAGAAGATGATGGTCTGGCAGGGGACTGTGGGGAAGGCTGGACCTAAATAGTGAGGGGAACAGGTGCAAACAATAAAGAAAGATAACGAAAGGTAAAGCTAAAGAACAGGACTAGGAGCAGGAAGTGGGGAAAAAGGGGCTACAAAATAAAAGTCCAAAGAGAAAAAGTGTAAGTGGGGAGTCCCGACTTAAAACAATTAGGCTGTGAGAAACTGTGTTTTGTTAACAGCACTTAGGCAGATCCAGCCTAAGACTCCAAAGCCTAAGTAAAAGATGAAGACAGAAAAAACTAATGAGGTAGATCGGTGTCAGAATGTAGCCTCCAACTATAAATGTTTCACACAGAGTAGCTAACCTAAAGCCACTGTTTACATTTTAAGCTAGTGCTAACACGAGACTGGAATCCGTCCTCTCTGCTCTGGAATTGTCATCTTCTGTCAGGAAGATGCCATGTTGCCATCACAACAGTTAATATCAGTGATCCCCTAAAGTTTCTGTGTGAGCTTTCAGTTTGAAACATTGCACCCTGCACCACATTTTTATTTTTAAAGTGTAGTGAAACCTGGCATTTTAGGCCACCACTGCTTTATGCTCCACCACACGCTACACAGCCCTTCAGGTCGCTGTCACCAAATTACAATGAATAAGAAGTTAATAATAATCAAGCAGTAATGATTTTACTTCTCTGGTTATCATCAGGGCGAAACTCGCTGAAAACACTTGTCGAAGTGAGAATCTCTGCACTGCTGCCATAACTGATCAATGAGTCTGTGTGACAGGAGGCTTCACCACATTTTCTACATCAAGAAAAATGATGTTTCTGTGTATTTCTGTTAACATGTCTAAAAAATGCTCCAGACTGTTAACAGCAACATCAGCTCTATGCCAAATGGCTAATGAGAAGCTACATGACATAAAGAAAGAGTCAATAATGCCTGACACAAAGAGTATGAAGCTTGACAGAGGAAACATTCGTAGTTTTAACAGGCACTGGGGAGATAATGCAGACGTGAAAGGGAAACTTTATTTATGAATGATTCAAAACACTGGCAGACAAGAGAAACTTGGGTGGTAATTCTACTTTTCAGCAATGAGTAACTGCAGGCAGTGTTATGTACGAAATGGATCAATAATCAAGTCAAACGAGATGTGTGATCATGAGAAATATGGGAGTGAAAACAAAGGATTATGGGTGGAGCTGATGTTGATTGTGAGTGTGTGAGCCAGACATACTGTTACTGAGACGAATGTTTGAAATTAAATTACACGTCACATTGAAGTGAAGGTAAAGCTTTGGGAATTAACCTGTTTTTGTCAGATGAACCTTCATATTTAATTTTATAATATGCTCATTAGCAGATATTTGTTGGCTTGTAGAAAAAACACAAACCAATTGTACGTTTGTAGAACGGTGGGCCTTTGACTTTTTTTTTTTTTTTTTTTTTTTTTTTTTTGACATAACGGCAAATGTCTTTTTCTCGTTCCAGTGTTCGTCGCTGGTTTAGACTTTCAGATCAACCCAGGTTATTTGTGAATCTGCTCTGTGCAGCAGCAGAGAGAGAACATCAGACAGGAGAGAAGATACTGGAGCTGTTATCATCAGTCTGCACATATCAAACATTCCCTTTGGATGACAGACACATGAATGATGATGTTATAAAATATCAGTGTGTTTTCCTGTTGGATCTGTTCTTCCATGTGAAGGACTGTGAGACTAAAACAGGTCTGAGAGTTCTTCCATCATTACTGTCAGTTTTCCAGTCAGCTCCTACAGTCTGGTTCATAGACCTCTCAGAGAGAAAGACCTCCATCCTCCTGGAAGTGCTGAAACTACAACTACAGAAGAAACCAGTGAAGCTGACAGGATGGTCAGATGAAGAGAGTGAAGTGAGGAGTTTCCTACAGTGTCTCCCTTATATCTCACAGCTCAGGTAAATGGAACATGATTTAACTCTACAGTGAGTTATGCAAATGTTTTATGTTGCAGAAGTTCTAACATCATCTTACTAATGAAATGATTTGTAAGATTAGTAGAGTAATTTACTTAATTGGTAGTTTGATATTTTGTGTTTATGTATGATAAGTTTATAAAATAGGAGTCAAATTTAAACATCCCAACAGTTTCTAACCTAAAGTAGTTAATGTTAACTTCACCTTGATCAACTGTAGCATTACAATAGGGTGTGCTTGTTTTTTTTAGTAGCGGAGATCAGATATTCACAAAATGTTTCTTTCTCACTGTTCCAGTTTTCATCTTCAATCATCAAATCCTTCAGAAGAAACTAGGATCTTAGTGAATCTGTTCTGTGCAGCAGCAGAGAGAGAACAGCAGACAGGAGAGAAGATACTGGAGCTGTTATCATCAGTCTGCACATATGAACCATTTTTTTTAAATCACTCATACATGAATGATGATGTTATAAAACATCAGTCCGATTTCCTGTTGGATCTGTTCTCCCATGTGAAGGACTGTGAGACTAAAACAGGTCTGAGAGTTCTTCCATCATTACTGTCAGTTTTCCAGTCACTTCCTACAGTCTGGTTCATAAACCTCTCAGAGAGAAAGACCTCCATCCTCCTGGAAGTGCTGAAACTACAACCAGAGAAGAAACCAGTGAAGCTGACAGGAAGATCAGATGAAGAGAGTGAAGTGAGGAGTTTCCTACAGTGTCTGCCTTATATCTCACAGCTCAGGTAAATGGAACATGATTTAACTCTACAGTGAGTTATGCAAATGTTTTATGTTGCAGAAGTTCTAACATCATCTTACTAATGAAATGAGTTGTAAGATTAGTAATTTACTTAATTGTTAGTTTGATATTTTGTATTTGTGTATGATAAGTGTATAAAATAGGAGTCAAATTTAAACATCCCAACAGTTTCTAAACTAAAGTAGTTAATGTCAACTTCACCTTGATCAACTGTAGCATTATAATGGTGTGTGTGTGTGTGTGTGTGTGTGTGTGTGTGTGTGTGTGTTCTCAGACTGATGTTATTCCACTAAAGTCTAATATCAAACATACACTGACAGTAACTTCTTCATGAAGATCAGTGACCAAACACACAAAGCAAAGATAGAATGAAATGTGAAGAAGAATAAAAATGGAAGAATTCAGCCCTGCTAATAGAAAAACATGACGTTGAAACACAAATGTAATTCAGAGAATGATGTGAATCCAAAATAATAGTATCTTTAAAACAGTTACTGAAACCAAAGAGAAGTATGTTCAGCTGCCTCTTAGTTTCTAACTATAATGAACTTTACTGACCATGATAAGATTTGTACCAGTGAACAACAAATGAAGAGTTCAGACACCTTCAGTATGAATCATCATCATTTTGTGTCTCTACTCACACATGTAGTTCAACGTGATGGAAGTTTACACATCTGTCTTCTCCAGAGCAGGATGAAGCATTGCATGATGGGAATTGTTGTACAACTACTGGACATGATAATGACTTTTAGATGTTTTGCTTTGTAATATATTCATATATTGTTCATGTCTGGTAAAACTCATCCACCAAGTACAATTACATTTCATTTAATACAGGACATTTACAAGCTAATATCTGTTCATAGTGTGTGTTTGTTTTTTTAGTAGCTGAGATCAGATATTCACAAAATGTTTCTTTCTCACTGTTCCAGATTTGATCTTCAGTCATCAAATTGTTCAGAAACAACCAGGATCTTTGGGAATCTGCTCTGTGCAGCAGCAGAGAGAGAACAGCAGACAGGAGAGAAGATACTGGAGCTGTTATCATCAGTCTGCACATATGAACCATTCTTTTGGAATCACTCATACATGAATGATGGTGATAGAAAACATCAGTCTGATTTCCTGTTGGATCTGTTCTCCCATGTGAAGGACTATGAGACTAAAACAGGTCTGAGAGTTCTTCCATCATTACTGTCAGTTTTCCAGTCAGCTCCTAGAGTCTGGTTCATAAACCTCTCAGAGAGAAAGACCTCCATCCTCCTGGAAGTGCTGAAACTACAACCAGAGAAGAAACCAGTGAAGCTGACAGGATGGTCAGATGAAGAGAGTGAAGTGAGGAGTTTCCTACAGTGTCTGCCTTATATCTCACGGCTCAGGTAAATAGAACATGATTTAACTCTACAGTGAGTTATGCAAATGTTTTATGTTGCAGAAGTTCTAACATCATCTTACTAATGAAATGATTTGTAAGATTAGTTGAGTAATTTACTTAATTGGTAGTTTTATATTTTGTATTTGTGTATGATAAGTTTATAAAATAGTCAAATTTAAACATCCGAACATTTTCTAATCTAAAGTAGTTAATGTCAACTTCTCCTTGATCAACTGTAGCATTACAATAGGGTGTGCTTGTTTTTTTAGTAGCTGAGATCAGATATTCACAAAATGTTTCTTTCTCACTGTTCCAGTTTTGATCTTCAGTCATCAAATTGTTTAGAAGAAACCAGGATCTTTGTGAATCTGTACTGTGCAGCAGCAGAGAGAGAACAGCAGACAGGAGAGAAGATACTGGAGCTGTTATCATCAGTCTGCACATATGAACCATTCTTTTGGAATCACTCATACATGAATGATGGTGATAGAAAACATCAGTGTGATTTCCTGTTGGATCTGTTCTCCCATGTGAAGGACTGTGAGACTAAAACAGGTCTGAGAGTTCTTCCATCATTACTGTCAGTTTTCCAGTCAGCTCCTAGAGTCTGGTTCATAAACCTCTCAGAGAGAAAGACCTCCATCCTCCTGGAAGTGCTGAAACTACAACCAGAGAAGAAACCAGTGGAGCTGACAGGATGGTCAGATGAAGAGAGTGAAGTGAGGAGTTTCCTACAGTTTCTGCCTTATATCTCACAGCTCAGGTAAATGATTGTAGTGAACATTTGTGGAGCTGTGTTCTCACATCGACACCACCTCACTGTTAGTTTGAAAGTTAAAATGTGTTCAGCTGATGTGTCCACATCACATCATGGAGTGTAGTTTTAATGTCCTACATTTCCCAGAGTTCAGTAGGACCTAAAGGCAGCTTTCCTACAGAGAACTGCTCATCTCTCATTAACTGATACATGTTTACTTCACTAAGCTCCCAGTTTGTTCTGAACATTAACTGTTGTTATTGTGAAGCAGCAGAGACGATCGCACAGTGTTGATGATTAGAAGTTCAGTTGTTCCTCAGGAGCAGTGATTAACTGCTGTGTTTGTTTGTTTTTCTACTGTCCTGCAGCTTTGTTCTTGGTTTCTTAAATCTCAGATATGAAGCAGGAGATTTCCTGCATTAAAGAACAGCCACAAATGGCTCTTCCTGCCTAAACACATCAGGGTTTTAGAGTTTGAATAGAAACGTATTAGAAAACGTGTTCTGGTTTGTTTTGAAGACCATTGTGTCAAATGTTTTCAGTATTTGCACCAAATGAGCAAAGTTTGAATCCGATCTGAAAATCTGAATATGCTATTGGCTTATTTGTACTGTTGTGGGCTGCACCATAAATCCTCTCAGGGGGATAAAAGTGTTTTCTTTACCTCAACAATATGCTCACTCCAGAAATTGTTGTCACAAAGTTCCCTCCTGATTTGGTTGTGTCCACCAGAGGACTGGTCCCTGTCCTTGGAAGAACACGTTCAATCCTGTTACATCTTACCCAGGCCTGTTCTGTCTGAGTATAGGGAGCCCTCCAAAACATGTTCTGCTGAACTGTTCACCCCAGTGTCACTTCATATATTAAACTAAATCTTTTCTCACACTGAAATTTAGTGAGATAAAGTTTCACCCCAAGTCTTGATTCTTACTGGGGGGTTAAAAAAAAAAACAAATACATGCTGACCCTCAGAGAAAAGGACTAGATGCTATGTCATCATTCTCATGATATGGAGGTTCCCAGTTAGGGATGGGAAAGGATTCTGGGGAAGCACTGTCCCTAAGTAAAGGAAGGCTTTGGATAGTCACTTGGTTTGAGATGGAGTGATCAGTGACACGCATTATTAGTCCACATGCACACGGAATAAGGCAACACCCCCACAGGGTCAGTGGATTAATGGCTATAACAACACCTGTGAAGAGGGACAGGATGAAGGTTTTCCATTTTCAAACCAGCCTGGGCTGGTGTCATCATAGCCACAATTTTTTTTTTTACAGTTCTTGTCACTCTTGTCACAGTCCCTCCAGGTCCTTTGTAACAGACCCATGTGGGCCTCTGTTGTTTGGGATGACGGTGCAACACGAGTCTCCAAACGTGGTGGAGACTCCTCCCTTGTCTGCAAGCAACATGTCAGTTGCCATTCTGTTCTCCCATGTCATCTGCAATGTTGCTGCCAACTGCTCAGCTGTACCTCCAATGGCATCAAGTGTGTGATTGATGAATCTCTGTTGGTTGTAATACAGGTAGTTGCTCCAATCAACATTCTTGTTGGTTGTGCATCACCAGCAAAGGGAGGAATCAAATCCTGCTGCAATCTGGTTACGAGTCTTGTATCCACTTGGGATTGGGAGAGAATGATGGATATTGCACTATGGCATTTTTGGAATAAAATGTCATTGGTGTCCCAGGTCGTCTGTCTGGAGGCTCGAATGCTGATGCAGTCAATCAGAAGAACTTTACTAACATTGTCTGATTGTGCTATAATTCATGAATCATCCTTAAGATTTCTGCAACCGTGGTGAAGAGAATAAATGTGCACAATCTGATATTCAGGTTCCACTCCTTCAGTTTGAGTGGGTGCTGTTACCGTGTGGGATTCTCCATCATTGGGCAGCAGATGTCACCTCTGTCACCTTCCTGTATTCACATTTGTTGGAGTTGTTGGAAGTTGAAGTCTAGTTCAAGCCCAATCATCGCTTCTCCCCCCTCACCGAGCTGAACAATTCAGAGGTCAAATTTGACCATCTGTGGCTTGTAGGTCGTCCTCCACAGTGATCGTCTCCTTGTCGAGTCGGTATGCATGTGGTTGTAGTTCCTTTTACTGTTCCGGTATGGGGATCCTCTTGCAGTGGCTGGTGTGGACCCACGCGACATGTCTCTCTCTCTCTCTCAAAGTTTATCTCTGGACGAATCCATGTCCTTTTTTTGTAGTGTTGCACCTAATGTCTTCATAAAGCTTTCCAGATACGCTTGATAGTGACTGCATGGTTTGCAGTTCAGTCTGTAGATTCAGTTCCTGAATTGAATTTCCTACCAATAGATTGTTTTGTTTATGTTAGTGTGTCACATTTAATAATCGATATTTAATCGACTTAAGGCGACAAGACAAGATCTATAGAGCTGCAACAAGAAAAATGTGCAATTAGTGTTGTGTCTGATGTCGTAAAAGTCCTTTGTCTGTTCGAATAACTTACGAATAACAACAAATGTAGTCAGTCTAAATAATCATTCATTCATAAACATTCATATCAATGGATAGTTTATAGGTTTCAGTAAGAGCTCTCAGCTCACCAGCGTGTGCAGACAAGTTAGAGGGTAGTTTTATCATGAACCTTCTGTAGCAGCTGCAAACTAAGAATCAAAGCCATCATAACTCTTATGTCAGAAATCAGAATTAGTGTGTTTGTGATATCAGGTCTGGAAGTACAGATGGTTTCTATTACCTCAGTGCAGTTATGAGGATCCATCATCCTCTGCAGGCAGCAGAGTAGCAGGGTTCAACATATAGAACATCTTTTCACAGCAATGTTGGACTTTTCAAGCAACATCTCAGAACAGCTAATCAAATGAGGTTGGGATAAAAAAGAAGGCATGTAACTGTCTTTCTGGTCAACAACTAGAGTATTGGGCAACACTTTTTCTTCAGGAGTTCACATTTTTTCATAAAGTGCAAACAACAACAACAAAAATATTAAACACAGCAAACACGAAAACTTCACACAGAGAACAATTTGTCTGAAAAATGTTGTTATGCCAAGAAAAGTCAACGTTTCTTTAGTCATCTGCTTTGGAATATTTTTGAATTGCGGCAAATTCAATTTTGTGACACTGTTTATCTTTGGGGCGATCACATGACCCAGATATGTCACTTTAGTCAAACTGCAGTTTAGAAAGAATCACTTCATGGCCATTGTCAACAAGATGTTTTAACAGTTGCACCATATACATTTTTTCCCTGCTTATCTAAACTGACAAATACAAAATGCAAATTAGCAAATCATCTACGTACTGTAGCAAACACAAAAAATTTGTTGGTACCAGAGAAAGAATGATTTGTAGATTTTTACTTAAGGTGCTGTGTGGCTGCATTCACCTCCTGTTAATTTGAACAAAGCACCACTCAATTGGTTGGTCCCCTATTTTTTTACCAAAAATATGGTAACACACACAAGAGAATTCTCACCTGAAATTATTACAGCTGCTGTTAACAGGGATTACTTATCAGAATGACAATGCTTTGTAAAATTATGCAGGTCCTACCTGGATTCTGTTCCTGAGTGTGTGCGTGTGTGGGTGGAGGTCACCCACCCACTATTGTATTTGTATCGCCTGATCTGGGGTCTGCTCCCCCAACTCTCCCATCCAGTCAGTCTTTTGTATATCTACAATCAGATTGACGAGGCCTCACAGGCTGCTCAGCCTTTAACCACTCAGCTCACAGCTAAGTTCACACAATGAGACAAGGAATGAGTCAATGAAAATGACCCTTAATAAGCTTTTTGCTTCTCATGTCTTTTAAGTCTTGAGATTGATCAACAGTTCTGGTTCCCTACTGGGAAGCAAATACTCAGATGTAGGCAGTTTATGGTTGGTGTCTATCTAACACATCAGTGGGAGACAGGATGTCTTGAGGGAAAACAAATGGTGAGTGTCCACTGATGAAGCACTGATGTATGATTTGACAGAATAGTAGTGAAGGAGAAACTGTGTTGCATTTTTTAAATTTCCCTCAGAATAACAACCTCCAAATTCAGAAAACTGATTGATACAGTTTATACTAGAAAAATATACTTTATATTTAAAATAATAATCAATACATTTATATATGATTTTCTACAAGACTTTATAATTTTTCTGATCAAATATCAGTGATGGATGCTGGATCAAACACTCATTCAGTGGCTCCTGTGACTCTGATACAGAAAGTAAAGTGACTGGAACTTAGTCGAATATTTGAGTGACTTAATTTTTCTGTAGCTTCACTGAAATGAAATTACACGTCACATGGAAGTGAAAGTAGAGCTTTGCAAATCTCCACTATGCTACAACATCAGTGTGTGAAGTTTGATAGTTTTACAGAATAATGGATGTTTAAACTTCTACTCCAGTATTTTGAGCTTTGAAGGAGATGGATTGAGAAAAAAAACTGAGGATTTACCATTGTAGCCTGATGTTTGTGGTTCCTTCAACATTTTAGAAGAATTTTAGTGAGTAAAGTAAAAACTCCATGTATGATTTATCCTGTTATTGTTGAATTTTACACTGATTCATGTTTGATTTCAGTTTCTGCTCATTAGCAGGTATTTGTTGGCTTTTAGAAGAAACATCTGTAAAACCAGTTTTACATGAAATTTGTTGCTGTTATATTGAAACAAGATGTTTACATCTCATTTCAGTGTCAATAACTGGTTTAAAGTCTCAGATCAAACCAGGATCTTTGGGAATCTGCTCTGTGCAGCAGCAGAGAGAGAACAGCAGACAGGAGAGAAGATACTGGAGCTGTTATCATCAGTCTGCACATATCAAACATTCCCTTTGGATGAGAGATACATGAATGATGATCATAAAGAATACCAGTGTGATTTCCTGTTGGATCTGTTCTCCCATGTTAAGGACTGTGAGACTAAAACAGGTCTGAGAGTTCTTCCATCATTACTGTCAGTTTTCCAGTCAGCTCCTAGAGTCTGGTTCATAAACCTCTCAGAGAGAAAGACCTCCATCCTCCTGGAAGTGCTGAAACTACAACCAGAGAAGAAACCAGTGGAGCTGACAGGATGGTCAGATGAAGAGAGTGAAGTGAGGAGTTTCCTACAGTGTCTGCCTTATATCTCACAGCTCAGGTAAATGGAACATGATTTAACTCTACAGTGAGTTATGCAAATGTTTTATGTTGCAGAAGTTCTAACATCATCTTACTAATGAAATGATTTGTAAGATTAGTAATTTACTTAATTGTTAGTTTGATATTTTGTATTTGTGTATGATAAGTTTATAAAATAGGAGTCAAATTTAAACATCCCAACAGTTTCTAATCTAAAGTAGTTAATGTTAACTTCACCTTGATCAACTGTAGCATTATAATGGTGTGTGTGTGTGTGTGTGTGTGTGTGTGTGTGTGTGTGTGTGTGTGTGTGTGTGTGTGTGTGTGTGTGTGTGTGTGTGTGTGTGTGTGTGTGTGTGTGTGTGTGTGTGTGTTCTCAGACTGATGTTATTCCGATAAAGTCTAATATCAAACTGACAGTAACTTGTCTTCATGAAGATCAGTGACCAAACACACAAAGCAAAGATAGAATGAAATGTGAAGAAGAATAAAAATGGAAGAATTCAGCCCTGCTAATAGAAAAACATGACGTTGAAACACAAATGTAATTCAGAGAATGATGTGAATCCAAAATAATAGTATCTTTAAAACAGTTACTGAAACCAAAGAGAAGTATGTTCAGCTGCCTCTTAGTTTCTAACTATAATGAACTTTACTGACCATGATAAGATTTGTACCAGTGAACAACAAATGAAGAGTTCAGACACCTTCAGTATGAATCATCATCATTTTGTGTCTCTACTCACACATGTAGTTCAACGTGATGGTAGTTTACACATCTGTCTTCTCCAGAGCAGGATGAAGCATTGCATGATGGGAATTGTTGTACAACTACTGGACATGATAATGACTTTTAGATGTTTTGCTTTGTAATATATTCATATATTGTTCATGTCTGGTAAAACTCATCCACCAAGTACAATTACATTTCATTTAATACAGGACATTTACAAGCTAATATCTGTTCATATCTGCTAATATCTGTTTCTCACTTTTCCAGTTTTGATCTTCAGTCATCAAATCGTTCAGAAACAACCAGGATTTTTGTGAATCTGTTCTGTGCAGCAGCAGAGAGAGAACAGCAGACAGGAGAGAAGATACTGGAGCTGTTATCATCAGTCTGCACATATCAAACATTCCCTTTGGAAGGGAGATACATGAGAGATTATGTTATAAAACATCAGTGTGATTTCCTGTTGGATCTGTTCTCCCATGTGAAGGACTATGAGACTAAAACAGGTCTGAGAGTTCTTCCATCATTACTGTCAGTTTTCCAGTCAGCTCCTAGAGTCTGGTTCATAAACCTCTCAGAGAGAAAGACCTCCATCCTCCTGGAAGTGCTGAAACTACAACCAGAGAAGAAACCAGTGAAGCTGACAGGATGGTCAGATGAAGAGAGTGAAGTGAGGAGTTTCCTACAGTGTCTCCCTTATATCTCACAGCTCAGGTAAATGATTGTAGTGAACATTTGTGGAGCTGTGTTCTCACATCGACACCACCTCACTGTTAGTTTGAAAGTTAAAATGTGTTCAGCTGATGTGTCCACATCACATCATGGAGTGTAGTTTTAATGTCCTACATTTCCCAGAGTTCAGTAGGACCTAAAGGCAGCTTTCCTACAGAGAACTGCTCATCTCTCATTAACTGATACATGTTTACTTCACTAAGCTCCCAGTTTGTTCTGAACATTAACTGTTGTTATTGTGAAGCAGCAGAGACGATCGCACAGTGTTGATGATTAGAAGTTCAGTTGTTCCTCAGGAGCAGTGATTAACTGCTGTGTTTGTTTGTTTTTCTACTGTCCTGCAGCTTTGTTCTTGGTTTCTTAAATCTCAGATATGAAGCAGGAGATTTCCTGCATTAAAGAACAGCCACAAATGGCTCTTCCTGCCTAAACACATCAGGGTTTTAGAGTTTGAATAGAAACGTATTAGAAAACGTGTTCTGGTTTGTTTTGAAGACCATTGTGTCAAATGTTTTCAGTATTTGCACCAAATGAGCAAAGTTTGAATCCGATCTGAAAATCTGAATATGCTATTGGCTTATTTGTACTGTTGTGGGCTGCACCATAAATCCTCTCAGGGGGATAAAAGTGTTTTCTTTACCTCAACAATATGCTCACTCCAGAAATTGTTGTCACAAAGTTCCCTCCTGATTTGGTTGTGTCCACCAGAGGACTGGTCCCTGTCCTTGGAAGAACACGTTCAATCCTGTTACATCTTACCCAGGCCTGTTCTGTCTGAGTATAGGGAGCCCTCCAAAACATATTCTGCTGAACTGTTCACCCCAGTGTCACTTCATATATTAAACTAAATCTTTTCTCACACTGAAATTTAGTGAGATAAAGTTTCACCCCAAGTCTTGATTCTTACTGGGGGGTTAAAAAAAAAAACAAATACATGCTGACCCTCAGAGAAAAGGACTAGATGCTATGTCATCATTCTCATGATATGGAGGTTCCCAGTTAGGGATGGGAAAGGATTCTGGGGAAGCACTGTCCCTAAGTAAAGGAAGGCTTTGGATAGTCACTTGGTTTGAGATGGAGTGATCAGTGACACGCATTATTAGTCCACATGCACACGGAATAAGGCAACACCCCCACAGGGTCAGTGCAGTAATGTCTATAACAACACCTGTGAAGAGGGACAGGATGAAGGTTTTCCATTTTCAAACCAGCCTGGGCTGGTGTCATCATAGCCACAATTTTTTTTTTTTACAGTTCTTGTCACTCTTGTCACAGTCCCTCCAGGTCCTTTGTAACAGACCCATGTGGGCCTCTGTTGTTTGGGATGACGGTGCAACACGAGTCTCCAAACGTGGTGCAGACTCCTCCCTTGTCTACAAGCAACATGTCAGTTGCCGTTCAGTTCTCCCATGTCATCTGCAATGTTGCTGCCAACTGCTCAGCTGTACCTCCAATGGCATCAAGTGTGTGATTGATGAATCTCTGTTGGTTGTAATACAGGTAGTTGCTCCAATCAACATTCTTGTTGGTTGTGCATCACCAGCAAAGGGAGGAATCAAATCCTGCTGCAATCTGGTTGCGAGCCTTGTATCCATTTGGGATTCCTGTGTTACTCTAATGTCATCAATATACACTTCTGTGTGACATGATCCCAGAGGTTTCTGGAGTGCTTGTCTCATGCTGTGGTGTGGTGCAGTAGACCAGTGTGCGATGTCTGAGTCACTGCTGGGAGTACGTGTATTTCTTGGACCAGCATGACAAGGGCACACATATCACGCCTTAAAATTAAGTATGAATTGGACCCAGAAATGAGCAGATCACAGAGGACTTGGAAGGCAAACAGTTTATTCAAGTTAAGCGGAGAAGGGGACTCTGGACCGGAGAGGAAGGCGGGGATGGCCAGGAGACGGTAGGGAACTCTGAGGGGAAAAGGAGACAGAGGTGAATGACAAACTATGGCATGGGGAATATATTGGGAGAACCAGATATCTTACTGCGGGTGGAGGTTTGAAGTTGAGCGGAGACCAGGTTGGGCAGGAGACCAGAACAGGAGGAAGGGCTGAACTAAAGGCCGCTGGCAGAAAAACAACCAGGGAGCAAAACAGGCAGACTCGAGCAAAGTACCAACATAAACAGAACACAAGTAGCAAAGAAAAAGTGCAGGGGAGCGAACTCCAACTCAAACCCTGCCTAAAAAGGTAAACACAAAAACGCTTGTTCCAAAAACAAAAGAACCCCAAGTAGGAGGGAAAAAAACAGTAGTTCAATAACTAGTGCTAAAAGAATCAAAACAGATGCTGAAATTAAACAATGAGCAACACAAAGTAGCAACAGAATAATAATTTCTTCAATCGTTGTTAGCGAGCAAACAAAGTAGCAAATTAAACGCTGGCAGTGAGCAAACAAAGTAGCAACAGAGAGATAAGTTATTTGAAAATTAGCAAAGGAATTCTCGAGAGAAAAAACAAAAATAAACTAGAACAAGACCTTATTCTCTTAGGTGCGGATTTTCAGGATCAGAGACAGATTATTCACCGAGGCAGTCAGAAAGACAATCTGGCAGGGAGTGACAGGTGAGCAGAGTATATAAAGGGAGGCAACAGGTGAGCGGCATGAGACTAATTGCAGATCGGCAGGGAGGGGAGAGGAGAGGAAAACAGAGTGAGGAAGTACCAATCACCAAGGCAACAAGACTAAGACTCACAGCCGTGACAACACACTCCTGTCCAGTTAGCTGGCAGAGCTCTAGTTGACCTGACACACATCCAGTACACATTCAGCACGGGATTGATTCCTGCATCAAAAGCATCTCTCTTGCAGCGTCTGCAATAAACTCCATCTTCAATAATCTCCTTGGCAACTTCAGAGCTCTGTGAATGTCCAGGTTTAAGTGGTGGGTAGAGGGTATGTGTCTTTGTGCAGTTCAGTGGTGTGATGCCTACTGACACATTTCCATAGGTCTGATTGAAGCAGACAAACTTAGCTCCCAGCGCAGGCTTGATGTGGCTTAGTGTGGAGACAATGATGGATATTGGACTATGGCATTTTTGGAATAAAATGTCATTGGTGTCCCAGGTCGTCTGTCTGGAGGCTCGAATGATGATGCAGTCAATCAGAAGAACTTTACTAACATTGTCTGTCATGCAATCTGGATCCCCAGGAAGTCCTTCCACTGATAATTTGGTCTTGTAGCCCTGGGAAACAAGACATGAGGAGGTGAATGTGGTCCTCACAGTATAATTAATGTTTTTATGCAGGTTGTCCATCATCCATGACGAAGACCGTGTGTTGGAATATGGGTCAAGTAAGCGTGCAGACTTAACCACACTTCTTGTCAGTCTGGGTTTGTTAGTGAGCTGCTGGGTGATCTGTTTATGGTGCTATAATTCATGGATCATCCACAAGATTTCTGCAACCGTGGTGAATAATAAATAAATGTGCACAATCTGATCTTCAGGTTCCACTCCTTCAGTTTGAGTGTGAGATTCTCCGTCATTGGGCAGCAGATGTCACCTTTATCACTTTCCAGTATTCACCTTTGTTGAAGTTGTTGGAGCTTGAAGTCTAGTTCAAGCCCAATCATCGCTTCTCCCCCCTCACCGAGCTGAACAATTCAGAGGTCAAATTTGACCATCTGTGGCTTGTAGGTCGTCCTCCACAGTGATCGTCTCCTTGTCGAGTCGGTATGCGTGTGGTTGTAGTTCCTTTTCTGGTTCTGGTATGGGGATCCTCTTGCAGTGGCTGGCATGGACCCACGTGATGCGTGTCTCCACCTTCACTGCTGTATTAGAAGTCAGTAGTACTTGATTTGATCCTATGAAATGTCTCTGTTTCCAGTGTTTCCTCCAGTGGTCCTTGATGAGCACCCAGTCACCTGGTTTAAAATCTTGCAGGCTGATGGCTGCAGGTGTAGTCAGGGCTGCTTTCACCTGGGGACAAACAGCTGAGAGAGTTTACACACTATAGTTAAAAGATCACATCTTCATGACAAACTCGTCAGAGTTTGTTTGTTCTGAATAACAACTACGCCAGGAGGTTTTCCCAACATTATTCGGAACAGACTTAACTTGCATATAGCAAGTTAAGTTAGCACCGATGCTAATTCTTAAATCCACGTCAAACCTGTTACTTCACAGCATTTTGTTAATTTGGTCATTCCATCGTACCTGCACTCTGGGGGTGATAAGGCAGCAATACTGAAAAATAACCCAAATTAGACAAATCATTAAACACCTTTATGGTAAACCCAGGACCATTGTCACTAATAACTTTCTTCTGGAAAACTTCACCTAATGATCATGTGTTTGGGCCTTTTTACCACAGCACATGCATCGTGTTTAGAAAAAATAAAAAATAATCTGTGTGCTGCACAGATTATTCAGCTCCATATGCTTGGAAGAACCCTGGTATATAAACCTTCTGTAGCAATAGCTGTTACAATATGGACACATCCCCCTTTTGCAAATGTGTTGTTTACCATGAACTAGCTTTGCATGCAAATGAAAATATGAATTAGGTAAACAAAGGTTCTCTGGACCAATACATGACCCTTTTTGCAGTGGTGCACATAATGTCTTCTCAAAGTTTTCTAGATACGCTGATGGTATGATGGTAATTTACACATCTGTCTTCTCAAGAGCAGGATGAAGCATTGCATGATGGGAATTTTTTTACAACTACTGGACATGATAATGACTTTTAGATGTTTTGCTTTGTAATATATTAATATATTGTTCATGTCTGGTAAAACTCATCCATCAAGTACAAGTACATTTCATTTAATACAGGACATTTACAAACTAATATCTGTTCATAGTGTGTGTTTGTTTTTTTAAGTAGCTGAGATCAGATATTCACAAAATGTTTCTTTCTCGCTGTTCCAGTTTTTATCTTCAGTCATCAAATCGTTCAGAAACAACCAGGATCTTTGTGAATCTGTTCTGTGCAGCAGCAGAGAGAGAACAGCAGACAGGAGAGAAGATACTGGAGCTGTTATCATCAGTCTGCACATATAAAACATTCCCTTTGTGTGACGCATATGTGGATGATTATGTTTTAAAATCCCAGTCTGATTACCTGTTGGATCTGTTCTCCCATGTGAAGGACTGTGAGACTAAAACAGGTCTGAGAGTTCTTCCATCATTCCAGTCAGTTTTCCAGTGTGTTCCTACAGTCTGGTTCATAAACCTCTCAGAGAGAAAGACCTCCATCCTCCTGGAAGTGCTGAAACTACAACCAGAGAAGAAACCAGTGGAGCTGACAGGATGGTCAGATGAAGAGAGTGAAGTGAGGAGTTTCCTACAGTGTCTGCCTTATATCTCACAGCTCAGGTAAATGGAACATGATTTAACTCTACAGTGAGTTATGCAAATGTTTTATGTTGCAGAAGTTCTAACATCAGTTTACTAATGAAATGATTTGTAAGATTAGTAGAGTAATTTAATTAATTGTTAGTTTGATATTTTGTATTTGTGTGTGATAAGTTTATAAAATAGGAGTCAAATTTAAACATCCCAACAGTTTCTAATCTAAAATAGTTAATGTCAACTTCACCTTGAGCAACTGTAGCATGATAATGGTGTGTGTGTGTGTGTGTGTGTGTGTGTGTGTGTGTGTGTGTGTGTGTGTGTGTGTGTGTGTGTGTGTGTGTGTGTGTGTGTGTGTGTGTGTGTGTGTGTGTGTGTGTGTGTGTTCTCAGACTGATGTTATTCCACTAAAGTCTAATATCAAACATACACTGACAGTAACTTGTCTTCATGAAGATCAGTGACCAAACACACAAAGCAAAGATAGAATGAAATGTGAAGAAGAATAAAAATGGAAGAATTCAGCCCTGCTAATAGAAAAACATGACGTTGAAACACAAATGTAATTCAGAGAATGATGTGAATCCAAAATAATAGTATCTTTAAAACAGTTACTGAAACCAAAGAGAAGTATGTTCAGCTGCCTCTTAGTTTCTAACTATAATGAACTTTACTGACCATGATAAGATTTGTACCAGTGAACAACAAATGAAGAGTTCAGACACCTTCAGTATGAATCATCATCATTTTGTGTCTCTACTCACACATGTAGTTCAACGTGATGGTAGTTTACACATCTGTCTTCTCCAGAGCAGGATGAAGCATTGCATGATGGGAATTGTTGTACAACTACTGGACATGATAAAGACTTTTAGATGTTTTGCTTTGTAATATATTCATATATTGTTCATGTCTGGTAAAACTCATCCACAAAGTAAAATTACATTTCATTTAATACAGGACATTTACAAGCTAATATCTGTTCATAGTGTGTGTTTGGTTTTTTTAGTAGCTGAGATCAGATGGTCACAAAATGTTTCTTTCTCACTGTTCCAGTTTTGATCTTCAGTCATCAAATCGTTCAAAAACAACCAGGATCTTTGGGAATCTGCTCTGTGCAGCAGCAGAGAGAGAACAGCAGACAGGAGAGAAGATACTGGAGCTGTTATCATCAGTCTGCAGATATGAAATATTCTTTCTGAATGAGGAATACATGTATGATGATGATAGAAAACATCAGTGTGATTTCCTGTTGGATCTGTTCTCCCATGTGAAGGACTATGAGACTAAAACAGGTCTGAGAGTTCTTTCATCATTACTGTCAGTTTTCCAGTCAGCTCCTACAGTCTGGTTCATAAACCTCTCAGAGAGAAAGACCTCCATCCTCCTGGAAGTGCTGAAACTACAACCAGAGAAGAAACCAGTGGAGCTGACAGGATGGTCAGATGAAGAGAGTGAAGTGAGGAGTTTCCTACAGTGTCTGCCTTATATCTCACAGCTCAGGTAAATGGAACATGATTTAACTCTACAGTGAGTTATGCAAATGTTTTATGTTGCAGAAGTTCTAACATCATCTTACTAATGAAATGATTTGTATGATTAGTAGAGTAATTTACTTAATTTGTAGTTTGATATTTTGTATTTGTGTGTGATAAGTTTATAAAATAGGAGTCAAATTTAAACATCCCAACAGTTTCTAATCTAAAGTAGTTAATGTCAACTTCACCTTGATCAACTGTAGCATTATAATGGTGTGTGTGTGTGTGTGTGTGTGTGTGTGTGTGTGAATACATTACCAATGTAGTTAAAAAAACATTCTGTTATTTTAAAATACATCCTGGAGCCTAATGTGGCCTCCACAAATATCTTTGTCTTAACAAAACAGTTTAAGAAACTGCAAAATATAAAATTTCATTCTGCATGGCAATTTAAACAACACCAACTTTAATATGAAGATTAAAACAGTTGCAGAATAATTAACTAACAATGGACCAATCAATTAATTATTAATTGCAGCTTTTCTGTACTTGTACTTTTCTGTAACAAGACTTTCATGTTTGAATTATTGTTCAATGTTAGTCTTTTTCAGGACAATGCAAGTGTCTTCTTACAATTTGTTGGCACTAGGACACTAGGACACATTAAGTGCATTTTCCACCCTTTGCACAGCTATTGATACAGTTGCAGTCAAAGTTTCAAGCTTCAGAACAAATACTTCCAAAACGTATTTTTCAGCTGACCTGGATAGGCAACATTGTAGACATAGTAAAGGTACAATGCAATACTCAGAGACAGAGAAATATTTACTTCCCCACTATACAACATCATTTTGTGTCTATCCATCTGGACTTTGACCACAGTGCAGTCATTCTGTGGCTCGCCATCACTGGTGCTCAGGACAATTGTGGGCACTGGGCTGAGTAGATCCTGAAACAATAAATGACAAGTCACACTCATAGCTCCATAGAAATTAATTTCTAGAAATCATATTATTCATTTTTTTAAATTATTTTTAAAAAGCACCATAAAAATTTCAACAAACCTTATTCATTATAAAAAGATGGCAGGCAGTATCTTTGAAAACAGAAGGCAGGAGAGGTATCGCTGTGTTCAAAATCTGACCTAAAAATGAACATATGTAGAGATCATAGGGCAGGAGAAGAGCTTTTACGCATTTTGGATACTGTATACAGTTGTGAATGAAAGTTTACATACACTCATCATGGGCATGACTGTTATTACAATATTAGGATTTAAATTTGTTCTTTGAATAGTTTATTTGCGGCATCTGACTGGTCCCAAATTCAGTCCAAGTATACCAGGGACACTGGTATGACACTTCCATTAAATTGCTCACCTACACAGTCTTGCTGATAACCTGCCAATTTATTTTCCACAAGCCAAACACATACTTCTCCAACAGTCCACTGCTGAACCATAGTCTGTTAAAGCAAAGCAAAACACAGATTACATTGTATGTTCTGTGACATGATTTGGTATTATTGCTGCATCTATTAATTTTTTAATATTGATAAATACATCAACTATTTTCAGTAATTGGTTAATTAATATATTAAAAAAATATATAAAGTGTCATCAGTGCTTTCCATTTTACCTATATGCCTTGTAGTTTATATGATAAGAGAAATGGGCACAAATTCTCAAAACTAAAAGTCAAACTATTTGTCTTCCCTCTCTCCTCCCTCAACTTAGATGGTATCTTCCAGCTTCTGATAGACTAAACACACCTTAAGTAATATGCCATTGGTAGGGCAGGGATAGTTGGGGAAAAAAACTGGACAGAGGACCTTGAGGACCAGGGTTGAGAATCAATGAATTTTATCTATTCAAAATACTTGTAAGACTTGTATTATTCCAAAAAATGCACACAATCTGCTGTGGTCGATGCATTGCTGTATTCCACTATTCAAAACCTGCTCTACTGAATTTTCTTATAGGTCACATCAATGAAAACAATGCGGCAGCGTTCTCTGTAGTAGCGTTACTGCTGAAAAAAAAGGCGATTTTTCCCAATATTGAGAACAGATCACTTATAAGCAAACAAAACAGCGACAGTCTTTGAAATATAGTTATCACAAAAGAGGCTTCAGGTGCCATTTGATATGTTGACATTATCATTACTTTCCAAATATGTAACGTTTAAATTGAATTCTGTCAGCCTAGCTAACACTATAGGTAGCTTAGCAAACGTACAATTACATTTAACGCTAACAAACAACAACATGTTAAAACGTTTTTGTGAAAATACTTCACCTTATCTATGAAGACGACAAGTGGGGAAAAAGCAGTAGAGATACTGATGACAGTAACTGCTGTCACCAAAAAGTTTAATTTGCAACAAAGTTCTCGTAGGTCAGTGACATTCTGTGTGTGCGCACCTTTTCTCTCTCTGGCAATACACTTAATAATGAATTAGTGGCTGGAGACGTGCTCAGATCATTTACTTTAGTAAAAGTAGCAATACAACAATACATAAATACTCTGTTACAAGGAAAAGTCCTGCATTCAAAATGCTACTTCAGTAAAAGTACAGTATTATTAGCTCAAACTACTTTTGTGACATTAGACATCACATTAATGAATGTTATTTTATTGGAATAACATTATTGATTCATTAATGTGTCACTTTAATGTTACAGCTGGTAATGATAGAGATAAGCTGATGAATTACTTTAAATACTGCTGGGTGACCTCTGAATTTCCAAGGATTTTTATGAGTTTTATGATTATACTATATTATGTATTATTTATCAGATTCTAAGGAGCACAAACTAGCCTTGAAGCCAACAATGGAGAAATTGAAATAGAAAATCCTCAAATTTGAAGTTAAATACAGTGCTTTACTAAATGTATGTGGTTATTCGCACCTCTGGAATTATGAATCCAAATTAAGTTATACATAAGTGTGTGTGTGTGTGCGTGTGTGTGTGTTTGGGAGGGGTAGTACCAACAGTGATTCTCACCGATGGCCCAACATTGGCCGATAGCTGACGGTCGGCTTGATGTGTCAGCGCCACAACCCTTACAGTGAATAGTTGCTTTTGGGTTAGGGTTAGGCAAGTACTAGTCATGATAAAGAACAGATCCCACAGGGTAATAAAAGCAACGATGTGTGTGTAATTCTGCATGTGTGCAGTTGTGTGTGTGGTTGAGTTTGGAGATTTGAAGACTTTGTGTCAAATTTGAAGGAACAACTTCTGAAACAATGTGATGCATTGATGTTAAGAAAAAACTACCAACAACACTTGCAGATTGATGTAACATATTCTAATACAGACAAGATGCCAACAAGTGTTGGTCTAATAACAGTATCAGTTTTTTGACCTTTTGCAGGTGTTGCTGGCAGTCTTTTCAATTTTAGTGTTAAATTCCACTTTTAGGTAGCTAGCTACAGTATTGAATAGTAGGGTTTTTCATCATAATACATGAATGTTTATGCCATTGTCCAAAATCAAATAACTCAAATAGCTAAGAAGGAAGAACCCTTACTTCTTCAAAGAACCATTTGTAGTAGCCAAAGAACCACTGACCAACAAAAATGGTTCTTTAAGCCTGCGTGGATTTTCAAAAAACCATGCAAAGAAAAACATGACGTTGAAATTTGTATTGTCTGTTCCACAAATGTAATTCAGAGAATGATGTGAATCCAAAATAATAGTATCTTTAAAACAGTTACTGAAACCAAAGAGAAGTATGTTCAGCTGCCTCTTAGTTTCTAACTATAATGAACTTTACTGACCATGATAAGATTTGTACCAGTGAACAACAAATGAAGAGTTCAGACACCTTCAGTATGAATCGTCATCATTTTGTGTCTCTACTCACACATGTAGTTCAACGTGATGGTAGTTTACACATCTGTCTTCTCCAGAGCAGGATGAAGCATTGCATGATGGGAATTGTTGTACAACTACTGGACATGATAATGACTTTTAGATGTTTTGCTTTGTAATATATTCATATATTGTTCATGTCTGGTAAAACTCATCCACCAAGTACAATTACATTTCATTTAATACAGGACATTTACAAGCTAATATCTGTTCATATCTGCTAATATCTGTTTCTCACTTTTCCAGTTTTTATCCTCAGTCATCAAATCGTTCAGAAACAACCAGGATTTTTGTGAATCTGTTCTGTGCAGCAGCAGAGAGAGAACAGCAGACAGGAGAGAAGATCCTGGAGCTGTTATCATCAGTCTGCACATATCAAACATTCTTTTGGAATCACTCATACATGAATGATGGTGATAGAAAACATCAGTCCGATTTCCTGTTGGATCTGTTCTCCCATGTGAAGGACTGTGAGACTAAAACAGGTCTGAGAGTTCTTCCATCATTACTGTCAGTTTTCCAGTCAGCTCCTACAGTCTGGTTCATAAACCTCTTAGAGAGAAAGACCTCCATCCTCCTGGAAGTGCTGAAACTACAACCAGAGAAGAAACCAGTGAAGCTGACAGGATGGTCAGATGAAGAGAGTGAAGTGAGGAGTTTCCTACAGTGTCTGCCTTATATCTCACAGCTCAGGTAAATGGAACAAAATTTAACTCTACAGTGAGTTATGCAAATGTTTTATGTTGCAGAAGTTCTAACATCATCTTACTAATGAAATGATTTGTAAGATTAGTAGAGTAATTTACTTAATTGGTAGTTTGATATTTTGTATTTGTGTGTGATAAGTTTATAAAATAGGAGTCAAATTTAAACATCCCAACAGTTTCTACTCTAAAGTAGTTAATGTCAACTTCACCTTGATCAACTGTAGCATTATAATGGTGTGTGTGTGTGTGTGTGTGTGTGTGTGTGTGTGTGTTCTCAGACTGATGTTATTCCACTAAAGTCTAATATCAAACATACACTGACAGTAACTTGTCTTCATGAAGATCAGTGACCAAACACACAAAGCAAAGATAGAATGAAATGTGAAGAAGAATAAAAATGGAAGAATTCAGCCCTGCTAATAGAAAAACATGACGTTGAAACACAAATGTAATTCAGAGAATGATGTGAATCCAAAATAATAGTATCTTTAAAACAGTTACTGAAACCAAAGAGAAGTATGTTCAGCTGCCTCTTAGTTTCTAACTATAATGAACTTTACTGACCATGATAAGATTTGTACCAGTGAACAACAAATGAAGAGTTCAGACACCTTCAGTATGAATCATCATCATTTTGTGTCTCTACTCACACATGTAGTTCAACGTGATGGAAGTTTACACATCTGTCTTGTCAAGAGCAGGATGAAGCATTGCATGATGGGAATTGTTGTACAACTACTGGACATGATAATGACTTTTAGATGTTTTGCTTTGTAATATATTCATATATTGTTCATGTCTGGTAAAACTCATCCACCAAGTACAATTACATTTCATTTAATACAGGACATTTACAAGCTAATATCTGTTTCTCACTGTTCCAGTTTTGATCTTCAGTCATCAAATCCTTCAGAAAAGAACTGGATTTTTGTGAATCTGTTCTATGCAGCAGCAGAGAGAGAACAGCAGACAGGAGAGAAGATACTGGAGCTGTTATCATCAGTCTGCACATATCAAACATTCCCTTTAGGTGACAGAGGCATGAATGATGATGATAGAGAATATCAGTCTGATTACCTGTTGGATGTGTTCTCCCATGTTAAGGACTGTGAGACTAAAACAGGTCTGAGAGTTCTTCCATCATTACTGTCAGTTTTCCAGTTAGTTCCTACAGTCTGGTTCATAAACCTCTTAGAGAGAAAGACCTCCATCCTCCTGGAAGTGCTGAAACTACAACCAGAGAAGAAACCAGTGAAGCTGACAGGATGGTCAGATGAAGAGAGTGAAGTGAGGAGTTTCCTACAGTGTCTGCCTTATATCTCACAGCTCAGGTAAATGGAACAAAATTTAACTCTACAGTGAGTTATGCAAATGTTTTATGTTGCAGAAGTTCTAACATCATCTTACTAATGAAATGATTTGTAAGATTAGTAGAGTAATTTACTTAATTGGTAGTTTGATATTTTGTATTTGTGTGTGATAAGTTTATAAAATAGGAGTCAAATTTAAACATCCCAACAGTTTCTAATCTAAAGTAGTTAATGTCAACTTTACCTTGAACAACTGTAGCATTATAATGGTGTGTGTGTGTGTGTGTGTGTGTGTGTGTGTGTGTGTGTGTTCTCAGACTGATGTTATTCCACTAAAGTCTAATATCAAACATACACTGACAGTAACTTGTCTTCATGAAGATCAGTGACCAAACACACAAAGCAAAGATAGAATGAAATGTGAAGAAGAATAAAAATGTAAGAATTCAGCCCTGCTAATAGAAAAACATGACGTTGAAACACAAATGTAATTCAGAGAATGATGTGAATCCAAAATAATAGTATCTTTAAAACAGTTAATGAAACCAAAGAGAAGTATGTTCAGCTGCCTCTTAGTTTCTAACTATAATGAACTTTACTGACCATGATAAGATTTGTACCAGTGAACAACAAATGAAGAGTTCAGACACCTTCAGTATGAATCAAAATCATTTTGTGTCTCTACTCACACATGTAGTTCAACGTGATTGTAGTTTACACATCTGTCTTCTCAAGAGCAGGATGAAGCATTGCATGATGGGAATTGTTGTACAACTACTGCACATGATAATGACTTTTAGATGTTTTGCTTTGTAATATATTCATATATTGTTCATGTCTGGTAAAACTCATCCACCAAGTACAATTACATTTCATTTAATACAGGACATTTACAAACTAATATCTGTTCATAGTGTGTGTTTGTTTATTTTAGTAGCTGAGATCAGATATTCACAAAATGTTTCTTTCTCACTGTTCCAGTTTTCATCCTCACTCATCAGATCCTTCAGAAGAAACCAGGATTTTTGTGAATCTGTTCTGTGCAGCAGCAGAGAGAGAACAGCAGACAGGAGAGAAGATACTGGAGCTGTTATCATCAGTCTGCAGATATCAAACATTCCCTTTGGGTGACAGATACATGCGTAATTATGTTATAAAACATCAGTGTGATTTCCTGTTGGATCTGTTCTCCCATGTGAAGGACTGTGAGACTAAAACAGGTCTGAGAGTTCTTCCATCATTACAGTCAGTTTTCCAGTCAGTTCCTAGAGTCTGGTCCATAAACCTCTCAGAGAGAAAGACCTCCATCCTCCTGGAAGTGCTGAAACTACAACCAGAGAAGAAACCAGTGGAGCTGACAGGATGGTCAGATGAAGAGAGTGAAGTGAGGAGTTTCCTACAGTGTCTGCCTTATATCTCACAGCTCAGGTAAATGGAACAAAATTTAACTCTACAGTGAGTTATGCAAATGTTTTATGTTGCAGAAGTTCTAACATCAGTTTACTAATAAAAATATTTGTAAGATTAGTAGAGTAATTTACTTAATTGGTAGTTTGATATTTTGTATTTGTGTGTGATGAGTTTATAAAATAGGAGTCAAATTTAAACATCCCAACAGTTTCTAATCTAAATTAGTTAATGTCAACTTCACCTTGATCAACTGTAGCATTATAATGGTGTGTGTGTGTGTGTGTGTGTGTGTGTGTGTGTGTGTGTGTGTGTGTGTGTGTGTGTGTGTGTGTGTGTGTGTGTGTGTGTGTGTGTGTTCTCAGACTGATGTTATTCCACTAAAGTCTAATATCAAACATACACTGACAGTAACTTGTCTTCATGAAGATCAGTGACCAAACACACAAAGCAAAGATAGAATGAAATGTGAAGAAGAATAAAAATGGAAGAATTCAGCCCTGCTAATAGAAAAACATGACGTTGAAACACAAATGTAATTCAGAGAATGATGTGAATCCAAAATAATAGTATTTTTAAAACAGTTACTGAAACCAAAGAGAAGTATGTTCAGCTGCCTCTTAGTTTCTAACTATAATGAACTTTACTGACCATGATAAGATTTGTACCAGTGAACAACAAATGAAGAGTTCAGACACCTTCAGTATGAATCATCATCATTTTGTGTCTCTACTCACATATGTAGTTCAACGTGATTGTAGTTTACACATCTGTCTTCTCCAGAGCAGGATGAAGCATTGCATGATGGGAATTGTTGTACAACTACTGGACATGATAATGACTTTTAGATGTTTTGCTTTGTAATATATTCATATATTGTTCATGTCTGGTAAAACTCATCCACCAAGTACAATTACATTTCATTTAATACAGGACATTTACAAGCTAATATCTGTTCATAGTGTATGTTTGTTTTTTTAGTAGCTGAGATCAAATATTCACAAAATGTTTCTTTCTCACTGTTACAGTTTTTATCTTCAGTCATCAAATCGTTCAGAAGAAAGCAGATTTTTTGGGAATCTGCTCTGTGCAGCATCAGAGAGAGAACAGCAGACAGGAGAGAAGATACTGGAGCTGTTATCATCAGTCTGCACATATCAAACATTCCCTTTGGGTGACAGACACATGAAAGATGATGTTCTAAAATATCAGTGTGATTTCCTGTTGGATCTGTTCTCCCATGTGAAGGACTATGAGACTAAAACAGGTCTGAGAGTTCTTCCATCATTACAGTTAGTTTTCCAGTCAGCTCCTACAGTCTGGTTCATAAACCTCTCAGAGAGAAAGACCTCCATCCTCCTGGAAGTGCTGAAACTACAACCAGAGAAGAAACCAGTGAAGCTGACAGGATGGTCAGATGAAGAGAGTGAAGTGAGGAGTTTCCTACAGTGTCTGCCTTATATCTCACAGCTCAGGTAAATGGAACATGATTTAACTCTACAGTGAGTTATGCAAATGTTTTATGTTGCAGAAGTTCTAACATCATCTTACTAATGAAATGAGTTGTAAGATTAGTAATTTACTTAATTGTTAGTTTGATATTTTGTATTTGTGTATGATAAGTGTATAAAATAGGAGTCAAATTTAAACATCCCAACAGTTTCTAAACTAAAGTAGTTAATGTCAACTTCACCTTGATCAACTGTAGCATTATAATGGTGTGTGTGTGTGTGTGTGTGTGTGTGTGTGTGTGTGTGTGTTCTCAGACTGATGTTATTCCACTAAAGTCTAATATCAAACATACACTGACAGTAACTTCTTCATGAAGATCAGTGACCAAACACACAAAGCAAAGATAGAATGAAATGTGAAGAAGAATAAAAATGGAAGAATTCAGCCCTGCTAATAGAAAAACATGACGTTGAAACACAAATGTAATTCAGAGAATGATGTGAATCCAAAATAATAGTATCTTTAAAACAGTTACTGAAACCAAAGAGAAGTATGTTCAGCTGCCTCTTAGTTTCTAACTATAATGAACTTTACTGACCATGATAAGATTTGTACCAGTGAACAACAAATGAAGAGTTCAGACACCTTCAGTATGAATCATCATCATTTTGTGTCTCTACTCACACATGTAGTTCAACGTGATGGTAGTTTACACATCTGTCTTCTCCAGAGCAGGATGAAGCATTGCATGATGGGAATTGTTGTACAACTACTGGACATGATAATGACTTTTAGATGTTTTGCTTTGTAATATATTCATATATTGTTCATGTCTGGTAAAACTCATCCACCAAGTACAATTACATTTCATTTAATACAGGACATTTACAAGCTAATATCTGTTCATAGTGTGTGTTTGTTTTTTTAGTAGCTGAGATCAGATATTCACAAAATGTTTCTTTCTCACTGTTCCAGTGTTTATACTCAGTCATCAGATCCTTCAGAAACAACCAGGATCTTTGTGAATCTGTTCTGTGCAGCAGCAGAGAGAGAACAGCAGACAGGAGAGAAGATACTGGAGCTGTTATCATCAGTCTGCACATATAAAACATTCCCTTTGGGTGACGCATATGTGGATGATTATGTTTTAAAACATCAGTGTGATTTCCTGTTGGATCTGTTCTCCCATGTGAAGGACTATGAGACTAAAACAGGTCTGAGAGTTCTTCCATCATTACTGTCAGTTTTCCAGTCAGCTCCTACAGTCTGGTTCATAAACCTCTCAGAGAGAAAGACCTCCATCCTCCTGGAAGTGCTGAAACTACAACCACAGAAGAAACCAGTGAATCTGACAGGATGGTCAGATGAAGAGAGTGAAGTGAGGAGTTTCCTACAGTGTCTGCCTTATATCTCACAGCTCAGGTAAATGGAACATGATTTAACTCTACAGTGGGTTATGCAAATGTTTTATGTTGCAGAAGTTCTAACATCATCTTACTAATGAAATGATTTGTAAGATTAATAGAGTAATTTACTTAATTTTTAGTTTGATATTTTGTATTTGTGTGTGATAAGTTTATAAAATAGGAGTCAAATTTAAACATCCCAACAGTTTCTACTCTAAAGTAGTTAATGTCAACTTCACCTTGATCAACTGTAGCATGATAATGGTTTGTGTGTGTGTGTGTGTGTGTGTGTGTGTGTGTGTGTGTGTGTTCTCAGACTGATGTTATTCCACTAAAGTCTAATATCAAACATACACTGACAGTAACTTGTCTTCATGAAGATCAGTGACCAAACACACAAAGCAAAGATAGAATGAAATGTGAAGAAGAATAAAAATGGAAGAATTCAGCCCTGCTAATAGAAAAACATGACGTTGAAACACAAATGTAATTCAGAGAATGATGTGAATCCAAAATAATAGTATCTTTAAAACAGTTACTGAAACCAAAGAGAAGTATGTTCAGCTGCCTCTTAGTTTCTAACTATAATGAACTTTACTGACCATGATAAGATTTGTACCAGTGAACAACAAATGAAGAGTTCAGACACCTTCAGTATGAATCATCATCATTTTGTGTCTCTACTCACACATGTAGTTCAACGTGATGGAAGTTTACACATCTGTCTTCTCCAGAGCAGGATGAAGCATTGCATGATGGGAATTGTTGTACAACTACTGCACATGATAATGACTTTTAGATGTTTTGCTTTGTAATATATTCATATATTGTACATGTCTGGTAAAACTCATCCACCAAGTACAATTACATTTCATTTAATACAGGACATTTACAAACTAATATCTGTTCATAGTGTGTGTTTGTTTTTTTAGTAGCTGAGATCAGATATTCACAAAATGTTTCTTTCTCACTGTTCCAGTTTTGATCCTCAGTCATCAGATCCTTCAGAAGAAACCAGGATATTTGTGAATCTGTTCTGTGCAGCAGCAGAGAGAGAACAGCAGACAGGAGAGAAGATACTGGAGCTGTTATCATCAGTCTGCACATATGAACCATTCTTTTGGAATCACTCATACATGAATGATGGTGATAGAAAACATCAGTCTGATTTCCTGTTGGATCTGTTCTCCCATGTGAAGGACTGTGAGACTAAAACAGGTCTGAGAGTTCTTCCATCATTACAGTCAGTTTTCCAGTCAGCTCCTAGAGTCTGGTTCATAAACCTCTCAGAGAGAAAGACCTCCATCCTCCTGGAAGTGCTGAAACTACAACCAGAGAAGAAACCAGTGAAGCTGACAGGATGGTCAGATGAAGAGAGTGAAGTGAGGAGTTTCCTACAGTGTCTGCCTTATATCTCACAGCTCAGGTAAATGGAACATGATTTGTTTTATGTTGCAGAAGTTCTAACATCAGTTTACTAATGAAATGATTTGTAAGATTAGTAATTTACTTAATTGTTAGTTTGATATTTTGTATTTGTGTGCGATAAGTTTATAAAATAGGAGTCAAATTTAAACATCCCAACAGTTTCTAATCTAAAGTAGTTAATGTCAACTTCACCTTGATCAACTGTAGCATGATAATGGTGTGTGTGTGTGTGTGTGTGTGTGTGTGTGTGTGTGTGTGTGTGTGTGTGTGTGTGTGTGTGTTCTCAGACTGATGTTATTCCAATAAAGTCTAATATCAAACATACACTGACAGTAACTTGTCTTCATGAAGATCAGTGACCAAACACACAAAGCAAAGATAGAATGAAATGTGAAGAAGAATAAAAATGTAAGAATTCAGCCCTGCTAATAGAAAAACATGACGTTGAAACACAAATGTAATTCAGAGAATGATGTGAATCCAAAATAATAGTATTTTTAAAACAGTTACTGAAACCAAAGAGAAGTATGTTCAGCTGCCTCTTAGTTTCTAACTATAATGAACTTTACTGACCATGATAAGATTTGTACCAGTGAACAACAAATGAAGAGTTCAGACACCTTCAGTATGAATCATCATCATTTTGTGTCTCTACTCACACATGTAGTTCAACGTGATGGAAGTTTACACATCTGTCTTCTCCAGAGCAGGATGAAGCATTGCATGATGGGAATTGTTGTACAACTACTGCACATGATAATGACTTTTAGATGTTTTGCTTTGTAATATATTCATATATTGTACATGTCTGGTAAAACTCATCCACCAAGTACAATTACATTTCATTTAATACAGGACATTTACAAGCTAATATCTGTTCATAGTGTGTGTTTATTTTTTTAGTAGCTGAGATCAGATATTCACAAAATTATTCTTTCTCACTGTTCTAGTTTTGATCTTCAGTCATCAGATCCTTCAGAAGAAACCAGGATATTTGTGAATCTGTTCTGTGCAGCAGCAGAGAGAGAACAGCAGACAGGAGAGAAGATACTGGAGCTGTTATCATCAGTCTGCACATATGAACCATTCTTTTGGAATCACTCATACATGAATGATGGTGATAGAAAACATCAGTCCGATTTCCTGTTGGATCTGTTCTCCCATGTGAAGGACTGTGAGACTAAAACAGGTCTGAGAGTTCTTCCATCATTACAGTCAGTTTTCCAGTCAGTTCCTAGAGTCTGGTTCATAAACCTCTCAGAGAGAAAGACCTCCATCCTCCTGGAAGTGCTGAAACTACAACCAGAGAAGAAACCAGTGAAGCTGACAGGATGGTCAGATGAAGAGAGTGAAGTGAGGAGTTTCCTACAGTGTCTGCCTTATATCTCACAGCTCAGGTAAATGGAACATGATTTGTTTTATGTTGCAGAAGTTCTAACATCAGTTTACTAATGAAATGATTTGTAAGATTAGTAATTTACTTAATTGTTAGTTTGATATTTTGTATTTGTGTGCGATAAGTTTATAAAATAGGAGTCAAATTTAAACATCCCAACAGTTTCTAATCTAAAGTAGTTAATGTCAACTTCACCTTGATCAACTGTAGCATGATAATGGTGTGTGTGTGTGTGTGTGTGTGTGTGTGTGTGTGTGTGTGTGTTCTCAGACTGATGTTATTCCACTAAAGTCTAATATCAAACATACACTGACAGTAACTTGTCTTCATGAAGATCAGTGACCAAACACACAAAGCAAAGATAGAATGAAATGTGAAGAAGAATAAAAATGGAAGAATTCAGCCCTGCTAATAGAAAAACATGACGTTGAAACACAAATGTAATTCAGAGAATGATGTGAATCCAAAATAATAGTATCTTTAAAACAGTTACTGAAACCAAAGAGAAGTATGTTCAGCTGCCTCTTAGTTTCTAACTATAATGAACTTTACTGACCATGATAAGATTTGTACCAGTGAACAACAAATGAAGAGTTCAGACACCTTCAGTATGAATCATCATCATTTTGTGTCTCTACTCACACATGTAGTTCAACGTGATGGAAGTTTACACATCTGTCTTCTCCAGAGCAGGATGAAGCATTGCATGATGGGAATTGTTGTACAACTACTGGACATGATAAAGACTTTTAGATGTTTTGCTTTGTAATATATTCATATATTGTTCATGTCTGGTAAAACTCATCCACCAAGTACATTTACATTTCATTTAATACAGGACATTTACAAGCTAATATCTGTTCATATCTGCTAATATCTGTTTCTCACTGTTCCAGTGTTTATCCTCAGTCATCAGATCCTTCAGAAGAAACCAGGATCTTTGTGAATCTGCTCTGTGCAGCAGCAGAGAGAGAACAGCAGACAGGAGAGAAGATACTGGAGCTGTTATCATCAGTCTGCAGATATCAAACATTTTTTTTGAATAGGGGTGATTACCTGTTGGATCTGTTCTCCCATGTGAAGAACTATGAGACTAAAACAGGTCTGAGAGTTCTTCCATCATTACTGTCAGTTTTCCAGTCAGCTCCTAGAGTCTGGTTTATAAACCTCTCAGAGAGAAAGACCTCCATCCTCCTGGAAGTGCTGAAACTACAACCAGAGAAGAAACCAGTGAAGCTGACAGGATGGTCAGATGAAGAGAGTGAAGTGAGGAGTTTCCTACAGTGTCTGCCTTATATCTCACAGCTCAGGTAAATGATTGTAGTGAACATTTGTGGAGCTGTGTTCTCACATCGACACCACCTCACTGTTAGTTTGAAAGTTAAAATGTGTTCAGCTGATGTGTCCACATAAACATCACATCATGGAGTGTAGTTTTAATGTCCTACATTTCCCAGAGTTCAGTAGGACCTAAAGGCAGCTTTCCTACAGAGAACTGCTCATCTCTCATTAACTGATACATGTTTACTTCACTAAGCTCCCAGTTTGTTCTGAACATTAACTGTTGTTATTGTGAAGCAGCAGAGACGATCGCACAGTGTTGATGATTAGAAGTTCAGTTGTTCTAAACACATCAGGGTTTTAGAGTTTGATCTACAAATCATCTTAAGAACATTTATGTAAAGTGGTTGAACTTTGACTTTATCATTTCTCTGATCAAATATCAGTGATGGATGCTGGATCAAACACTCATTCAGTGGCTCCTGTGACTCTGATACAGAAAGTAAAGTGACTGGAACTTAGTCGAATGTTTGAATGACTTTATTTTTCTGTAGCTTCACTGAAATGAAATTACACGTCACATGGAAGTGAAAGTAGAGCTTTGCAAATCTTCACTATGCTACAACATCAGTGTGTGAAGTTTGATAGAGTTTTACAGAATAATGGATGTTTAAACTTCCGCTCCAGTATTTTGAGCTTTGAAGGAGATGAATTGATAAAAATACTGAGGATTTACCATTGTAGCCTGATGTTTGTGGTTCCTTCAACATTTTAGAAGAATTTCAGTGAGTAAAAGTAAAAACTCCATGTATGATTTATCCTGTTATTGTTGTATTTTACACTGATTCATGTTTGATTTCAGTTTCTGCTCATTAGCAGGTATTTGTTGGCTTTTAGAAGAAACATCTGTAAAACCAGTTTTACATGAATTTTGTTGCTGTTGATATTGAAACAAAATGTTTGATTCTCGTTTCAGTGTCAGACACTGGTTTAAAGACTCAGATCAAACCAGGATCTTTGTGAATCTGCTCTGTGCAGCAGCAGAGAGAGAACAGCAGACAGGAGAGAAGATACTGGAGCTGTTATCATCAGTCTGCACATATCAAACATTGCCTTTGTGTGACGCATATGTGGATGATGATGTTATAAAACGTCAGTGTGATTTCCGTTTGGATGTGTTCTCCTGTGTGAAAGACTATGAGACTAAAACAGGTCTGAGAGTTCTTCCATCATTACTGTCAGTTTTCCAGTCAGCTCCTAGAGTCTGGTACATAAACCTCTCAGAGAGAAAGACCTCCATCCTCCTGGAAGTGCTGAAACTACAACCAGAGAAGAAACCAGTGGAGCTGACAGGATGGTCAGATGAAGAGAGTGAAGTGAGGAGTTTCCTACAGTGTCTGCCTTATATCTCACAGCTCAGGTAAATGGAACCTGATTTAAATATGAACAGTTTTGTTCTAAAATAACTCCTGGTCTTACTCCAGTACATCATGGTCCAACCCACTTACTCCAAACTGCAGTATAAAACATTTATAACTCACTGACAAATACTGTTTATTTAAAATGAAACATGGTTTATGTCAAAGATTTCAATAACAGCTAATAATCATAGTGTGATAGTGTCACAGATAATGAATCACACACAGAGCTTCTACCTTGAATGTTCGGTTTGTGTTTGCCTTGAATTTCTTACTTGATAAAAGTCGTGTTACACAAGCTGGTTTCTGTTGCAGTTGCTGTTTTACTTTTGTACTTTGCTGCTTTCACAGTTCATCATAATGTTGTGTTTCAGCTGTGATCCAGACTTCTTCCAGAGAATGTGTACATCCATGTGTGTCAGATCCAGAGAGGAGGTCCAGCAGCTGGCCTCTCTGCTGCAGCTGCTGGGCTTCACCCTGACATTAACAGGATACTTACCCAGGAAAACCTGCTGCTCTGTGGGGAGAGTTCTCAGGGTTTGTGGCTCTAAGGTGGATCTCATCCTGACACCCAGAAAGATGTCGGTTAGAGGAGCCGCTCACCTCTTTAGACGTACAACACAACTACACAGTCTGAGGTCTACGTTCATACAATCACTGCTTCTGTTCCTACAGTAACATCTTTTAAATGTCCAGTTAGCAGAGACATCATTCTGTGTCTTTGACTTTCAGGCTGTCCAATGACATGGCCATGCTGCTGTTTCAGTGGATAAGAAGAGGAAGAGTCGTCTGTCTGTTGACTATCGAAGAACTTTGTCTTGCTCCAAAGACGCTGCAGTCACAAAGAGGATCACTGAGGGTTGTCAGTAGTTTGGCGTCTCTGCTGAGACACTGGACAGTCAGACATTTAGACCTGACTGAATTCTGTGTTTCTGCTCAGTGTCTCTGTCCACTGCTGCTTCATGATGGTCCTCTAACTATCAAGTAAATGTCTTTTCTGAGCCTCATAAACACACTGATGAATGAAGATGAAAATAATTATTATTAGTTCATTCTAAATGTATTTATCCTTCAGACTGAGGGATGAGGTTTTCCAGCAGCTACTGGTCCTCCTCCATGAAATCCAGGACAAAGACTTGGCCTGGTCTTTCTTGAGTAAAGTTGGTGGAGACCTGACCTCCTACTGTCTGAACTGGGAGCTTCTCCACTTTGTGCTGCAGTCGTCAGCTCAGACCTTCACTGTGAACCTGAGGAAGAACCAGTTCTTACAGGAGAACGTCACACGTCTGCTGCCCTTTCTGGATCGGATCAGATTTAAAAGGTGGTGAATTAGTTTTTAACAGATACAAACTAAACAAAGTGTCCTGATAAATACTGTGAGCTCTGTGTTTTCAGGCCCGGTCCCAGCTTTGTGCTGGCTGCCATCAGACAGGTCTATAAAACTCAGGCCAGTCACCTCATACCCAGTTTAGTGAGGTCATTGGATCATGTGATCAGCCTGACCTGCAGAGAGCTGGACTCAGTGGACTGTGCTGCTCTGATCTTCACCCTGAGACACAGTGACAGAGTTACACTGAAGCTTGTGTGGACGTCCATACCAGCAGAGGAAATACAGCGAATCGTCTTCACGCTGGACAGAGTTTCTCACCTCAGGTCAGACATCAGTGCTTGTTTCTCAGTCCTGTACCTGTATCAGTTCTCTCCAACAGACAGTTTCATGTAGTGCTGATAAGAATCAAAATGAACATTGAATAACAATAATCTCTGCATTAATGCATCACTGTCTCCACCAGTGTCGACAGGAATCTGCTGCTGAGGTTCATCCACTGCTGTGCTGCCACTGACGTCCAGCAGGATGCAGCATCAGGTCTGATCAGGTCTCTGCAGCACAGGTTGGTTCTGTCCCGCTCCCCCTGTGTGGAGCTGACAGATCAGGATCAGACCGAGACTCTGAGTCTGTCTGCTGCAGACTGCAGGTCCATCTCCACCATCCTGACACATAGCAGAGAGGACACACAGCTGGACCTGCAAGACTGTGAGGTGGAGGACAGGGGACTGGACCTGCTGTTTCCTGTCCTAAACAGAGTCCACCTCAGGTGGGAAAGAACATTAAATGGCCTGATCCACTTTCATGTTTCTGCATCCTAACAGTTGTTCTTTGCTCTGTTTGTCCTGTTTAGAGCCAGTAAAGCCGTCCTCCTCCAGCTGGTGTCCCTGGTCCCTGTGAGCAGTGAGAGGGACTCAGTGAGACGTGCAGAGTCCCTGTGTAGAGCCCTGGATGGAGAGCTGGACCTCAGTCACACCACACTGGATCAGAGGGTCTGTGAAGCTCTGGACCTGATGCTGGACTTCTCTGAAGGACTGACAGAACTGGACCTGAGTCACTGTGATCTCACGGACCAGCTGCTGCTCACATTCATCAAACATCTGCACAAAGTCCACGTCCTGGAGTGAGTCTCACTGTAAACATACTTGTGTGTACATTGTCCTGTATAGGATGCAGTGTTGGCTCCTGCTGAGGTGGTGGTGAAGTAATAATGTATCAAATCTGTCTCATAGCAACAGGCGGAGTCAGGATGTGACGCTTAATAACCAATAACATCAGCTCCTCTGACTTTAATGACGTAAATCTTTTGTGTTTGTGTCCATGTTACAGTCTGAGTCACAATAAGATCAGTGATGCTTCGACTGTCAGGTTACTGCAGCTGGTCTCCATCAACTCCTCCATCACCACAGTGAGGTGAGCAAACATTAATTATCATATGATTAATGGAGACATTTCTACTCCTTCACTTACAGACTGATCATTAATTATCTCAGTTCCACATATTATTCAGTTTGTATCAGTGACTTTTGTTCTGTTTTTTTAGACTCTTCAGCAACAACATTGTGGACAAAACTCCCTTTAAGAAACAGAAGCAGTTTGAAATGTGGGGAATCAGTGTCAGTGAAGTGATGTGATGATTGTGAGAGAAATTTCAAAATCTAGGTAACACTGTTTCACTGTTCTCACACTTCTCACAGACCCACTATCAAACCTGCTTACACCAGTGCCCCCTCCCCTTTTGCTCCCCAGCAAGACATCATGTCTCTGGCCACACAAAGAAGTATGTTAGGTAGATATCAACTATAAAACTACCTACACCTGAACATTTGCTTCCCAGAAGGGAGCCCACGGGAACCAGCACAAATCATCAAGAACTTAAAAGACTATGAAGACAAAAGGACAAAGTAACATGAACTTGTTAATTAAGACTCCTGACCACATTGTATGAAGGTTGATTTGCATTGACTCATCCCTTTGTTCTTTGTGTGAACCCAGCTGTTGAGTTGTATGTATAAAAGGCTGAACAACCTACACATCTTGGTCAATCAGACTGGCCCACTCTAGAGTGTAGCTCTGTTCTGCTCTGCATGTTTCTCTATTTTGCTGATTAAATTCACCGTTATCATTCACTTGTAAGTTGCCTTTTGCCTCCTAACTTGCCTTACAGTTTTTGCCACGACAATGATCAGGGAGGAAACTCAAGAAAATACTGCAGTAGTACAAGTACTCTACTAATACTGTGTTTGTGGCAGTCAGTTCTAAAAGTACAGTTTTATACAATGATGAAAACTCCAGCAGGATCCTCGTCATCCTCGTCTCTATTTGTTACGATACCGTCAGTTCTTCTACTGATGTACTTACATTTTTGATTGAGAAACTGTGAAAAGTATTTCATTGTTTACATAATTTAACAGATTGTTCTGTTGGGATCATAATTATATTTTTTGTGAGGAAAAATTATGTTTATATTCTTGGATTAATGTTGGAATCATATGATTTTAAAATGATTTTTAAAAGGTGAAATGTTGGTTCAGCAGCACTTTGATGCAATTGTATGTTCAGCAGTAAATGGTCTATGCTTTTCTTCCACATTGGTACCAAAAGCACTTTACACTGCTTCTCATTCACACACACACACACACACACACACACACTGATGTGGCAGCTGCTGTGCTGCTGGTCTACACTCCCCCAGAACAACTAAGTTTGGGTTCAGTGTTTTGCTCACAGACACTTGGACATGTTACAGGAGGAGCTGGGAATTGAACCCAGTATTGATGGACAGGTGCTCTACCTCCAAAGATACAGTATCTCAGTTTAAATATACTTTTTATTTGATATTTTAAATGAAATACAAGAGCTAAAGGATATTTGTGTATTTGACTATTTTGTGTTTCTCTTCACTATAATACTTTAACAGATGAAAACAGTTTATTATCTGAGTGACATTATGTCACAAATAACGAGTTAATGATGAGTCATATGATCCTGAGCTTTCAGAACGTTCAATAGTAGCAGAAACCGCAGAAACTTTGCTAAAAAGTACCAAGTACCTGTAGTAAAAAGTACTTTAAGTCCATCAGTGCTGCAATAAGAAAGTGATTTTTCTGAGTTACTGATTTAAACAAACACTATTAAACTTGATGCTGTTGATAACGTACAAATAAAATGTTCAGTTCATAAGTTTCATTTATTACAGATTCAAGCAGAAAACAATTTGTGATCAACTCAATTTAGTTTTGTGCTGCAAACAAACTTTGAATTTTCTTTAGCAGATAAACTGACATCAGCACTTATTACTTCATCAGATTCTGTTTTAACAATCTGCAAAATCTGCTGCTGCATTGACTCAATGAACCTTTTTCTAAAAGAGGAATCTGAGTTTCTAAAGTTTATTCACAGGTGTCAGTGATGCAGCTTTTCCACCTGCTGCTGTTGCACATCAGGAGAAGCCCACAGCTTCTGTGCCTGGTCCTTGATGTACAGAAGATCACACATAAATCCATCAGTATGTAGAAATATCAGTGAAGATGCAGCTAATTCTGTAATAAATCTTGCAGAGGAAACAATATGCTGAATCTAAAATGTACTGACAGTTTATAGTAGTTTGAATATTAGTTATGAAATCAGAATCAATAAGAAGCTAATAAACGTATTAATGCAGCAGAAATCGTTGCCGTTCTCTGATTGGTCAGTAGGACGAGCTTTGTTCAAACTGTTGGTTCCCAGTGCTGCTCAATGAGTCTGTGTCCCAGGAGGCTTCACTGGACCTCTGGACATTTACTGCACATTTCTATTAAAACAACGTGGAAAATGTCGCTCGCTGTAACTTTGAGGAAACGTATCTGTCAAATGTCTCACACAGCGGAAAATACATGTCATAAGCTGTTGAACTCTCGAACCTGTAGTGGCAGAAGGTGAGAAAATGATGAGGAAAATAAAGTCTGACATGTTTTAGTTACACAGCACTTTAAGAAATGATAACAGTGGGGAGACAAACAAATTAACGGCTGGTTTTAAACACGTGAAGTAAAAGAGACTCGCACATAAACATGGATGGATTAGGACCAAAAGGCCCACGGACACAAACCGACTAAATGTGAGTCCATCACATTGTTTGCAGTCTTTTTGTGTCTCTCACCTTCAGTCTGAATGTGTCCTCAAACCCAGGACGATTGTCCCTCCTGCAGCTCACACAGGGAGACGGAGGAACCAAGGAAGCCGAGCTGAAAGCCAACTCTGAATGAGGGGTGGACGGGTTCAGTGAAGGTGGGTCAGTTTATCAAAGGAGACTCTGTAGAAGGACAAAGTGCCAGAGGACCAGTCCAGATACACTTCTACTCTGTTAGAGGAGGAGGGAGCAGGTGGATCTGTTGTTCTGCTGTTGAGAGAAACAGAGTAACTGGTTCCAGAACAGTAGAGACTCCAGGACTGATGGTTCCCTCCCAGCATGCACTCAGTCACGTCTTCTGTCGAGCTGATTCCTCTGTAGGGTTGTTATCTATCGTTATCTGACCTCACTGCTGCTTTTATATATAGATGTGTTAAAGATGTGAACCTTCAAAACCTGTGTCATTACTCCGGGCAGTGGAAAGTCACTTCCTGTGGAGACGTGCGTCAGCCCCATAATGTGACATCATTGGGGACGTTAGACTGTGATTTTGGACGCATTTTTTTCAGCATCAAAATCACATTGTAATAGAAAGTTAATAAAGGATTTTAACCATTTTAGTTTTACAGTCCCACTCATAACAATAAAGTCAATCAGCTTTTACTATGTCCATTGTCCTGATATAGTGATAATGTTTATGTCCTTTTCAGTGCTGCTTTATGTTTGGAGGGGGGTGAGGGACATTCATTCATTCATTCATGGTAATAGACATAAATGATGGGTTGATTTCTGATCTGATGCTTTTTCAGTGTTATTTTTAAACCTCTCAAGTCGAGCAAGCAGGAAGCACGAGTTCATGTTTTCAGTCAGAACAAAGGGGCTTTATGGAAACTACAGTGACAGTAACAGCTTAACTAACAGTTCTGTAACTTCACAAATACAGATGCAACCACTGATACGATGTCAAGAGAGCTGGACATAAGGTGAAGACACAGAGTTAAAGAGCCACAGAAATCCCCTCACAAGGAGGTAACATAAGTGTAAAGCTCTGTGCTTCTCTTGGAGCTTTAGTTTGTTCTTTGCACCTGATTTAATCCAAGTAAACACAGTGGATGGTCATTAGTGCATGTGGCTGCTTCTTCAGATGGAGAGGAGGACGAAAAATCAGCTCATTAATATCAGTCAGTACACAATAGGTCTTTGAAATAAGAGCATGGAAAGAGGAACTGACACTAAGCCTGATCCTGGTTTACTGAAAAGATTCCATAAAAAACAGTCTTCTTCTTTTCCTTTGGGCTGTTTCCTTTCAGGAGTCATAGTGAATCATGTGCCTCCATCTAACTCTGTCCTCTGCATCCTCTTCACTCACACCAACTAACTTCATGTCCTCTCTCACTACATCCATAAACCTCTCAGAGAGAAAGACCTCCATCCTCCTGGAAGTGCTGAAACTACAACCAGAAAAGAAACCAGTGAAGCTGACAGGATGGTCAGATGAAGAGAGTGAAGTGAGGAGTTTCCTACAGTGTCTGCCTTATATCTCACAGCTCAGGTAAATGGAACATGATTTGTTTTATGTTGCAGAAGTTCTAACATCAGTTTACTAATGAAATGATTTGTAAGATTAGTAATTTACTTAATTGTTAGTTTGATATTTTGTATTTGTGTGTGATAAGTTTATAAAATAGGAGTCAAATTTAAACATCCCAACAGTTTCTAAACTAAAGTAGTTAATGTCAACTTCACCTTGAGCAGCTGTAGCATTATAATGGTGTGTGTGTGTGTGTGTGTGTGTGTGTGTGTGTGTGTGTATATTCTCAGACAGATGTTATTCCACTAAAGTCTAATATCAAACATACACCGACAGTAACTTGTCTTCATGAAGATCAGTTACCAAACACACAAAGCAAAGTGTCGCGGCAAAATTCGACAATAACTGGTGACAGACACCTTCAGTCTAATCACTAAAGAAGCTTCCACATCCAGGATGTTTTTAAGGGTTTTATTTTCTTGCAAGAGAGAAGTTCACCAACAGATTCAAGTCTCCGTCTCCAGTTCTAAGGACTTAACATGTCAAACATGAATTTATATCCTTCTGTTGCTGGGCAGAATATTCTTTACCCTCCAGGCTGCTGCCTCCAGCTTTTCTCCTTTTATGGTAACTTTTCCAACATATGTTAAACACATAGGAACTTGGTGTAACTTGGAGACATCTCTGTGTGGACAGTCAACCATGTAGCTGACCTAGAGCACTTCTACAGACAATCAGAACAAAAACATCTAAATGAAACCAAGTGTCACAACATCCCTATAAAACATCCTGCATAAGTACAATTAGTACATTTTATCATTACAACTGGAGAAAACATAAGAACTAACATTATTCATACTTGATTTTCCATCACAATTCCCACTTTTTGATTACAATTTAATCACACGACATACAACATTAGTCATCAGATGTACAAATTCAGAGATTCAATATACGTTGTATCTGTGGATGAACCAACATCATTTACATTTTACATTTACATTTAGTCATTTGTCAGACGCTTTTATCCAAAGTGACTTACAAGTGAGGTACAAGGCAGCAAAAATCTAAGTCAAGGAGAAAACATCCAAGCAAAGTCCTATTAGAAAAGTGTTCACAGTTCACCAGATACAAGTGCAAGAGAGCAGAAAGTATTTTTTTTTTTTTAAGAGAGAACATCAGATTGTAAGAGAGGAACAATATACTTTAGAGATTCTATGTCAGTTAGTACCATCTGATGAGTCACAGCACTTGCTGTGCTTTGCATAATTAGACCTAGTATTTCACTCAGTATTTCACACAGTGCAGTGCATCCTGCACTGCACTGTGGTTTGTGTGCATCATTTGGAAGAATCTGTTCTACTTTCTAGACATCAGCTTTCAGCTGGAATATGAAGAATGTCCTTCAACTGCTAATATATTTGAAACAAAGCACAAGACAAGGTCTGGTAATACTGCAGCATGTTATTTTTCACGATAGTGGATGGTGGGAATTTGCTGAATGTCCTATTCCCAAAGTTGGAGATTCCCCAAACAAATTGTTTGGTCTTATTCTCCTGTTCCTTAAAACAAACCTCAGTCCAAGGGAGACCAGTTTCTTCAAGGTACCAATTTTGTTTGTACATGTCAGTCATAACAGAAGACAATGTCTCAGGATTGAGAATATTTCTCACCTATCATCTTTGGTAAATCATTGTCCTGTGTGTCAACTTCATACGTTTTTATGAAGACTGGGATCCAAAGTTCATTTTGGAATTTGTTACCTTTTTTCAACGTTCTCTATCTTCTGCAGTAGAAAACGTAGCAGTAGCAGTAAGTGATGGTCAAATGTCTGTGTCTGTTCAACGTGTGTGTGTGTGTGTGTGTGTGTGTGTGTGTGACTTCTTGTTGCTCAGCTTTCTTAGCTACAGCATCCACTCTCTGGTTTCCTGCTGAAACTAAGTCAGTGTTGTTAGACAAACCTTTATATCAAGCTATGCAGCAACATTATTATGTTAAAGAATATGATCGTTATCAGATTCCTTGAACTCTCTGTTTGTCCATAGTGCTGCAGATTGGTGAAGAATTCCAATACACATCTAGAACTTGGAATCTTTACTGTTTTCATCTGCAGCTTATCTCGTGCTTCCATGAGCTACAAAATCAGCACCGTAAGCTAAACAATAAGATGGTAACACACAAAACCTCAAACATCAGTTAATGTAACAACTGTAAAATCTTCTTGATTCTCTCCAGTGGAGGGTTTGAATAATGCAGAACCTTCAGGAAAAAGTAACAGTGTAACTGGGTCAAGAATATTACATCCATCAACAGTTACATTAAGCATGTAAAGTAACACTGTATCATATCTCAGCCATCTCACTGTAGAAGGGTGTGGAGAGGGAGAAAGAGACACACAGAGAGAGAGAGAGAGACAGAGAGAGAGAGACACACAGAGAGAGACACACAGAGAGAGACACAGAGACAGAGACTGCATAAGGAACCAAAAAGGTTACAGTAGATCAGCTTTCTCTGCAACTTTCACAGCTTGCAAGCATCAGGGTAATCCAGCATCTACAGGGTCCAGTTTAGCAGAAAAGTAAGCAATAGGTTGTACAGCTGTTTCTCAGGTTAACAAACTTAACATGTGGAATCTGCTTATGGTGCTCAAATTATTTTATCATAAGCTGAGAGTTATTTTCTATGGAATAATAGAGACAAATTTGGAATTTGAAGCTTTTCTGTCTTGATCATTTTGAATCCATTGCTTTCAGTATGACGTCATACCCAAGAAACTCATCATTTCTTTTTTGGTTAAAGTGAAGAGAATGGATTGTCTGGTTATGCCCTCAGCTGTGATCACATAACCTAAATAAGTTACTGTAAGGTTCTAGTTTTAGGATTGGACCCAATAAGGTGCTTTACACAACTGCTCAGCTTAAATAAGGTTTATTATAAAATATAATAGCTGGCAAAACAGGGTGGAGATGTAGTAAGTCTTCCGACTCGCTAGGTGGTGGTGAAGTCCAGTTAGAGTGAGTGGGGCAACAAGCGGAGTCTAGAGGAGAAGCAAGGTTCTCATGGGGAAGAGTGGAGTATGGTCCTGGCAGTGTAGATATTCTTGAGATGCAGCGAAGATGAGAGACTAGAATAAAGGGGAGGGAAATGGTGGGAGGACGGTCCACTGGGGAAGATGTAGTGGTCTGGAACCGTAACACAGAGGCAGGCTTGGTGGTGAGTGAGTGGAATGTAGCCTTGGTGAATCTCCAATCCCTGACATGGAGAGAACTCCAAATTCCCCTTTTGTGATATAACAACAAAAACTCCTAAATCCCTTTGGTGACATGATATCCAAATTCCAAAATCCCTTTAGTGATACAATCTCAAAAAACTCCAAAATCTCTTGGCACAGGCTCCATAAAAAGTGGTAGACAGACAATCACACGGCTTAGTAAAACATACGTGTGCATGGCCTGATCAAAGTGTAGACATAGCCTGATGTATCCTCTTCTTCTAATGACGTGGTTACAAAAGTTCATGATAATGCTGATTCTTCATGGGTCGATAACAATTCTCATAATCCTTAGTCATACATGCGATCGGCAAGAGAGACTCAATAGGAAGCGGTTACTCACAAAAACAAAGTAGCAGCAGAGTCAGGTCAAAAACGTAGCTTGGAACCGTAGATGATGATTTTGATGAAATCTGAAAAGTCCGTTTGAGAAAGCAGACGATCTGTTGGCTGGTGAGGGCTGGTTTGACCTTAGACACATGGAACGTGGGATGGATCCTAAGTGGACTGGGTAGTCGCAGCTTGACGGCCACAAGGTTAATGACCTTGGTGACGGGGAAAGGACCAACAAAGTGGGGAGCAAGCTTCCTGCTAACCCCATTTTATAATTATTTGTGTCTGTGCACATAACGACGTCTCTAGGCTCAAACTCCTGCTACACATTTAATGAAGGGTTTTCTGTAACATATGAAAATAACATTTAAACACTTGTGGTTTGGCTCTAAGTAGCTGTTACGCCCCTGTCTAGGGGGTCAGGCTGCAACATACAAAGATAAATTAGGATGTTCCCTCTCCGGTCCCCAAACCAAAATCCAGGTTTGAGATGTCCCAACAGAACGATATTTATTTTAAACGAAAGAAAGTGTCAAACAAAACATGACACTACAACTCAGGGCGAACCAAGGCCAACATAATAAACACAATAAGCTATTTCCCACAGAAAGTGCTAGCTAGCCTGATAGAAATAAACAAACCAAAAGACAGTCGCTAACCCGAACTCCCTAATGTGAAAACAATCAAAAGAAAATGGCAGTTCACCCCTACAGATTTAATACTATTTACAAAATATACAATTTCTAAACAAAACCACGGCACAAAACCTAACAATTCAAAAATGCTAAATAAGGTTTGGAAACCAAGAACAGCAAACAGGTGCTGCTGCCAGAAAGAGCCTCGCTAGCTGTTGGGAACCGTACTTTTAAAACTCCAGGAAGTGTAGGATGGACCAATCAGCTTCCTGTACTGCCCCCCAATCCGGCCAATCAGGCAGGGCACCTATAAGAACAACAAAATAAAAACAACACATATGGCCTGGACCGTAACAGTAGCAAACAATTACAAGCACACAGACTCCATGAACATCTTGACCCACTGCAATTTATTCTTCTGACTTGACAAACTTAGTGGGTTTTTCTTAGCGTCTCTGCCCATGAGGCCAGTGTCTGTGCTCACCGGTTTCTCTCGTTTTATTCAACGATGCAGCTAATTCAGGAGCAGTGACATGTCTGTCTTTCATGGAGGACTTCTAAGTACTTGTTGTCTTGGGCAGATGTGACCTTCCACTGTGTCTTCTGTCTTCTGTCTTTGTGGCTATATTACATATAGATATTTTCACATGACAAGTACAGACTGAAGAGTTTCTGATGTTTTTAGTTTAACCTACACTGGAAATGACAGGTCGCTCAAACTATGGAAGAAGAGCCAAATATAATATTTTTCCACTTTTTGTGTCATTTGTGATTAATTTACAACAATTTGATTAAATAAAACCAACAAATGAGACTAAAACTTTTTCTTGCAGTGTCTGTAAATCTGCTCCTCTTGGACTCTGCTCCAGTTCCTTTAGTCTTTGCTGAATGTCCATCCCTACATACAAGCCTCCATTAGAACAGAAGAATCAAAGAGTGTGTGTCTGAGAGCCATGTAATGTCCATGTGTGCATGCTGACAGAGAATGTACAGATACAGGTTTGGCCGGAAGGGTCGTCAGAGGCTCTTCAGGACTGTTTTGACTCCACTGACTGGAATATGTTTAAGCAGGCTGCCACATACAATAACACCACAGACCTCCAAGAGTACTCAGAGACTGTCAGTGCCTACATCAACAAGTGTATTGATGATGTAACTGTCAATTTTTCATTCTCTCACACTCCTCGCTCATCAGGTCGGGGGGTGGGACTGGACTTCTCATCAATGACACCTGGAAGTTTTCCTCCACAGCACCACTCGGCAATCTGTCTTCTCTGGAATATCATGCCATTAGGATCACAGCACCGTTTGCAGTCCAGGTGATTGTGATATATCGACCACCGGGCCAGCTGGGGAACTTCTGCAATGAACTGGACATGTTGCTGTCCCACTTCCTGGAAGATGGCACTCCTCTCATCGTCATGGGAGACCTGAACATTCACCTGGACAAACCACAGGCGGCTGATGTGTTTGCTCTTCTAAACACATTTGACCTGAGTCTGGTCTCCACTCCTCCGACCCACAAAGCTGGCAACAACCTCGACCTCATCCTCACCCAGAACTGCACCACAGACAACATCTTGTTCATTCCTCTGCATGTATCGGATCATTTCTTCATTCAACTCACAGTCTTTATCCCTAGACCTTCGCAATCTCCTACCACACTTGTAACATTCCAGCGCAACCTCAGGTCTCTCAACCCGGATTGATTCTCCTCGTTGGTCTCCGCAACTCTGCCCCCAACACAGGACCTCTCCATTCCGCGATGCAGATGCAGCCACAGACAGCCTTTGCAATACACTTTCATCATGTCTGGATTGTCTCTGTCCCAAGTCTTTGAGACCCGCTCGTCTCTCACCTTCTAATCCGCTCAGGAGTGCTGAGAGGAAGTGGCGCAAATCCAAGACTCCATCTGCCCTTGCTGAGTATCAGAATCTGCTTGGACCTTTTTCTCACAGTGTCACCAGGGCAAAGATCAATTACTACCAGGAGAAGCTCAGCAACACCTCAGACACCAGAAAGCTGTTCTCCACCTTTAAATCACTCATCTACCCACCTTCACCTCCGCCATCTACCTCTCTCACTGCTGACAACTTTGCCAACTTTTTTACCAACAAGGTGGCAGCCATCAGCTCACAGTTCTCTCCTCCAGATGATGACATCCATCTAACTTCTTCCAACACTGCATTGCTCTCATCATTTGCAATTCTGACTGAGGATGACGTATCCACCCTCCTCCTCTCTAATCATCAGACCACCTGCACTCTGGATCCAATCCCTTCCACTCTTCTTCAAGCAGTTGCACCTGCACTAATGCCAGCTATTACACAAGTCATCAACACATCTCTCAAAACAAGGACTTTTCCAACCTCTTTCAAGCAGGCCTTGATTACCCCACTGCTCAAGAAGCCTTCTCTTGATCCCTCTGTTGTGGAGAACTACAGACCTGTCTCCCTCCTTCCTTTTCTGGCCAAGACAATGGAACGAGCAGTCTACAACTCTCAGACTTCCTTTCCAAGAACAACCTCCTCGATGTCAACCAGTCTGGCTTCAAGAGGGGTCACTCCACGGAAACGGCACTCCTGACTGTTGTGGAATATCTTCGAGCTGCAAAAGCCACAGGTCAATCATCTGTCTTAATTCTACTTGATCTATCATCAGCCTTTGACACTGTGAACCATCAGATCCTCTTGTCCACACTCTCTGACTTGGGCATCTCTGGATCAGCTCTAGACTGGCTTTGTTCTTACCTATCAGGAAGAACCTTCAAGGTATCCTGGCAGGGGCATCTTTCTAACTCTCATAGCCTCTCTACCGGTGTGCCGCAGGGCTCAGTTCTTGGTCCTCTCCTCTTTTCTATCTATACTTCATCCCTAGGTGCCATCATTCACTCACATGGTCTTTCCTATCACTGCTACGCTGATGACACACAGCTCTTCCTGTCCTTTCCACCGGACGACTCCACAGTCTGATCGGGCATTTCTGCCTGTCTCTCAGACATCTCAGCCTGGACGAGTGAGAGACACCTTCAGCTCAACCTCTCCAAGACCGAAGTCCTTGTCTTCCCAGCCAGACCTTCGATGCAACACAACATCAGCATCAACATTGGATCTACAGTGATTGTCCCACTAAATCGGCCAAAAATCTGGGGGTCATCATCGACGATCAACTGAGCTTTAAGGACCACATCTCCTCAGTCTCTAGGGCCTAATTTTTAATCAGCCAAAAAGACCTGTGTCACACCACTTTTTAGATCTCTACACTGGCTTCCTGTAGCTGCTCGCATCAGGTTCAAAGCTGTGTCTCTTGCTTACAGGGTGGTTAACTCGACAGCTTCCGCTTACCTCAACTCACTCATTCAAGTCTACAATCCTTCCCACCTGCTGCGGTCTGCCAACGAACGATGTCTGGTGTCCCAGCACCGCACAGAAGACACCAAGCAAAACTGTTTAGTGCAATGATCCCACGATGGTGGAACAAGCTACCAAACTCTGCACGCTCAGCTGACTCTCTCCCAATATTCAAAAAACTGCTGACAACTGAACTCTTCCGCATCTTAATATGCACTTAAATCTCTTTAAAAAAAATAAAAAATAAAAAATCCTTTCTGCTCTTTCTCGCACTTGCATCTCATGAACTGTGAACACTTTTCTGATAGGACTTTGCTTTGATGTTTTCTCCTTGTCTTAGATTTTTGCTGCCTTGTACCTCACTTGTAAGTCACTTTGGATAAAAGCGTCTGACAAATGACTAAATGTAAATGTAAACTGTCAAAAAGACCATCACTGTACGGGCCAACAAGAAGCCATGGATGACGGGGGAGGTCTACAGACTCCTGAAGACGCGGAACGCTGCCTTCAGAGCTGGAGATGAGGCAGTACTCCAGGAGGATAGCCCATCAATTCAGCAACAGCAGAGACACTCGGAGCCTGTGGCAGGGAATACAGACCATTACGGTCTACAGGCCTCCACCACAGACCTGTGACAGAAACATCTCTCTGCTGAATGAGGTGAACGCCTTCTTCGCTCGCTTCGAAAAGCAAAACAGCTCCACTGCACAGAAGACTCCCCCTCCTCCTGGCGACCAGGTGTTGACACTGACCCCAGACAGTGTGAGGAGATCCTTCAGCAGGATCAATGCATGAAAAGCTCCGGGTCCTGACAACATTCCTGGGCGTGTACTGAGAGACTATGCAGCAGAACTCACCAATGTCTTCACAGACATTTTCAACATCTCTCTACGTCAGGCTGTTGTACCCACAGGCTTCAAAGCCACCACCATCATTCCAGTCCAGAAGAAGCCGTCTCCATCCTGCTTCAATGACTACCGTCCAGTTGCACTTACTCCGATTATCATGAAGTGCTTTGAACGGCTAGTCATGCACCACATCAAGTCTGCCCTCCCCCCCTCCCTGGACCCCTTCCAGTTTGCATATCGGTCCAACCGCTCGACCGATGATGCTGTTGCAACTGCTGTCCACTCAGCACTCACACCTCTAGATAAAAAGGAATCATGCGTCAGAATGCCGTTCACAAACTGGTCCAGCTGGGGCTCAACACTTCGCTGTGCAACTGGCTGTTGGACTTTCTAACTGGAAGACCTCAGGCAGTACGGGTCGGCAGTAACACATCCAGCACCATCACACTGAACACTGGGGCCCCCCAAAGATGTGTGCTGAGCCCCCTTCTCTTCACCCTGCTGATCCATGACTGCTCACCATCACACAACTCCAACCTCTTCATTAAGTTTGCGGATGACACGACTGTGGTGGGTCTCATTAGCAACAACGATGAGACAAACTACAGGAGAGAGGTGAGACGCCTGGCCGGGTGGTGCAGTGGCAACAATCTCTCTCTGAACATGGAGAAGACGAAAGAGATTGTTGTTGACTTCAGGAGAGCTCACACTCAGCACACTCCTCTAACCATCAACGGTGCTACTGTGGAGAGGGTGAGCAGCACCAAGTTCTTGGGTGTGCACATCACAGAGGACCTCTCCTGGACCAACAACACTGCAGCACTAGCCAAAAAATCACAGCAGCGTCTCTACTTCCTCCACAAACTGAGAAGAGCCAGAGCTCGCTCCCGAACTTGCCCCCCTTCCCTCTTCTGCCTCAGGCACAGAACTATAACCCCCTACTACCTCATCTGTCAGCTTAATTTAAAGAACTGCTCTTGAGCCCTCTGTCACTTTAACCAGACTGAACAAGCTTTTTTTGCACTAATTCTGTTACCTGCACTGATGTATACTTTACTGGTCTGCACTCCATCTGCCATGTGCCTTGTGCGGCTTTTACTTTATTTTACTTTATTTTTATTAGTATACTCTTCAATGCCCTTATTGTATAGTTGTATTTTTATAATTTTATATTTATATGTGATCTAGATCTTAGGCTCCACTGTTAGAACTACCTGTAAGCACCATGGATCCGAGAGAAACACAATTTCAGTTCCCTGTATGTATGTATGTACTGTACATGTGGAAGAACTGACAATAAAGCTTGACTTGAATTGAATTGACTTGATGTGCTGCTCTGACCCCCCTCCTCCTTTCAGGGTGGAGCCTGGTGGAGAACGATGGCTGAGACCAGGTCTGAGGAAGTGTAAGTGTGTTTTTAATGAGATTGATGGAAACAAAGCAGCAACATTCAACCATCTTCAAACTGCCACATCACTCATTCACATCATCAAAGTGTCAAGAAATGAACAGATGATGGATTAATAACTGCAGCTGTTTGTGTCTTGTTCTCTCCATCAGATTTCTGTCAACTCACAATCGACACAAACACAGTGAACAGGAAACTACGACTGTCTGACAACAACAGGAAGGTGAAATACAGTATGTGGAGGACATTCAGTCATATCCTGATCATCCAGACAGATTTGTCTACTGGCCTCAACTGCTGTGTAGTAATGTTCTGACTGGTTGCTGTTACTGGGAGGTGGAGTGGAGCAGTAATGTGGAAATATCAGTGAGTTACAGAGGAATCAGAAAAGAAGAAGACAGAGAAGATTTTAGTTTTGGAAGAAACATCCAGTCTTGGAGTCTGGAGTGCTCTGGTAATACTTATATTGTCTAACAAAATAACAAAAGAACATTGATCCCTCCTCCTCCTTGTCCTCAGTCTCTAACAGAGCAGGGTATGTGGACTGTCCTGCTGGGACTCTGTCCTTCTACACAGTCTCCTCTGAGGAACTGATCCACCTTCACACCTTCAACACCACATTCACTGAACCTCTGTATCCTGGGTTTGGGCTGTGGTATCGCTCCACTGGTTCAGTGTCTCTATCACAATAAGCGCAGAACAAGCGAAGGATTAGGAAGTCAAATGAGTTTGTGCGCTAAGAGGAGAGGAGGAACAGGTGGACAGACAGGACCGCGGGGACCTATGGGGCAGGTGCTGGAGTATCTGAGGAGGAGAGAGATAGTGAGCAATGGCATAAACTCAATATAGACTAGAATGAGAGTGAGATTCTTACTGTAGGTGGGTGGCGAGTGATGTCCCTCTAGAGAAGTCAGAGCACAGGTGAGGGATGGAGGAAAACTGGACAAAGGGCGGCTAAGAGACCAGGGGAAAAAAAGGACAGTAACAGAGCCAAAAAAACAAAATACAACAAAAATACAAAGTAGCAACTAAACAAAGTACCAACAAAAGGTGTCAGAGAAAACGAACCAGAAGTGAGTCTGTTGGGGCGACTTACTCCCTGTAATCGATTACGTAAATACGTAATATGCATCAAGCAGGGCTCCAAGCTAACGGTGTCCCGTCGCCTGGGGAGAGTATAAATTGCACCTGGGACACAAACAATCGGGATGGGGGACAATTTGGGGACAATAAAGAAAATGAGGTCACAGTGCGGACATTTAGTTGTTAAAAGTGAACTAGAGCACGAGGAAATAAATCTTTGTGTTCTGACGTCACTGTTCTTCTCTCTGAGTCTGACAGGGGACGAGCTCAGACAAGTGTCCCTGTCTGCAGCAGAGACCGCGGTCAAACCTGCTGATTTTTTTTTTTGCGTTTCATTTCCGGTATTTCCGGTACAAGTACTACGAAGGGTCAGAAATGACGCGTAAAGACTCAGGGGATTGTTGCATACTGAAAAATTACGAGATTTTCATATTTCACGTAGTTCATAAAATGTATTATTTGACACATAGTTCAAATATGACAAATATGTTTGAACAAAATGCATAATACCAGTAAAATATTATAGTATGTGAAATGGAGTATTTCCTTTGCTGATTAACACATCTCAGTATTTGAAATAGAAATAAAAGTATAAAGGGGAAAACTTGTTTGAAAGTTGTAATTTATTCATATTCATATTGAACAAACATTGTTCTACCAACATGTTTAAATTAAAATATAATGACAGGTAAACAATAACACAACATTTTATCGTGTTTTCCGTCTGATAAAGAACTTTCCGTTAAAGTTTACCTGAAACGTTAAATGGATTCCTGCTTAAATTACAGAGAACTGTCACCATAGCAGTTTTAAAGCCATTTTAATGCACAGTTTTTGAATAAAGTAAAGTCCGCCCAGCATTTTAACTAACAATACACGATACACATATATTTTTTTATCGTATCAGTAGAACAATACATTCAGCCAAGTATTTCAGTATATATTTTTATTTTATTTATCTTAGTCATATTTTAACGATGTGACCGCGGTTTAGAAACGACGGCTCATTTTAACACAGGGAGCAGACACATCAGGTAAAGTCAAAGTTACTGCTTAACTTGACCGGACAACATCAGTGCTCATTCGGGTTCCGGCGTAAAAACGCTCCGCAAATTAGCGATTTACAAGAGGAAATGAGGCAAACACTCGTTAAACGATCAGAAACGTAAAGAAAAGCGCTGTGCTGGCAGTTTCCCATCCACCTAAAGCTGGAAGTCATAAAAAGATGGATGTACCACAGGTTCTGATGGACCCTGAGACAGTCACAGACAGGACCCTGTATCACCTGTAGCTGTGAGCAGAGAGTCCCCATCAGCAGACAGAGGACGGGAATCAGTCATAGGGACTGATTTCATGTCCATTCTTCTTACACTTCACACAGTTTCCATTTGATTAAGGAGACATCACTCAGTCTATGTGAGGACTTTGCTGTTGTAGACATGATGAATAAATTCCCACTCAGTTGTACATTTATTAGGCTCAGATTAAGTCAGTCTAATCCAACAATCCTGCAGTAAATCCTCCTTCATCATGTACTTAATTAGGTGGACATAATAATAGAAACAGCTTCATGACACGCAGTTGCTGGCTATTTAATCATCCTAATATGGTTGGCTGGAAGTGGGCGGAGCAAGAGCGAGCGAGACTGCTGTCATCCGGAAGACGAGAAGTGTTTAGTCCAATCCTGTGGCCCATCGCTCGGACACGCCCACCCACACACCAAACACCCAGGAGCAGAAGATGTCAATTAAAATTCACCAGCAACACTAATGCTAATGCTAATAACCCCCGGGTATAATACATTTAATAATTTCATTCACAAAATGATAGAAAACAATTAAACGTTGATCGAGTTTGTCAGAATCTACAGTGATGTGTTCAAATGTCTCCTTCTGTCTAACTAATTTGAATTTACACTAATATTAAAGAGATTTGCACATCCACTTGAAAACTGAAGTGATTAATCAATTTACAAAATATCTGATGTTAACTTCTTCACTGAATAAATGTACTTAGTTACCTCCCAGCAGTGGAATAATACGGACATAGTCTTTTCCTCCTCCCCACAAACACACGCCCAGTTTGTTCGTATCAATGTTTAGTTTCACTTTTACCGAAGTGACGCAGAGTGTTTTCTTCATCCAAACGTCCGTCTGAAGGTAAAAAAAACGGACTTTACTGTTTCACTCGTGAACATTAGTCGTTGTTGGTTTAGTTACAGTAGAAACTGTAGAAATCTGCTGTTGAATTGTTCACGTTTTCAGACTCACAGCTTCAACTGTGAACTGCGAGCGAAGCAGACAAACATCCGCGATGTTGGGTTAATATCAGTAAAAGTAGAACGTAGTAAAAGTGGGAAAAGTCAGTAAAATCAGCAGAAGTGGAGTCAGCTGATGGTCAGTGGGTGAAGACAGAGTCATTAGTTAATTATGTATTTCTAAATGTAAATAAGTTATATATTCGGAAAGTTGAGGACACTGCGTCACGGACATGGCCGCAGGACTTCTCTTCTCTGTGGTTTAGTTATTACTGCTACCGAGAGGCTTTATTCAAATACAACTTTACTTAAATGTTTATTGTAGTTCATGTTTTTTAAAGCTTGACGCAAAATAAAGTTTTAATAACCTATGTGTCTGTTAATTGATTTAGAAGCTTTCTGTGGTTTTTAGACACATTCATCAGCTGTTGTAACTTCCGCTGTGGGAAGTAACTAAGTAGGTTTAATCCAATACGTTGGGCCACGTTAGTTCACATTTGATGTTACTTTACTTGGATATTCCCGTGTTCTGCTACTTTAAACTTTAACTCCAGTACATTTTAGATGGAAATATTTTACTTTTTATTTACACAATCCTGTCAGTATTCACTGCTGCTTTGTTGCTGAACTTTATCTTTAGACAAAGCTGCAGATTTGTTCCTCAGTTTATAAATGTAACTGTTGTGGTACAAATAAAACCTGCAGTGACTTTCAAAAGCCCGTAATAAAGCGTGATAGTAGAAAATACTCAGGTCTCTAAATTACTATTTATATACAGTCCTACTGCACTTCACTGTGAATACAGCCCACCCCCAATACCCCTTGGCCACATGTGTGTTACTGTGCGTCATTGTTCTGTGTCGGAACATCAAAGAGTAAAATCCCACGTGCTGTGTTCAAGGTTTTTTTTAACATTTTAAGATTGGAATTACAGGCATCACTGTAGGTAACATTGCGCACTGATTTTTACAGAGACCTGGCTCTCAGACAAAGTCCCAGAGGACGCCATTCAGCTACAGACTCACTCTGTTCACCGAGTGAGTCTGTAGCTGAACGGTCGCGTCCGATAAGGCTAAAGGGGGAGGTGGGTGTGTGTTTGTCAACAACTCGTGGTGTGGAGACATACAGATGGTGGATGAACACTGTTCGCCAGATGTGGAGTTTCTACTGCTGAAGTGCCTCCTTATTATCTACCGAGGGAATTTACTGCTGTGTTTTTGGCCGCTGTTTACATCCCCCCGCGAGCTAACTCCACGGCAGCACTCAGCAAACTCCATGATGTCATCAGCGCGTTAGAAACGGCTCATCCTGACGCTGTTTTTATTGCTGCTGGCGACTTCAACCAGTGTAGTTTACGGACTGTATTCCCCAAATACCAGCAGCATGTGGACATTCCCCCCCGTGATAAGAACACTCTGGACCATGTTTACAGCAACATCAATGGAGCTGTGTGAAGTCCCAGCTTGCTTTAAACGCTCCACCATTTTTCCGGCCCCAAAGAAACCCAAAATCACTGGATTTAGTGACTACAGACCCGTGGCTCTGACGTCTGTGGTCATGAAGTCATTTGAAAGACTGGTTTTGGCTTATCTGAAGGACATCACTGGACCCTTACTGGACCCCTTGCAGTTTGCTTACCGAACAAACCGGTCTGTGAACGATGCAGTGAACATGGGACTGCATTATGTTCTACAGCATCTGGACAGACCAGGGACTTATGTGAGGATCCTGTTTGTGGACTTCAGCTCTGCTTTTAACACCATTATCCCATCACTTCTCCAGCTCAAACTTACTCAGCTCTCCGTGCCCTCCTCTGTCTGTCAGTGGATCACCAGCTTCCTGACAGACAGACAGCAGCTAGTGAGGCTGGGTAAACTCTCATCCAGTACTCGCACCATCAGCACCGGTGCCCCTCAGGGCTGTGTTCTCTCCCCACTGCTCTTCTCCCTGTACACCAACGACTGCACCTCTAAACACCCCTCTGTCAAGCTCCTGAAGTTTGCGGACGACACCACACTGATAGGCCTCATCCAGGACGGTGACGAGTCGGCTTACAGACTGGAGGTGGAACAGCTGGCCGTCTGGTGCGGCCTTAACAACCTGGAGCTCAACACGCTCAAGACAGTGGAGATGATCGTAGACTTCAGGAGAACCCCCCCTGCTCTCCCCCCACTCACCATCATGGACAGCACTGTGACTGCAGTGGAGTCATTCAGATTTCTGGGCACCACAATCTCCCACCTGAAGTGGGACATACACATTGACTCCATTGTGAAAAAGGCCCAGCAGAGGTTGTACTTTCTTTGCCAGCTGAAGAAGTTCAACCTCCCACAGGAGCTGCTGAAACAGTTTTACTCTGTAATCATAGAATCCATCCTCTGCACTGCTATATCTGTTTGGTTCAGCTCAGCTACCCAGTCTGATCTCAGAAGACTACAGAGAGTAGTCCGGACTGCTGAACGAATCATTGGTATAGCCCTCCCCAGTCTCCAAGAACTGTACTTATCCAGAGTGAGGAAAAAGGCAAAGAAGATCACTCTGGACCCCTCACATCCAGCACACTCCCTGTTTGAACTGTTGCCTTCTGGTCGACGCTACAGAGCCCTGAGTACCAGAACGACCAGACACAGGAACAGTTTCTTCCCTCAGGCAATCACCCTCATGAACACTTGACCATCACAGAACACATAACACTATTGCACATAAGCTAATTAAAATTCATACTCATTTACTTTTCAAGTTGCACACATTACTACTGAGTTAACATTTTGTCAATTTTATATTTTGTTTAGCTTTTTGCATTTATCTTTATATTGTATATTATTCCTTTATTCTTATTATTTGTTCTTGTATTGTCACTGTCATTCTGTTGCACTGTGAAGCTTTGTCATCAAAACTAATTCCTAGTATGTGTAAACATGCCTGGCAATAAAGTTCTTTCTGATTCTGATTCTGATTCAACATACGTGGTGCATACAGGGCTGCACCCCACCCCCACTTTGGACACTCAGACCACATCTCTTTGTTCCTGTACCCTGCTTACAGACAAAGACTGAAACAAACACACCCTGGCACCAAACAGGTTAAACTCTAGACCCCAGAGACTGAGACCACCTTGCAGGACTGTTTTGCTCTGACAGACTGGGATGTGTTTAAAGCTGCAGCCACTCTGGAGGACTCTTCCATCAGTGTACAGGATTATGCTGAGTATGTGACTGGGTACATCAGCACTTGTGTTGATAACATCGTGCCCACCATACAAATCAGGAAGTTTCCAAACCAGAAGCCCTGGATAAACAGTCAGGTACGTCAAATGCTGCGTACGCGCTCTCTTGCATTTAGATCAGGCAATGAGACCGAGTACAAAGCTGCGAAGTACAGACTGAGAAAAGCCATCACAGCGGCCAAGAGGCAGTACAGAGAGAAGCTGGACAGCTTCTACTCTACTACTGACTCAGGGCGGATGTGGCAAGGCCTGCAGCACATCACAGACTACAGGACCACCACCACCAACATCACCACCTCAACAGACAGCCTGCCAGACGACCTCAACACATTCTACACCCGCTTTGAGGCCCCCAGCTACACTGCAGAGAGGGGGCCCACACACACCCGGACCACTCAACCCCCCTCCCCTCCACCCACTGTCTCAACGACCCAGGTACACAAAGCTCTGAGGAAGCAGCAGGTCCTGACAACATTCCTGGGCAGGCCCTCAGAGCATGTGCCAACGAGCTGGCTGACGTTCTCACCTCCATCTTTAACCTCTCCCTCAGCCAGTGCACTGTTCCTTTGTGCTTCAAGACCACGACCATCGTCCCCCTGCCTAAGAAGAGCCCACCCACCTGCCTGAATGACTACAGGCCAGTGGCACTCACTCCAATCATTATGAAGTGTTTCGAGAGACATTCAGAGCAGCATACCAGACACTATCGACCACCTGCAGTATGCCTACCGGCCCAACAGGTCCACCTCGGATGCCATTGCTGCTGCCATCCACTACTCCCTCTCTCATCTGGAAAATAAGGACTCATACCTTAGGATACTTTTCATAGACTACAGCTCCGCCTTCAACACGGTCATCACCCACAAACTCACCCACAAACTGTCCACACTTGGTCTGCACCCCACCCTCTGTGAATGGCTCCTAGACTTCCTGACTGGCAGACCTCAGTCTGTCAGGATTGGTAACAGGACTTCAGCCAGACTCATCACAAACATTGGCACTCCGCAGGGTTGTGTACTCAGCCCCATCCTCTACATCCTGTTCACCTATGACTGTGTCGCCTCCCACAAGGACAACATCATCCTGAAGTTCGCGGATGACACCGCAGTGATTGGCGGTGACGAGGCAGCCTACAGGAGGGAGGTGGCCAGTCTGGTGTCATGGTGCAGAGACAACAACCTCACCCTCAACACGGACAAGACGAAGGAGATGATAATGGACATGAGAAAGGAGAGGAGAACGCATCAGCCACTGTTCATCCGGGAGCTTGAAGTGGACAGGGTGAGCAGCTTTAAATACCTGGGTGTCCACATCAGTGAGGACTTCACTTGGACACCTCACGTCACACAGCTGGTCAAGAAGGCCCAACAGCGGCTGTATTTTCTGAGGAAGTTTGGCATGTCGCCCAAGATCCTCAGCAACTTCTACAGCTGCGTTATTGAGAGTGTCCTGACCAACTGCATCACTGTGTGGTACAGCAGCACTACTGTCATGGACCAAACGCCTGCAGAGAGTGAAGACTGTGCAGAAGATCACCAGGACTCCACTGCCCTCTCTGCAGAGCATCTACCACCGCAGAGTCCACAGGAGAGCTGCTTCCACCCTCAAAGACCCCTCTCACCCCCAGCACGGACTGTTCACACTTCTACCCTCAGGGCGGAGGTACAGAAGTGTGAAATGCAGAACCTCGAGACTGAAGAACTCTTTCTTCCCCTCTGCCATCAGACTCCTAAACAGCTGACAGGAGTTTGCAACCATGAACATAACATAACATAACATAACATAACATAACATAACATAACATAACATAACTGTTACACGGACACAACTGATACATGGACACAACTGCTCACGAATCACACAAATTGTTTTTGAATTGCACTACCGCACTGAGAACTGCACTACCTCACCTTATTGCTCTTATTTGTTTGCTCTTATTTTATTACTTTTTTATTTTATTTGTGTTTTATTTTATTTCTATTTTTTGTAAATTCTCATCTTACTTACTGTGTGACATTCAGAGTGGAGGGCAAAGTCAGAATTTCATTGTACAGGGAAACATGCGTTCTATCTGTGCATATGACAATAAACACTTTGAATCTTTGAATCTTTGAATCTTTGAATTGAATCTAGGAGGGTAGGAGTGTAACAAGAAAGAACAAAACAAAGCTGTTCATGTTCTCCAAAAGTCTGGATTCCAAATTTGCATTTAATTATATAATCACCACTGTTGAACAAAATCACAATAATGGCAGCATAAAATCAACCTAAATTCAAATCAAAAGTTTCATCATTTATTTTGCTCATTCACTTGTGATATCAATGATTTGGCAGCAGATGTCGCCATATTTAACTCAAATGCTTCGAAACACTAAACCATTTTCAACACAATGTCCTAATATTGATTCAGAGCTTCAGAAAGCTTCCGTTTCTCCACCAATAGTGTTGACTAGTGCTATTTACAAGATATACAGAGAATACAGCAGCTATAGCACTAGGCCCAACAATTCAATAATTTATGTATCAATAATCCACAAAAAATGCACAAAAATGTTCAAGAGGGTTTGGAGGCCGAGGACCTAGTACATGTGCTGCTGCCAGAGAAGCCAGTCCAGCTGGTGAGAACTTTTCAAACCCACTGAGCTACCAGGCCGCCGGTGTCCTTTAACAGGAGCTGCCCTCCTCCTGTGTCACCAGACCAGCTGGAAAACAGCTGAAAAACATGTTTTCTCATAAATCCACAATGTAACTGTATTTGTCTCGTCTTTGACTTTTAATACATTACACGTTAAAATGTGTCGTTATAGTAGTTTAACAGAAGATCAACATTTAACGTTAACAATCTGTCTTGTAATGAATCAAATAAAAGTGAGATTTGTAATATGACAAAGTTATACAGGCTATAGATTAAACGCAAGCTGCAGATAAACCAGCAGATAGAAGCAAACATAGAACATCTGACTGGGACCCAGAATGGTTAAAGAACCTCAAACACAGCCCATGTTGACCTCACAGGTTTCAAACAAAGTTTTAAAGAATTTAGTCACCAAAGAAAAATCTTCACTTTCATTAGGTGTAAACGGAATCAGGAACTGGAGACAAGGAGAACATTTGCGAGTCTGTATGAGAACATTAATAAATGGGTCCCATATGGGAGAATTTTTATAGATTTATGTATCCAGAAAAAATAAGTGCAAATAAGTTATTTTTCATGATGAGAAAATAAGCAGTTTGTTTCAATATGCTGAGGATTTCAAATTGCAGTTTGCACCAACTTCTGAGTTTCTAATAGTTTTATTTGATACATTTCATTATGTGAATTTTATCTTTTTATTAGTTTGTTTTGTTTGTTCTTAGTTCTTCTATTATAAAGTAATTGTTTTTGCTTGACCTCCAGTGTTTTTATTTATTTATTACCTAAACCAGAATGGTAATAAGGAATTAACATTTCTAATTTTATATCGTCTATCATAGGAGGTTTGAATCCTTCAATTTTTTTTATATATTCTTCATCTATGTGTTACAAATTAAGATGGGAAAACAGTGATATTTCATTAAAGAACAAATATATTTAGATTATAAACCTTTGATATAATCTCAAACTTATTCTAATGGCAGCATGAAACATGTCCAAGTGAAAGTAACATTAACGTTATATTTACATCCACAGCTTCTGATGTTCCGTTTTTATAAATGTAGCATGTTGACTGCATCTTCTCATAGTTTCTCTTAGCTGTTTTGTTGCTGCTTTGTATTAATACCAATGGAGTAATTAGATAATATAGCTGACAGAAACAGAACCTTAATGAATGTGAGATGTTTCCTATTAACAGTAAAGTGGGAGGTCACTTTGGGAGGGAGGGGATATCACTGTTTTAGTAACCAGGAGCCACATTGTGTTATTCTATCGTGCACTAAACAAGACATTACATTAAAACAGTCATTAAATAATGTACAGTTACTTATTAAGTCGTGTTTTCATTGAGAAATTAGGCTGTGAACAAATATTTGTTATTGAACAGTAGCTGTAGTTATTAACAATTAATAATCAGTAATAAGTAGTAAGGTCAGTTGGTTAGTTTCTCCCAGTTGTAATTATAGTTCTGTAACTAAAACCTTAGTTTCAATGAAACTGAACCAATGTCAGTGAATTTACAGTAAATGTGTCACCAGCACACACATCATGAGGAGTTTAGCTTCCTGCCTCCATCTAGTGGACTGATGGTAGAAGTGGAGAAGCTGAAGGCAGCTTCCTCTGACTGCATTCAGCTCCCACTGATCTGAAGAAGAGAAGAAGGAGAAATGATGAAGAGGAGGATCGATGAAGCCAGTAGATCAGATTAGTTTTAATCCTTTCTATCAGTGCATGGACTTACACTGCATTTCCATTGGAAATAAACAGAAGCTGTTGCTGACCAAGGAAGATATTGTCCATCGTGTGGATGCATTGTCTCTGTCTCATATCACCCATTCTGCATGACCACCACTGGCTCCCCATCCCCCACCTCATCCAATTCAAGATTTGATATGAACAAATAGTAGTAGACAGTAGTAATGGCAGCATCTGGTAAAGACTGGCAGCAGGACCACTGTGAATGGTCTAAAGAGGGATCAGGAACTCAGTCTCAATGATTTTCTAACTTCAGTGACTAAAGATAAAAAAATCTCTCTCTCTTTCTTTGCTGGTGTTGTCTTTGTACCCGTGTCTATGTGGTGCCCAGGTCTTCTGAACTTGACTTTGAACCCTGATGTGAGTCATCGGAGACCCACTGAAGAGTCATCAGTTCATGGATCCACCGTTGGACACCGTTGGACCAGGAGGGTAAGTCATCTTCAATCCCTTTATAGTTTCTGCAGCAATACAAAACATGTAAGGAAGAAACTCCTCCTGAATAGCAGCAGCAAGACTCCACTTTAAAACTATTCATAGTTCAGTAGAAAAGTGTCATCCAACATGTGATAGGACAGAAAAGACGTGACGTTGACAGTGTGGATTTCAGGCTGAAACAAGCTCTGTGTTGCTCAGCTGTGTTTGGATGTGGGATCCTTCCTGATCCAAACTGGTCATATTTGGATCTTAACTCTACATAGTGTCAATATGTACACAGTGGTTTTTCTGCCAAATCCTTTCAGGATTCAGTTAAACATGTTCATAGTAGTTAATGATCAGTCAACAAGCTGCTGCGGTGGATGGTGGATGAGAGATCAGGGGAAAGAGCTGATGTTATTTTCAACGTGTGCTGATGAACAATTCTTGTTGTTTTTTTCTTCATGTTCTGAGCTGATGCACACACAGTAACAATTAACAGTGTAGGCTGCAGATGTTTTTTTTAATGGGTGGTGTGGGCACAGAATTAGAAATATAAATTGATTAAAACTACAGACACTTAGTCCACTGATTGTGCAGAGTTGTTACAGTGTGATACTTCTTAACTCACATAGACAATCTTTGGCACAGGCAGCAGCAGTGTTGAAGCCTGTTTCTCCACCATCATGCAGAGAACAAACACAGAGACATGTTTCATTTGTCCTGTCATCATTTGAAATCATAGATGGAGCAGCTTAAAACTGCTGTGTAGATTATCCTGGAGTCCTGTCTGATGGAGGACGTATCCCATACGGACTTTACACTGAATGTCAACCCCCATGATGACTTAATGACCTCAGACCTGCCTTGTTACAGCCCCTAAACCATTTTCACAAAATCAGGTTGCAAAGCTGGATTGATGCACCAGGTGGAGCAGTGATGAGTGTTCAGATACTGCAGTGTGTGATGATCTGAACTTTGTGTCCAATCAAGTAGCAACACAGTAGTTAACACAAAGCTCTAATGTAGGAGCTCACGTATTCAAAGCTACCTGGACTTCATTATATTTATATAATATCAATTTTGTATTTATTTTAATAAAGACACAAACAAATGCTCTAAATCATTTAGAGGAAAGAAAGTTCATTGATTTGTTCTTGTAGAAATCTTCTAGTTTCTCCTGCAGCTTCTTTGGCTGAAGGTTAAAAAGTGAAAGTTTCTCTCTGATCTTCTTCTGTGTTTACCAGGATCTATGGGGGACCAGACTCTGCTGGACCTGAACCAGAACTCAGCTGTATCTCCTTCAAGAGTGACGGGTCAAATAATCGTCGAATAAATTTTAAAACCCAAGTCCCTGCTGCAAAGAGGTGAGCTGTTTGTGTTAATCAGTGTTTTAGTTTTAGTCCAGTTTTTATAGAGAAAATAATCTGAAATCGTTCAGTGAAGTAATTTACATTTATTGATTTGTTCTCGTTGAAAGTTTCTTGATCCTCCACCAGTTTCTTTGACTGAAGACTAAAAAGTGAATTTTCCTCTCTGTTGGTCTCCTCTATTTACCAGGATCTATGGGGGACCAGACTCTGCTGGACCTGAACCAGAACCCAGCTGTGTCTCCTTTAAGAGTGACGGGTCAAATAATCGTCGAATAAATTTTAAAACCCAAGTCCCTGCTGCAAAGAGGTGAGCTGTTTGTGTTAATCAGTGTTTTAGTTTTAGTCCAGTTTTTATAGAGAAAATAATCTGAAATCGTTCAGTGAAGTAATTTACATTTATTGATTTGTTCTCGTTGAAAGTTTCTTGATCCTCCACCAGTTTCTTTGACTGAAGACTAAAAAGTGAATTTTCCTCTCTGTTGGTTTCCTCTGTTTACCAGGATCTGTGTGAGACCAGACTCTGCTGGACCTGAACCAGAACCCAGCTGTATCTCCTTCAAGAGTGACGGGTCAAATAATCGGCGAATTAATTTTAAAAGACAACAATCCTGTAATGGAAAAAGGTAAAATGTGATGTTAGTGTGGAGTGGAGCAGCTTCAGTGCTGTTGGGCTGATGAGGAAATAGGGAGCTGGTGTGTGAAGGGAATTGGAAGGTGGGGGTAACTGCAGGACAGGTGGGCATGGCATCGTCTACAAGTGTTACTGACAGATAGAAAAGCTGGGCAGGAATTAATGAACTGATTATCAAAGGGAATTGGTGAACAGGTGGTGATGACTTTCTTAGAAAAGTCCAGCAGCCCATTTTGGAGCACGTGATTGTTGGGGTTTTTAACTCCCTGGTATTTCTGTTAGCTCGTTTTTAAGCCTCCACTTCCCAAGACATGTTTCATACTTCATTAGGTACCTGTACAATCTATTATCAGTTTTTAAATGTAATCTGTCAGAAAGGTCAGTGTGGGTGCAGTTAGATGTATGAGAGTGGAGGGGATTGGACCTAGAGGACTGGTGGAAGGATGGTTTGAGTGCAGAGTGGATGTGTCTGTGTGGAAAATCATGTGATGTGCTGTTTGATGAATGGAGTTTTCTCCATCTAGTGGGAAGAAGTGTGAGCTAATGGCTGCCACCTTGTTAGAGGACAGGCTGACAAATTCATCAGCAGTGAGAAGGTAGAAAATGGAGAATAGTTTACTGCAGAGTTCTGCTGCTTTGTGTCCAAACCAAAATAGATCTAATGTCATCAACACCAATCAGTTGTGTATTAATATGGTTCAGGTGTGTAGCAAACCATCTGCTACCTGTTACCCAACTGTTGACTTCACATTTTGACTAGAATGTCTTTTCTTTGTCGGTGTACGAAATACGACGAAATACTTCCTAACAAGATCTGTAAGGGCAGAAAACCTTCCCTCCCTGCCTGTATAACTATCTGCAAGCCTACGTGCCCATTCTACGCTCTTCCCCTGCCAGAGTGTCACAGACATTGGGGTAAACGGAGGCTTATGAGTCAAACTCAAGACTCTGCTGGTAGCTTTGTCAGCTTGTCCTCACTCCTTCTGACCTGGAAAAGAGGCAGATGATCATGGTCTCTTAACCTGGCACTCTCTGGAACCAAAGTACCAATGGATTCCACCTGTTGTTCTGGATTTTTGTCGGCAGCCATCTGTCCCCACATTTCCGCAGAGTGAATCTGTGGTAACAGCATCGACTAAGTCATGCAGTCAGCTGGTGAGCCCCCACCCTGACCTGGATGACCCTGGTTAATGCTAGGTCACTAGACGTTCACCCTTCTGGACTTCTTCACCTCCTGTGGACTGGATTATTTTTTTATTAGTGAGTGAAACCTGGCTGAATGTTGGAGAGTCTTGGCCTTTATCCGAACTCGTTCCTCCAAATTGTGTCGTCCTCAGCTCCCCCAGGACCAATAGTCAGTCACAGTGGCTGTTTAGCCACAATATTTAGCAGTAGTTTTCACTGCTTGAAGTTTCTGCTGACACATGCTTTAACTTTGAGCTCAAGTATTTCAGAAGTGTTTTATTCATGACTTTTTAGCTGATATTATGCTAAATTATCACAGTTTTTTTAATTCTTGGAGATTTTAACGTTCATGTCAGATGTCCAACAAAATCTTTGGCAATTTTTTTTTTTTACTTGATTTACTCTTTTATATTGTGCAGTGGGTGAAAGGCCAAACACATGAACATGGACACACTCTGAGATTGGATTTAACATATGGTTTGCTTGTGTACGATGCTGAAATATGCAACGCTTACTTACTTCTGACCATAGAACTAGAGATGATGTCATTGAAAGTGTCTTTTGTGTCTTAAGATGGTGTGTGAATACAGTGTATTGTCTTTAGGTGGCTCTCAGCTTCCACTCATAGTCACATTAGTCCCTACTATAACATATTGTACCAGTAGTACTGTAATTGCACACCAACAAGGTACTGGAGTAGAAGATATATACAGTATAATATTCAAGATGCATTAAAAGACTTTATTAAGTCAGCATAAATCAGAGAGAGAGATTCAGACATGATGGTTTGTTTTTAGTGTTTAGTTTTGCTCTCAGTAATCAAGAGCTCGTGGTGCAGAGTACATCATGTTTTAACTCCCTTTCCATAAAGGACAAATGAGGCTTAAAGGCTGTGGCTGTGTCACTGTTTGTATGATTACATCAATCTGCGTCATGAGCATAGAAATATGTAATGACAGTTTAGTATGATGGAACCTAGTTTGTAGGAGCCTTATGTGGAATAAGCAAACGCAGTAGATTATTTTTCATCCCATTAAACAAAACAAACTTTTACTCTCATCATATTCATGAATGAAAAGGAAAAGGTCCTGTTAAAGGACAGAGGAGGTTTAACAGCTGCTGCCTGTGTCCCTGTTTTTAGAGACACACTTTGACCAGTGGAAACTGTCTCTTTTTCAGATCTTAGTGACAACGCACATTCAGCCGAATGAATGATGAATGATTTTTTGTAGATGTTTTTACAGGCCAATGGGACTTTGTAACACCTTTCTGATGGCAGCAGTGTGGAGGAACTATGTAGGGGATGCGAGGGGTCCTTAATAATCTGGGTGGCTTTCTTCTCCACCGATCGGCTATAAAGTTCAGAGTCTGTAGTGATCCAGTTATCCTGCTGGTCTGATTAATCATGTGGGAAAGTTTGTTTCTGTGTTTAACGGTAAGACAGTTATTCTAAGTTGTAATACTGAAAATGAGAATGGATTCGATGAGTGATCTGTAAACCAAACTTAAAATGTCCTTGCTGACTTGAATGACCCTTATCTTCCTCAGCAGGTGGAGGCGCTGTTGTGCTTTTTTGGACACAGTCAATATGTTGTGTGAAGGACAAGCACGTGTCAATCTCTACCTTTGGTACTTAAAAGATTGTACTTGCTCCACCAACTGACTAAATATTCAGTGGTTGGTTTAGCAACGCTGAAGTTTTTCCTCTAACCCCAAAACACATTTCTTTTGTTTTTTTTAATATTCAGCTCCAATGACTTCTCAGCAAGTATCTGAGCCATCCTGTCGCCTTCCTGCTGGTATAGAGACAGAGTATGGGTGTCAGTCACGTGAGCCACCAGGGCCATGTCGTCTGCATACTTTAGAAGTTTAATTCCTCCCCTGTTGCAACAGATGCTGTTTGTGTAGACAGAGAAGATCATAGGAGACAAAACACAGTCCTGAGGCCGTCCTCTGTTTTAAACCAATGTACTGGATTTAAAACCATGAAAACGCACATGTTGGGGCCTGTCCTGTCAGAAGTCCTCTATCCATAAAATCAGTGTGTGGTGTGCATGAAGATTCGAGAGACAATAGATTGTCCATCTGTACAGTGTTAAAAGTGGAGGAAAAGTCCATAAATAAAACTTTGGTTTGTGGACGTGCAGAATCCAGCTGTTTGGTATCGGTATCTAGAAGTGAGAGACATGCATCCTCTACACCACGCCTCACCCTATAGGCGAACTGAAGTGGGTCCAGTTTGTCTTGCAGCATATTTGACAGCTGCTGACACACCCTCTGTCACCCCTCTTTATATACATTTGCAGAGCACCGATGTCAAAGCCTTAACTTAGTCCTTAACTTAGAAGTCCTTGTCTTCTTAGGGATTGGAATTATTATGATTCCTTCCTCTGTTTTGGTACACAGCTGGAATCCAGAAGGTGCTGAAAGAGCCTGGTAAGAACCCCACCCAGCTGAGCGGAGCTTTCTTTAAGCACTCTGCCTCTGAGCCCTTCCAATCCTGCAGCATTGTTGGAGTTAACTTTGCCTAAGATGGATGTGACAAGTTGTTTGCTCATAGTGAGGGCTTGGATGGAGGAGCTAGGGGTTACAGAGGCCCAAGTATGAGGTCTGCTTTGGCTATTGAACCTTGTGAAGTGATTATTTAACTGCTCTGTGAAGGAGGCAGGATCTGGGTAGTCAGCCACTGCAGCTTTGGTGGCTCTGTCCATCATGATGTTTAAGCCCTGCCATGCCTCCCTCACATTACCTGTTCTTAAAATTAACCTTAGCCAACTTGGCCTCCTCCTGAACCCTGAACCCTCCAGTTCCCTCACCCTTAATTTGTCTTTTTATTTTGAATCAAGCACATTTTCAGGTCCTTAGTAATCCACCTTATATTGTTTGGATATATAGTTATGTGCTGGGTAGGAGGAACAATACCTTCACAGAACACAATATATGAGGTCAGTACCTCAGTCAGTTTATTAGAGTCATCACCACAGTCATTAAAAAACAAATCCCAGTCTGTCAGCTCAAAACATCCCCTTAGTGCTTCAATTGCATCTTTATTCCAGACATTTATGGGTTTTATGATGGGTTCACCAGTTTTATTTGAGATCTATATCTTGGCAGTAACAAAATAAGATTATGGTTAGAAAGGCCAAGGGGTGGGGCCTGATTTTAATGCATTAAGGATGCTGCCAAAGCACAAGTCCAGTGTTTTCTCTTTTCTGGTGGGGGCAGTGACATATTGTCCCAAACTGGGCAGATGTGGGGCGATGTCACACTTATTAAAATGCCCCAGTATGAACTCAGGCTGATCTCCAGTCTGATTGACAGCTCTATTATAACTGTCCACGATGTGCTCGGCTGCCATGTTCAAATCAGGCCCTGGTTCGTACACTAAAATCACGGTAATCTGAGAGAACTGTCTGGGTAAATAATGTGGTCTGAAGGATACAGTCATTAATTCATAGTGTTTACAACAATCCATCTCCCTCACTGTGATGTGCAGATCTTACTTCACGAGTGTAGAAAGTTCCTCACTTTTGTTCTGTAGTGATCGGACATTTGACAGCGTGATGGCAGGTAGGGGTAGCCGGCTGCCCCTTCGCCTCAATCTGTTCCCTATCCCTCTTCTGAAGCCTATTTTCCTTCTTATTCGCCTTCGCTTGTCTCCCCGACGTAACCCCATAGTATGTCATCTAGGTGGAGGGCCTCCACCTTTCTGCCATATAGAATAGAGTAAAGTATAGAATAGAATATAAATTGGCGGAAATTGCTTTGTTACAGTGGCCCACTAGAACAAACAAAAAGATTTAAATAGCATCAAAATGGCAAAATCTTTCCATCATTTAATAACGTGGATCTGAACAAAGTCAACAAATGTAGGGAGAAATTTTCTTCCCTTTAGACAAACAGAACATTGAGAGAGCAGAGGGATCTACTTCTGAAAGTTTCCAGTTTCTTTCACTGAAGACTAAAAAGTGAATTTCCCTCTCTGTTGGTCTCCTCTATTTACCAGGATCTATGGGGGACTAAACTCTGCTGGACCTGGACCTGAGCCCAGCTGTGTGTCCATGAAGAGTGACCAGTCAAATAATCGCTTCATTGATTTTAAAGGACAACAACCCTCTGATAGAAAAAGGTAAAATGTGATGTTAGTGACCTCACAGAGGTAGAAACATGTCTGTGATAACAGCTGGACTGTGATCAGCTGGGACCCACTGCAGGATGTGGGTTCAGGGGAAACTGACTTTAACAGTAAGTGTGTTACTGTGTAGTTCACCTGCTTTTCTTCAACAGACACATGAGACACTCAGTGAAGAATCATGTCTCATTTTGTGATCGCTGACACTGATGGATCATTAATATCACAGTTATTGATCATATTGGAGATGATGTCATATATTGGAGATGATAGTTTGTGAATGTGAGAAATTATGTTTCACATCAGACCAACTCCCTGCTGAGTTCTGACACATTGTTAGCAAAGCTCAGTGTAGAAATCATGAATGGAGCAGCCTCCTGTTCTCAGTCGCTGATCGTCACTGATTGTGCTTCAAATGTCAAACATCAGCTCAGATCAGCTGTGATGAACCAACGTTAACGCCGTGATTTAAACTGATGACAGGACAAATTCAACTTCCTGTCAGGTTTGTTCTGTCTGCAGTCAGTGGAGACACATCACTGCTCAGTGACTGAGTGTTTCAGTAGCTCCAACATGAACAGAGGAAAACATCAGTTTCAGATTCTCCCAGTTGATATTTGATTTACTAAAGTCATCAGACTGTTAATATTTAAATTTGTCTAATTAAGATTTGACCTTCTGTTGCTGTGTGTACAGTATATGTACTTTGTACATTTGGCACAAACATTTGATAAACTCTGATTAAATAAGAGAATTCAGTGCTGAGAAATAAGTGTGTGCACCTCAGGCTGCATGACCTTCACTTGATTGAATTCTCCTTAAATTTACTACATGTTAAAACATTGTCATTAAATGTTGTTGAAGGTTTTTAAATGAGCAAACATTTCCTCCCACATTTAACTGAACAGTGTTTCACCTGCAGATCACTACAATCATGATTATTGAGTCAGACTGTGAGGTTACAACCAGAGGTTTATAAAGACTTTGTTTATTACATGTTGGATTTTATCTTCTGCTGCCAGCAGCATTTTATGTCCATCAGGTTACAGCTGAATACAAACAGTATGTAGAAAAAATGATGTGATTTCTTATTGATGAAGCTGATGGAAGTTCTCAGATACGTGTTGATCATCAGACATCAGCTCAGTTTGTTTTCAGACACTTTGTTAGAGCTTTTTCTATATTGATCCTCTGGTTTAAAGCTACAATAAACAGCTTCTATGAAGCTAATGCTACATGAGGCACCACTCTGCTCCACCCAGCCTACTCGTTCCTGCCCCACACTCTCCCAGTCTATCTACCCACTAAATATCTGATAATGTCCTGAGCTGTCCTTTCACTTCCTGCAGTGAAGATCAGGCTACATCCAGATTTCCAATAAAAGCTGCAGCTCATGATGTCATGTTGGTGAACGGTTCTTTTTAACCACTCGGGGGGAGAAATGAAGAGATCAGATTCCTGCTGTTCTGGTTTGTGAAAGCTGTGTGAAAACAAATCCACAGTGGAAAGTGACTTTTTTAGACTTCTAAGGCTGCGTTGCCCCATTAATGATCTCTCGCCATGCAGATGTTCTCCAGGAGGCATCTACTGGGGGAAACCAGGTTTCTCTAAACCCCTACCCTGATTTCAGAAACCAGCTTTCCCGTTTATGTGACAGTTAAGAAATCCTCTAAATGAGAAATCGGACTGTGACCTGGTTACTTTAAGTGCATGTAAACACACTGAGTCTTCAGTCTGTATTAGGTGGAACATGATTTTCTAGGAGGGGGCAGGGAGGCAGATGAGGTGGGGTTGGGGTTGGTTGGTGCTTAAGCTGGCAGCTCAGCCCAATAGTTACATTCAACTGCAGTAGCTGAGTTCCAACCAGTGGAGGACAGTCAGTGTTTCTAGTGGTTACACAATATGGAGAATGTGAATACTTTGTACAAAAATGCAAAGAGAGGACTGCATCCATAAGTCATCAGCTGGTTTTGGATCAAATGTCTCTGTCATTGTGGACAAGTTGATGTCCATGAGGAATGAGAAGGTGAGGACCTGACAGGCAGGATCTGTACTTGGTTTTTAATACATTAAGATGTGAAAATCCCTCTCACATGCAGCACTGCTCAAGGCAATGTAAGGGACATCAGAGCAACCTTGTAGATGTTTGTCTTCACTATGTTGACCAAGTTAGACCCAGATGAAGCTGTTTTTTTCTTAAAGTGGATTCCCCGTCTACAGACGAGCTTTCCTCATGTTTCTGAAGCTGGCTGCTGGATTTCATGGAGTCAAGTTGTTGGATCAAAATGTAAAAACTGATCACATGGTTCATATCTCTTTTCACACTCATCAATTAAACCTCTCACTACATCAGCTGTGTCCATGTCCTCATCTCTTTTCTGAACTTCACTGTCAAGCAGTAGTGTCAGCTATAGAAAACACTGAAAACACTCTGTGCAGGTATGTTTTAGGTCCCTGTCTTCATAAGTGGCCACTGGAATTTGAATGGCAGGTAAAAGCCTCCATGTTTTCTACAGAGTCTCCTGTTTTTGGGCAGACCATCTAATATTGTGAAACTGTCCTAGCTTCACATAGACAATACCATCATTTTAACATGTCTCCATTGGATCTTCTGTCAATAAAAGTTCAGCAGTTTGACAACCGAGCGAATAAATGATTAAAAAAACACTGTTAACTCCAATGACTGGAGCTCCGTCTGTGAGACCACATTTTCCAATTTTCTAGATTCATTATCCTGACTGTTCCTTTTGTGTCCTGTCAAGACACAAAAAAGTTATCTAAATGAAAGATATCCAAGGATGTTTAAAAGTTTCTTATCATTTATGTTTTCAAATGAAAACTGCTCAGTAGAACCAGTTTCTAACTGTAGACCTCAACTCTGAAGAAACACCACTGTGTTTTTACTCATGCTGCTAGAAGAGATGAGGTGTCTGTGAATGTGGACATTCATATATGAGCCCAGTTTCATTTTCTAACATAAGAACAGTTTTTACCATTATCCAATCTGGAATAAGTTGACAGGTTTTCATTGGTTAAAGACCCTGTTCACCTGGGGGCAGGAACCACAGTGAGCAACAGCTTTTTCTACTTTATCTTAATTACTTAAATACATGGTTTGGCTGTTTTCTGGGTCTTTTTTCACAGTCTGCAGTCAGTACATGGATTTAATAGTGTAAAATTCATGCTACAATTACAAATGTAAGATCACACAATTCTGCTGAGTTTTTTTTTTTAAAGCCAATAAACTCCACTTAAGTACAAGTGGACTAAGAACCTCCTCTTCAGATGGTCTTGGCTTTGTTGATTGTTGCAGAAATTGCTTTGCTGCACAGTTTTATAGGAGACAATAACAGATCAACCTGACAAGCAGGAAAACCAACACAGTAAATTAAAAGCTGGTGATTCACAGTGGGATCAACATTACAAGCAGTTTTAATAAAGAGAAAATCATCTAATTCAGTAAAGTAACAAACACCTTGTGTCTCTGTGTGGACAGACATAATGTGAGCTCATTCTTCCTGGTTCCTCCACAGAGTGGACCAGCAGAGCTCAGAGGTTCCCAGTGGTCAGTCTGTCCAGCAGCATCAAACACACCTGGACTCCATATTTATGGTCTGTACATGTACAACTACTACTTTTCCATCTGTTGTGTCCACAATAATGTCCATGCTGCACTTTTTAGACCAGTGGATTGTCAGTCTGTCCAACATGGATCTGATGTTTGGCTCCATGGTTTTACTTGGATTGTGTCATTCATATAGTTTTCTGTTCCAGCTGCTGGAGGACAACATTGTCACTTTTGTGAAGAACGAACTAAAGAAGATCCAGAAGAGTCTGAGTCCAGATTACCCAGAATGCTTAGAGAGTCAGAGGGAGGATGAGGAGGTGTTGGACGGTGAGGATGAAGAGCAGAGGAGGAACAGCAGAGAGTCATTTGTGAAGATCACAGTGAACTTCCTGAGGAGAATGAAGCAGGAGGAGCTGGCTGACTGTCTGCAGAGCAGTAAGAGGATTTCTGTAAAGATTTAAGTTGATGGGAAAATTGGCAAATGGATAGAGAAAGATATTTTCAAAAAGTGTGAGCATGATAAGTTATAATTTTTACTTATTAGACAAATATTTCTATTTTTTCAGAATCTTATGTGATGTGCCAGGCTAAACTCAAGTCTCACCTGAGGAAGAAGTTCGAGTCTGTGTTTGAGGGGATCCCCAAAGCAGGAAACCCAACTCTTCTGAATCAGATCTACACAGAGCTCTACATCACAGAGGGAGGGACTGGAGAGGTCAATGATGAACATGAGGTCAGACAGATTGAAACCGCATCCAGGAAACCAGTCAGACCAGAAACAACAATCAGACATGAAGACATCTTTAAAGCCTCACCTGGAAGAGATGGACCAATCAGAAGAGTGATGACAAAGGGAGTGGCTGGCACTGGGAAAACAGTCCTAACACAGAAGTTCACTCTGGACTGGGCTGAAGACAAAGCCAACCAGGACATACAGTTCACATTTCCATTGACTTTCAGAGAGCTGAATGTGCTGAAAGAGAAAAAGTTCAGCTTGGTGGAACTTGTTCATCTCTTCTTTCCTGAAACCAAAGGAATCAGCAGGTTTGAAGAGTTCCAGGTTGTGTTCATCTTTGATGGTCTGGATGAGTGTCGACTTCCTCTGGACTTCCACAACAATGAGATCCTGACTGATGTTACAGAGTCCACCTCAGTGGATGTGCTGCTGACAAACCTCATCAGGGGGAAACTGCTTCCCTCTGCTCGCCTCTGGATCACCACACGACCTGCAGCAGCCAATCAGATCCCTCCTGAGTGTGTTGACATGGTGATAGAGGTCAGAGGGTTCACTGACCCACAGAAGGAGGAGTACTTCAGGAAGAGGTTCAGAGATGAGGAGCAGGCCAGCAGAATCATCTCCCACATCAAGACATCACGAAGCCTCCACATCATGTGCCACATCCCAGTCTTCTGCTGGATCACTGCTACAGTTCTGGAGGATGTGTTGAAAACCAGAGAGGGAGGAGAGCTGCCCAAGACCCTGACTGAGATGTACATCCACTTCCTGATGGTTCAGTCCAAACTGAAGAACATCAAGTATGATGGAGGAGCTGAGACAGATCAACACTGGAGTCCAGAGAACAAGAAGATGATTGAGTCTCTGGGAAAACTGGCTTTTGAGCAGCTGCAGAAAGGAAACCTGATCTTCTATGAATCAGACCTGACAGAGTGTGGCATCGATATCAGAGCAGCCTCAGTGTGCTCAGGAGTGTTCACACAGATCTTTAAAGAGGAGAGTGGACTGTACCAGGACAAGGTGTTCTGCTTCGTCCATCTGAGTGTTCAGGAGTTTCTGGCTGCTCTTCATGTCCATCTGACATTCTTCAGGTCTCGAATCAATCTGCTGTCAAATGAAGAATCAACCTCGCAGAGATATGAAGACAATGAATGTAATATTGACTTAGAATCAGACAGTGACTGGGATAGTGACTGTAGTGACTATGATAGTCATAGTCACTATAGTCACTGGGATAGTGACTCTGAGTATGACTCTAATTTAGAGAATTTTGTCAGTCATAATCAATTGACATCCTCCAAACTATTTGGAAAAAAATCAATACATTTCTACCAGAGTGCTGTGAACATGGCCTTACAGAATCAAAATGGACACCTGGACTTGTTTCTTCGCTTCCTTCTTGGTCTTTCATTACAGACCAAACACCTGGGGGGTCTGCTGACACAGACCGAAAGTAGCTCAGAGACCAATCAAAAAACAGTCCAGTACATCAAGAAGAAGATCAGTGGGAATCTGTCTGCAGAGAAAAGCATCAACCTGTTCCACTGTCTGAATGAACTGAATGATTGTTCTCTAGTGGAGCAGATCCAACAGTACATGAGATCAGGAAGTCTCTCCACAGAGAAACTGTCTCGTACTCAGTGGTCAGCTCTGCTCTTCATGTTAGTGTCATCAGGTGAAGAATTGGACGTGTTTGACCCGAAGAAATTCTCTTCACGCTTTTCAGAGAAGGATCTTCTGTTTGTGATGGGAGTGGTCAAAGTCTCCAAGAAAGTTGTGTGAGTACAAAGATAAAGAGTCAATTTATTCAATAAATACATTGCTGCTGTAAACTTCAACAAGAGAAAAGATAAATAACATAATTTATTACTTGTTTCCTTGTGTTACGCTGCATTTCCTTATTTGTTATCACTAAACTTGTCATTTTATACATCACTGTCTTTCAGACTGAGTGGCTGTAACCTCACAGAGAGAAGCTGTGAAGCTCTGTCCTCAGTTCTCAGCTCTCAGTCCTCTAGTCTGAGAGAACTGGACCTGAGTAACAACAACCTGCAGGATTCAGGAGTGAAATTACTCTGTGATGGACTGAAGAGTCCACACTGTCAACTGGAGACTCTCAGGTCAGATCAAGTTACTGTTTGTCCTCAATGAGTTGAGAAAATAAACAATAAGTCTGATAATACAGAGAAACTCAGCTATGATTTGATTTTGTGTTATTATTTGATGACTTACATTTTTGTCTATTAGTTGTTAATTGTATTAAACTGCTGAATTTCCAACAATGACTGTAGACAGTCCTGACACAAGATTCTAGAAAACTACATTTAAACACAAAGATAATACAAAATTTTTATCTTGTTCATTGTTTCCTCTCCAGGCTGAGTCTCTGTAACCTTTCAGAGAGAAGCTGTGAAGCTCTGTCCTCAGTTCTCAGCTCTCAGTCCTCTAGTCTGAGAGAACTGGACCTGAGTAACAACAACCTGCAGGATTCAGGAGTGAAATTACTCTGTGATGGACTGAAGAGTCCACACTGTCAACTGGAGACTCTCAGGTCAGATCAAGTTACTGTTTGTCCTCAATGAGTTGAGAAAATTAACAATAAGTCTGATAATACAGAGAAACTCAGCTATGATTTGATTTTGTGTTATTATTTGATGACTTACATTTTTGTCTATTAGTTGTTAATTGTATTAAACTGCTGAATTTCCAACAATGACTGTAGACAGTCCTGACACAAGATTCTAGAAAACTACATTTAAACACAAAGATAATACAAAATTTTTATCTTGTTCATTGTTTCCTCTCCAGGCTGAGTCTCTGTAACCTTTCAGAGAGAAGCTGTGAAGCTCTGTCCTCAGTTCTCAGCTCTCAGTCCTCTAGTCTGAGAGAACTGGACCTGAGTAACAACGACCTGCAGGATTCAGGAGTGAAATTACTCTGTGATGGACTGAAGAGTCCACACTGTCAACTGGAGACTCTCAGGTCAGGATACATACAGGATACGACATGTTCAACTAACCAATAATTTTTTCTCTTGATTGTAGCTTATATCAGTCATTAAGCTTAAACTGTGCAGTGATTTCTCTGCTGACATGTTTTTCAGTTAAGATGCACTGAATGTTCATATGTCTTAACGCACTTAGTTACTAATAAATGGGACCAAATGAAATCACGTTGCTGTAGTCAACTATTAAAATGATTTATTTCTTTATGATAACATTAGAGTATCTATAACGTGTGTTGTGTTGTGTGTCTGCAGACTGTCAGGTTGTCTGGTCACAGAGGAAGGTTGTGCTTCTCTGGCCTCAGCTCTGAGCTCCAACCCCTCCCATCTGAGAGAACTGGACCTGAGCTACAATCATCCAGGAGACTCAGGAGTGAAGCTGCTGTCTGCTGGACTTAATGATCCACAGTGGAGACTGGACACTCTCAGGTATGAAGACACCTGCTGCAGGCAAAAACATTTTAGATGTAATTATACCAAAATATGTCAGTTAGAGCCATGTGATGTCCATGTGTGCATGCTGACAGAGAATGTGCTGCTCTGACCCCCCTCCTCCTTTCAGGGTGGAGCCTGGTGGAGAACGAAGGCTGAGACCAGGTCTGAGGAAGTGTAAGTGTATTTTTAATGAGATTGATGGAAACAAAGCAGCAACATTCAACCATCTTCAAACTGTCACATCACTCATTCACATCATCAAAGTGTCAAGAAATGAACAGATGATGGATTAATAACTGCAGCTGTTTGTGTCTTGTTCTCTCCATCAGATTTCTGTCAACACACAATCGACACAAACACAGTGAACAGGAAACTACAACTGTCTGACAACAACAGGAAGGTGAAACATGTGGAGGAGGATCAGTCGTATCCTGATCATCCAGACAGATTTGACCCTTTGCATCATCTGCTGTGTAGTAATGTTCTGACTGGTCGCTGTTACTGGGAGGTGGATTGGAGCAGAGGGGTTGATGTTTCAGTGAATTACAGAGGAATCGGGAGAAAAGGAGAAGGTGGAGTCTATATGTCTGGAGGCAACAATCAGTCCTGGAGTCTCATCTGCTATGATCATAGTTATATTCGTGAATATTGTATCAGGCACAATGGCAAAGAAACATTCATCTCCTCGTCCCCAGTCTCTGACAGAGTAGCAGTGTATGTGGACTTTCCTGCTGGGACTCTGTCCTTCTACAGAGTCTCCTCTGACAAACTGATCCACCTCCACAGCTTCAACACCACATTCACTGAAGCTCTGTATGCTGGGTTTGCAGCCTTTTCGCTTGGTTCCTGGTTGTCTCTGTGTCCAGAGTAGTGTAGAGAGTCTGGTCCTGTCAGAGAAACTGTGTCTGTGTTGGACAGATGGTTCAGTCTGTCCATGTCTGTCTTTCACTCAGATTCATGGATTAAATCAGTTTCTTGTAGAAACAGTTCTAAATGATTCCTTGTAAACTTGTTCCTCTTCCAGTTCTTTAAAGATGAAGCTTCCATCATTATAGGATCAACATGTTGCTGACTGCTCATCAAGTCTTTCTCTGTCTTTTATCTCCACTGACATTATCAGACGTCATTAGAGTTTTGTCCAAACACATCTGGAAACACATCTGTTTGTGTGAACTGATCAGAAACTGAGGATGTACCAAACAGAGAAATAGTGAATCAGCTCATTAAGTCCTGATCCAGAAAACTGATTCTAACGGCCACAAATGCTGTTTGATTCCCACACGTTAGACTGAGAGACGCTGCTTCAGTAAAGAGACAGTCTGTTCATGTTTCATCTGAGTTTCTGGTCCAAACTGTCCCAGTTTGTTTTGTAAATGTTTTATTTTACTTTGCTAACTGAACATTTATGTAACGAGGCTTTTGAAATAACTGTTTTCAGTTTTTGATATATTAACTACAAACATTTGACACAATTCTACACAACTGCTACTATTAGTTGTATTATCATCATTTTAGTTGAAGCTTTTTCCTGTTTTCACAATAAAATAAATTTTGTGTCACAGTAGAACAGAGTTTGTTAAACGCTTTGTTCCTCGACTGGTCCACGTGTTGAAGTGTCCTCAGAAACTGAGACATTGGACCCTGACTTTTTCTCTCTCCACTCACCCCAACCACTCCATGCAGAAGGTCCCCCACCCTGAGCCGAGTTCTGCTGGAGGTTTCCTACGTGTGTGTGTGTGTGTGTGTGTGTCTCACTTATTTAGATATACATAAATGTAAACATGTCACGCTCTTATTGTGACAGGTGTTGTTGCATCCTGTCTCGGAGGCTGGACACAAACCAGCAGCATCACTACCCCCACTCCCCACACACACAGAGCCAACGTCAAAACATTATGACCCCCTGTTACTGCAGTACATGAATTATGACATGATACATGAGTTTGACTTTTACAAGCTCATCATTTTACTGTACTTATTACTTTACTTACTACTCACTTAATCCTATTGTATTTACCATTGAGGTCAAAGTTCAAAATGAATGAGGGTCCAAAACATTAGAACCAACTCTTCCTATAATGCACAATTCTAACCTCGTAAAAGTTGAATACAGTAGCACAGAGTTTGAGTCAGATGCTGTTGTCTGGTCCAGTGTCTCCCTCTGGTGGACATTAACATGAACTACAACAGCTACACACACTAATACAAATAAAAATATGTATTGTGGCATAAATACGGTATTTACACATTTGAGACATAAAAAATAAGTTGTATACAATATTTAAAATAATAAAAATCATATAGTTTCTTTCATCATAACTACTTATGTAAATGATAATCGATTAATTGAATTTTAGTTGTAGTTCTGGGTGATGTCCACCAGAGGGAGACCAGACAACAGCATCTGACTCATTAAACTCTGTGAATATCCATCACTTTTTGTCTTATTTTCCTTATTTCCATTTATGGAGGAGCAGGAAAAAAAGTGCAGCAAAGCTGAACTTAGGACAAATGTTTTATTTTAACAAATGCAGTTAAATGTAAATTAGTGAACATCAGTGCTTTATATTGTCTAAATTAATACAGATTAAAATCAGGAAAAATAACATGTGAAATGTTCAGTGACAGAAATGTTTCCAACCAACTGAAAGTTTCTGTGTGTCTGAACTTCATGACCCAAGTTTAGTTTTACAAAGCAAGAGCCTCATTTTTAGAAACTACTCAGTGTTTCAGTGATTCTGACTCACAACAGATTGTTCTGCTCGTTCAGTGTTTTACTGTTAAAGCACAAAGCTACAGAGCAGATCCTGCTCCTCTCTTTAGTCTTCTCACTTTGTCCCTATGAGACAGACGTCTGCAGAGAAAACAGGACACACTGATGCTACTGTGTCCTTTCAGTTTCAGTGTGAGTCTCAGCTCATCAGAGATTCACATCATCAGATCTGAGATCAGTCACAGAACAGATCCATGTGTGTGAGAGGGTGAAGATCCACAGGAGCAGATGGAGCAGTCTGCATTAAACCACGTGTGGGACTCACAGCAAACATTTGTGTTTCTCAAATGAAGCTCATTGCAAAGAGAAATAGTGCAAACAGCACTGGTCTGTGTCTGTGTCCACAGACTGAATTTGTGCACATTAGTGTTCAAATAGGAATTTAGTTTGTTGTGCACAAATAATCATACACAGCTCAAAGATTAATGCACGTTTGAAAGTATCATTAGCAGGATTGTAACTCCATAGTTACAGAGCATGATGTGAACAGAAGCATCAGATCATCTGTGTTCATTACTAAGATGCCAAAGATCATCTTTGTGTGAAAATCTGCTCCTGCTTCCTGTTTCCTCCAGGTGGAGTCCTGCCTCATTCCAGCAAACAGCTCACCTGTGTGTGCAGGTGTGAAGTGGAGAATCTTGTTCTTCATGGCTTGGAATCGACTGTAAGTTTGTGGACTTTGTTGCTGCAGGATGTTTGGAGTGAAGCAGGGCTGTTATTTTTTCACACAGGTCTGAACTATTCTGCTCTGTGTGATGTTCCCAGCCTCTTCTCTTGAAGGACAGACACTCCTGAAGTTTACTCCAAGTCTCTTTAAAGGAATAATGTCCTCTTCTTATGAAAACATAGGACGTGCATGTTTCACTTAGTGGAGAACCAGAAGGAAAATGTTACAGTTACTGATGCTGCTACTTGTCAAGTCTAGATTCATTAACCTGACTGTTCCTGTCATCAAGACACAAACATGTTCTCCTGTGCACCAGTTATGTGGAACCTGTATGTAACAACATGTATGTCTGCAGAGGGGATCATCTGTTTACCTCCACTGACCTCTGTTGTCTTTCTGTTGCTGCAGGCTGTAATGTGACCATCAGTCACTGAGTCAGCTTTAAGTTTGATCTTAATGAAAGTTATCCAGTTATCTAAGTTTCTTATCATTTATTTTTTCAAATCTAAAAACTGCTCAGTAGAACCAGTTTCTAACTGTAGACCTCAACTCTGAAGAAACACTACTGTGTTTTAACTCATGCTGCTAGAAGGACTGAGGTGTCTGTGAATGTTGACATTCATATACCAGCTAACAACACAAGAACAGTGTTTATCATGATCCACACTGGAATAAGTTGACAGGTTTTCATTGGTTAAAGACCCTGTTCACCTGGGGGCAGGAACCACAGTGAGCAACAGCTTTTTCTACTTTACCTTAATTACTTAAATACATTGTTTGGCTGTTTTCTGGGTCTTTTTCTCACAGTCTGCAGTCAGTACATGGATTTAATAGTGTTTTAAAATTCTGTTCTGCAGCACACACATATATATTTGCAGCTTTTTCTTGTGCAAACAATCTGGACTAATGTCTCATCTGTGTTTAAGAGTCAAACAGAACGATGCTGTAACGCAAATACTTAGTTACTGTATGAACATTTGGGGTTGGATCACAATAGAAAGGAGTTCAGACCTAATGGATAATGAATAGAACAGGATGGGTGACACACTCCATTGTTCTACCAGACAAATGTACACAAAACACCAAGCTGTACTCATACATAGATTAAAACCACACAGCAGATCTTATACAACTGGCATCATATCTTATAGGAAGCCTGACAAAGTTAGTTTTCATTCATTCAGTCCAAAAGGTTCAACCGTGTTCACAGTGTGAATCCAGTTTGCTTCCTGCTAAAGCGGTGAATTTACAATATCACCACTCAATGCCCCATAATTTGGAGGATTTCTGTACTTCAGGTCATTCAATACAGGAGAAATTGTGAAGTCAACTTTAATGATTAATCTCTCTCTCGAAAACAATAATGACATTTGACTGTAAGATTAATGACTTTTGAAACTGGAACTGTATTTTCCAAATTATCACAGCTGAACCTCCCTTGTCTGCTGGAGGAATAATTATGTTTCCTGGCTTCAAGATTCTTAGGAGCCTTTAGTTCAGATTGGCAACACATAGACTGGTTTACTGGTTTACAGGATTCAAAATGGATGATGGTTCACCACTTAAAGTAAAAATGAGATTGAATTCAAAACGAAGGCAAAACAGTTATCAAGTTGTTGTAACTAAGTGTAGAGGACTGTGTGTCCTCTGTGTTGGTACCAGAGCTGTGGTTTGAAGTTGTGATTGTGAGCGATCCAATAATTAATATATGAAGCTCTTTAAAATGACAGTTTTTAAAAATCCATTCTGACAGACATAATGTGAGCTCATTCTTCCTGGTTCCTCCACAGAGTGGACCAGCAGAGCTCAGAGGTTCCCAGTGGTCAGTCTGTCCAGCAGCATCAAACACACCTGGACTCCATATTTATGGTCTGTACATGTACAACTACTACTTTTCCATCTGTTGTGTCCACAATAATGTCCATGCTGCACTTTTTAGACCAGTGGATTGTCAGTCTGTCCAACATGGATCTGATGTTTGGCTCCATGGTTTTACTTGGATTGTGTCATTCATATAGTTTTGTGTTCCAGCTGCTGGAGGACAACATTGTCACTTTTGTGAAGAACGAGCTGAAGAAGATCCAGAAGAGTCTGAGTCCAGATTACCCAGAATGCTCAGAGAGTCAGAGGGAGGATGAGGAGGTGTTGGATGGTGAGGATGAAGAGCAGAGGAGGAGCAGCAGAGAGTCATTTCTGAAGATCACAGTGAACTTCCTGAGGAGAATGAAGCAGGAGGAGCTGGCTGACTGTCTGCACAGCAGTAAAAGATTTAATCTGATGGGAAAGTTGGCAAATGGATAGAGAAAGGCATTTTCCAAAAGTGTGAACATGATCATTTATAATTTTTACTTATTACACAAATATTTCTATTTTTTCAGAATCTTATGTGATGTACCAGGCTAAACTAAAATCTAACCTGCAGAAGAAGTTCCAGTACATGTTTGAGGGCATCGCTAAAGCAGGAAACCCAACTCTTCTGAATCAGATCTACACAGAGCTCTACATCACAGAGGGACGGACTGGAGAGGTCAATGATGAACATGAGGTCAGACAGATTGAAACAGCATCCAGGAAACCAGTCAGACCAGAAACAACAATCAGACATGAAGACATGTTTAAAGCCTCACCTGGAAGAGATGGACCAATCAGAAGAGTGATGACAAAGGGAGTGTAGCTATTAGAGAAAGAATTCACCAGATCCTCCCCCCAAATATTACAGATAGATCTTCATGTACAGCAGTGCTAGAGTCATCGATAAGGCCCCAAACCCTGTTAGACTGCTTTTTACCCATAGATCTCTCTGAGCTAACTTCAATTATTACCTCATCTAAATCAACAACCTGTCTGCTAGACCCTATTCCAACTAAGCTGCTCAAGGAAGCTTTACCCTTAATAGATACGTTCATATTAGATATCATCAATCTATCTTTAGAAACAGGCTATGTACCACAGGCCTATAAGGTAGCTGTAATGAAACCATTACTTAAAAAACCCTGTCTTGACCCAGGCGTTTTAGCCAATTACAGACCAATATCTAATCTCCCCTTTATTTCTAAAATAATTGAAAAAGTAGTTGCAAAACAATTATGTGACCACCTTCATAGGAATAATGTGTATGAAGACTTTCAGTCAGGATTTAGAGTTCATCATAGTACAGAAACAGCACTGGTAAAAGTCACCAACGATCTTCTCATGGCCTCAGATAATGGACTCATCTCTATACTTGTTCTGTTAGATCTTAGTGCTGCATTTGATACCATTGATCATAACATTTTATTACAGAGACTGGAACATGAAATTGGAATTACAGGAACTGCACTAGGTTGGTTTAAATCTTATCTGTCTGATAGATTTCAATTTGTTCATGTTAATGATGAATCCTCCATGCACACAAAGGTTAGCTATGGAGTTCCACAAGGCTCTGTGTTAGGACCAATACTTTTTACTTTATATATGTCTCCTTTAGGCAACATTATTAGAAAACAATCCATACATTTCCACTGTTATGCTGATGATACCCAGCTATATTTATCGATAGAACCAGATGAAAATAATCAGTTAATAAAGCTTCAAGCCTACAAGACATAAAGGCCTGGATGTCCCACAATTCTTTACTTCTAAATTCAGACAAAACTGAAGTCATAGTATTTGGGCCCAAAAATCTCAGAGATATGATGTCCAACCATATTGTTACCCTAGATGGCATAAGTCTGGCCTCCAGTACTACTGCAAGGAACCTTGGAGTTATTTTTGATCAGGATCTGTCTTTTAAGGCACATATAAAACAAATCTCTAGAACAGCCTTCTTCCACCTACGGAACATTGCCAAAATTAGGAGCATCCTTTCTCAAAGTGATGCCGAAAAACTGGTCCATGCATTTGTTACGTCTAGGTTGGACTACTGTAATTCCCTACTTTCAGGATGCCCCAGTAACTCCCTAAAGAGCCTGCAATTAATCCAAAATGCTGCAGCAAGAGTGCTGACTGGAACTAGCAAGAGAGATCATATTTCACATCACTAGCTTCTCTCCATTGGCTTCCCATTAAATTTAGAATAGAATTTTAAACCCTGCTTCTTACATATAAAGCTCTGAATGGTCAGGCTCCATCATATATAGAAGATCTCATAGCACCATATCATCCCAGTAGACCACTTCGCTCTCAGAATGCAGGCCTACTTGTGGTTCCCAGAATTTCCAAAGGTAGAATGGGAGGTAGAGCCTTTAGCTATCAAGCTCCTCTCTTGTGGAACCAGCTCGCAGTTCAGATTCAGGAAGCAGACACCCTCTCTACTTTTAAGTCTAGGCTTAAAACCTTCCTCTTTAATAAAGCATATAGTTAGTTATAGTTATGCTGCCATAGGCTTAGACTGCTGGGGGACCCACCCCCCAATGCACTGAGCTCCTTTCCTCCTCTTGACCATCTCTCCTCTCCTCTCACCCCACAATTGTCACCACTGTATGTCATTAACTCTGTGTGTTTTCTCCCGTAGTTGTCTTTGTCTTTCTCTGTCCCCCTCTCTCTGTCCCTTTCTGCAGGTGTCCCCGGCTTTGAAGCTGTGTGTCTTCCAGCGTGCAGCTACTGGTCCTACCAACCTGCCTGATGTTTTGTTGTTGCTTTTTGTTGCTCTGTTCTTTTCTCTCTCCCCTTTCCACTCACCCCAAGCGGTCGAGGCAGATGGCCGTCCACCCTGATCCTGGTTCTGCTGGAGGGTTCTTCCATTAAAGGGAGTTTTTCCTCTCCACTGTTGCCTATGGCTTGCTCCAGGGGGAATTGTTGGGTTCTCTTTATACATCTTTATATTCTTGACTTTATTCTGTAAAGTACCCTGAGATGAAAGTTGAATTGAATTGAATTGAAAATTGAATTGAGTGGCTGGTATTGGGAAAACAGTCTTAACACAGAAGTTCACTCTGGACTTGGCTGAAGACAAAGCCAACCAGGACATATAGTTCACATTTCCATTGACTTTCAGAGAGCTGAATGTGCTGAAAGAGAAAAAGTTCAGCTTGGCGGAACTTGTTCATCTCTTCTTTCCTGAAACCAAAGGAATCAGCAGGTTTGATGAGTTCCAGGTTGTGTTCATCTTTGATGGTCTGGATGAGTGTCGACTTCCTCTGGACTTCCACAACAACAAGATCCTGACTGATGTCACAGTGTCCACCTCAATGGATGTGCTGCTGACAAACCTCATCAGGGGGAACCTGCTTCCCTCTGCTCGCCTCTGGATCACCACACGACCTGCAGCAGCCAATCAGATCCCTCCTTGGTGTGTTGACATGGTGACAGAGGTCAGAGGGTTCACTGACCCACAGAAGGAGGAGTACTTCAGGAAGAGATTCAGAGATGAGGAGCAGGCCAGCAGAATCATCTCCCACATCAAGACATCACGAAGCCTCCACATCATGTGCCACATCCCAGTCTTCTGCTGGATCACTGCTACAGTTCTGGAGGATGTGTTGAAAACCAGAGAGGGAGGAGAGCTGCCCAAGACCCTGACTGAGATGTACATGCACTTCCTGGTGGTTCAGACCAAACTGAAAAACATCAAGTATAATGGAGGAGCTGAGACAGATTCACACTGGAGTCCAGAGAACAAGATGATGATTGAGTCTCTGGGAAAACTGTCTTTTGAGCAGCTGCAGAAAGGAAACCTGATCTTCTATGAATCAGACCTGACAGAGTGTGGCATCGACATCAGAGCAGCCTCAGTGTACTCAGGAGTGTTCACACAGATCTTTAAAGAGGAGAGAGGACTGTACCAGGACAAGGTGTTCTGCTTCATCCATCTGAGTGTCCAGGAGTTTCTGGCTGCTCTTCATGTCCATCTGACTTTCATCAACTCTGGAGTCAATCTGCTGTCAGAAACCACCTCAGAGAAGTTACAAACAAGAAAAAACAAACCTGCATTGACAGACCTCTACCACAGTGCTGTAGACAAGGCCTTAGAGAGTCCAAATGGACACTTGGACTTGTTCCTTCGATTTCTCCTGGGCCTGTCACTTGTGACCAATCAGACCCTTTTACAAGGTCTTCGAACAAAAACAAAAAATACCTCAGAAGTGAATCAGGTATGTACGCTCCAGTACATCAAAGGTAAGATCGAGGAGAACCCTTGTCCAGAAAGAAGCATCAACCTGTTCCACTGTCTGAATGAACTGAATGATTGTTCTTTAGTGGAGCAGATCCAACAGTACCTGAGATCAGGAAGTCTCTCCACAGAGAAACTGTCTCCTGCTCAGTGGTCAGCTCTGGTCTTTATCTTGCTGTCTTCGGGAAAAGAACTGGACATCTTAATACACCTCTGGTTCAGAGGTGGCTCTTCTGAGGCTCCTGCCAGTGGTCAGTCTCCTCCAAAGCTCTGTAAGTAAACCAGTAACTAAACAGGTTGCATTTACTGATAATAATTAACAATGCTTTTATTTATGTTGTCATTAAACAAAAATTCTTAAATAGCTCAATAATATCAAAACAATTCCAAGTCATAAAACTAAAACATCAGGAACAGTTATGCAATAATAAATGACAGAACATGAACCTCAACAAAGAAAATTAGAAGTTTTGTCAAATTCAGAGAGAAAACTAGAAAATGCACTTAAATGTGGTTTTAGTCAATTTTTTAAACTCAACTTTTTTTATGACCACTCCAGGCTGACTGACTGTAACCTCTCATAGAGAAGCTGTGAAGCTCTGTCCTCAGTTCTCAGCTCTCAGTCCTCTAGTCTGAGAGAACTGGACCTGAGTAACAACAACCTGCAGGATTCAGGAGTGAAATTACTCTGTGATGGACTGAAGAGTGCACACTGTCAACTGGAGACTCTCAGGTCAGGATTCATCAAACTGTTTCACTTTTTCTCTTTGATTTTTATTTTTCCTCATTAAAGTATGTTTTTAGGATGGACAGTTTTTCCTTATCTGATTCTGAGGGTTTAAGGACAGAAAGTGTCATTGTAGAACATATATATTATAAAACTGAGGGAGAACTTCACCTTGACATTATGTGATGTTGATTTGATTCTATATTGACCAATTATCTTTGCTCTTTGATGTGAAGCATCTTGAATTACCATGAATTGTTCTACATACTGTAAATAAAATGGACTTGAAAACTTACCAGCTCATTTGCATAACTGAATAAACAAGTCAATGCCTGCACACATGGCTTCAACCACAAGTCTCCGCACGCGGACTCTTTTACGTGGACAATTTCAGTCTTTTCTGGGATCGTCCTCAGTAATTCAAACAAGATGGACTGCACCCGAACTTTCTGGGATCACGGATGTTGACCGAGAACATTGTCCACAGCGTCTCAGTCTCCGGAGACTGATTGACCATTGAAAACACCTGTGGCTTCGATGTGCTCACCTCTCCTGCATCTTCCGCTCCAACACCTGATGACATCCACAGGTATAAACAGTCCGAGATATTTATAGAATCTGACGTTACCAACAGACAAAATGCAGCTGTTATGGATTCTAATTTTTCACCCAGGGAACATTATTATTTTGCTGAATGTTATGATCTTAACCACACTGCTCTTTGCTCCATAGAGACTATGTCTGAACCACGACCACCTAAACTTTTTAAACCAAAAATGAACACAAGGGGAGTTAATCATAAAAATCTAATACAAGTTAAGACTAATGCTCATACTGAACCAAAACCCAAAACTATTAAATGTGGATTATTAAATATCAGATCTCTCTCTTCTAAATCTCTGTTCTGTAATCTACTGAAACTTGCAGCAGGAAAAATATGTCAGTTTAAATGAGTCATATTAATGATCATGTTCCTAGAAGCACAGGCTGAGGTGGAGGAGTTGCAGCAATCTTCCATTGTAGCTTATCAATAATTCCTAGACCTAAACATAGCTATAACTCATTTGAGAGTCTTACTCTTAGCCTTTCACACCCAAACTGGAAAACTCAAAAACCACTATTATTTGTTATCGTGTACCGTCCTCCAGTCCCTTACTCAGAGTTTTTGATTGAATTTTCTGATTTTCTATCTGATTTAGTGCTTAGTACAGATAAAGTCATTATAGTGGGTGACTTTAACATTCATGTAGATGCTGACAGTAACTGCCTGAGCACTGCATTTAATTCATTATTAGATTCAATTGGTTTTTCCCAAAATGTAAATAAACCCACTCACTGTTTTAGTCACACGTTAGACCTTGTCCTTACGTATGGAATTGAAGCGGATAATTTAACCATATTTCCTCACAACTCTTTTCTGTCTGACCATTTTTTAATAACATTTGAATTTACAATAACGGACTATATAGCAGTTAGGGAAAAATTCCACTATAGCAGATGCTTAAGTGAAAAAGCTGTCAACAAATTTAAAGAAATAATTTCTTCATCTTTTTCACCACCATGTGTCAATACTATGGTGAGTAGCCATCTTACTCCTGTACAAATTGATTACTTAGTTGACGATTCTGCAGCCTCACTGCGTATGATACTAGATACAGTTGCCTCTCTGAAAAAGAAGGCAGTGAATCAGAGGAGCCGACCTCCATGGTACAATTCAGAAATGCACAGCTTAAAGCAGGTGTCACGAAAGTTAGAAAGGAAGTGGCGTTCAACTAATCTAGAAGAATCTCATTTAGCCTGAAAAAACAGTTTAGAAATGTACAAAAAAGCTCCACGATGCCAGAACAGCATATTATTCATCATTAATAGAAGAAAACAAGAACAACCCCGGTTTCTGTTCAGCACTGTAGCCAGGCTGACTAAGAGCCATAGTTCTGTTGAGCCTAGTATTCAATTAACTTTGTGCACCAATGACTTTATGACTTTCTTTCTGAATAAAATTGTAGCTATTAGAGAAAGAATTCACCAGATCCTCCCCCCAAATATTACAGATAGATCTTCATGTACAGCAGTGCTAGAATCATGGATAAGGCCCCACTCCCTGTTAGACTGCTTTTTACCCATAGATCTCTCTGAGCTAACTTCAACCATTGCTTTCTCAAAACTAACATGTCTTTTAGACCCTGTTCCAACCAAATTGCTTAAAGATGTTCTACCTTTAATAGACACGTTCATATTAGATTTGATTAACCTATCTTTAGTAACTGGCTATGTACCTCCTGGCAGAGTGCTCAGGGAATGCGTAGAACAGCTAGCGGATGTCTTCACAGACATCTTCAACATCTCCCTGAGCAGCAACGTTGTTCCTACGTGCCTCAAGGCAACGACCATTGTGCCTAAGAAGTCTACTGTCTCCTGCCTCAATGACTATCGTCCCATCGCGCTCACACCCATCGTGATGAACTGCTTCGAGAGGCTCGTCATGAGGCACATTAAGACCCAACTCCCAACCTCCCTGGACCCCATGCAGTTTGCGTATCGTCCAAATCGTTCCACGGACGATGCCATCTCCACGACCCTCCATCTGGCCCTCACCCACCTGGACAATAAGGACTCATACGTACGAATACTGTTCATTGACTTCAGCTCAGCGTTCAATAAAATCATCCCTCAGCACCTGATCGAGAAATTGAGCATACTGGGCCTGAACACCTCCCTCTGCAACTGGATTCTGGACTTCCTGACTGGGAGACCCCAGTCAGTCCGGATCGGGAACAACATCTCCAGCACCACCACACTGAGCACTGGAGCCCCTCAGGGCTGTGTGCTCAGCCCTCTGCTGTTCACTCTGCTGACGCACGACTGTGTAGCAATGCACAGCTCAAACACATAGTCAAGTTTGCCAATGACACGACCGTGGTGGGTCTAATCAGCAAGAACGACGAGTCAGCTTACAGAGAGGAGGTGCAACGGTTAACAGCCTGGTGTGGAGCAAACAATCTGTCTCTGAACGTTGACAAAACTAAAGAGATGGTTGTGGACTTCAGGAGAGCACAGAGCGACCATTCTCCATTGATCATCGATGGATCCTCAGTGGAGATAGTCAAGAGCACCAAATTCCTTGGTGTTCACCTGGCGGACAACCTCACCTGGTCAGTCAACACCAGCTCCATCACCAAGAAAGCCCAGCAGCGTCTCTACTTCCTGAGAAGGCTGAGGAAAGGCTCCCTCCCCCCATCCTGACCATGTTCTACAGAGGGACCATTGAGAGCATCCTGAGCAGCTGCATCACTGCCTGATTTGGGAACTGCACCGTCGCGGATCGCAAGACCCTACAGAGGATAGTGAGGACAGCTGAGAAGATCATCGGAGTCTTTCTCCCCTCTATTATGCACATTTACACAACACGATGCATCCGCAAAGCCAACAGCATTGTGGACGACCCCACACACCCATCACACACACTCTTCACACTCCTGCCATCAGGAAAGAGGTTCCGAAGCATTCGGGCTGCTACATCCAGACTATGCAACAGTTTTTTCCCGCAAGCCATCAGGCTCCTCAACACACAGAACTGAAATGGAACTTAAACACACTACCAACTGAACTCAACACACTCTCATCACTCTCTACTCATCTCATTCCACCACCACTTATTTATTATTTATTTACTTTTATCATTCTACATTTACTGCACTACACTGTTTACCTGCTGTTTTTTCACATTCCAATGCAATTGCACTGTTTACATGCTGGACATTTAAATGCACTATACTGTTTACATGCTGCTCTTTTTTACACCCTTAGCACACTTGACTGTACTGTACTGTAAAATAGTATACAGTAGGTTTACTGGTCGGCACTGTCTTGGGTTTTGTGTCCTGTCCTGTGTTACTTGTGTTGTCTGTCTACACTGTCTTTCTGTACTGTTTTTTGTCTGCACTGTTTGCACTTGGTTGCACTCGATGCACTTTACATAGCTTGTGTTGTTTGTAGCACCTTGGTTCTTGGAGGAACGTTATCTCGTTTCTACTGTGTACTGTGAACCACTGTGTATAGTAGAAATGACAATAAAAGCCACTTGACTTGACCAAAGGCCTATAAAGTTGCTGTAATCTAACCATTACTTAAAAAACCCTGTCTGGATCCAGGTGATTTAGCCAACTATAGACCAATATCTAATCTCCCCTTTATTTCTAAAATAATTGAAAAAGTAGTGTCAAAACAATTATGTGATCACCTTTATAGGAATAATTTGTATGAAGACTTTCAGTCAGGATTCAGAGCTCATCACAGTACAGAAACAGCACTGGTAAAAGTCACCAACGATCTTCTCCTGGATTCAGATAATGGACTTGTGTCCGTACTCGTCTTACTAGACCTTAGTGCCGCATTTGACACCATTGACCACAACATTTTATTACAGAGACTAGAACATGGATTTGGGATTAAAGGAACCACATTACATTGGTTTAAATCTTATCTGTCAGACAGATTCCAACTTGTTCATGTTAATGATGACTCTTCTTTATGCACCAAAGTTAGCTATGGAGTTCCACAGGGCTCTGTGTTAGGACCAATACTTTTCAATCTCTATATGTCACCTTTAGGCATAATTATTAGGAAACATTCCATAAACTTCCACAGCTATGCAGATGATACCCAGCTCTATTTATCTGTGAAACCAGAAGATACTAACCAATTAGTCAAACTTGAAGCATGTCTAAAAGACATAAAGACCTGGATGTCCTACAATTCCCTACTTCTGGGGTGTCCTAATAACTCTCTAAAAAGCCTTCAATTAATCCAAAATGCTGCAGCAAGAGTGCTGACTGGATGAGGAAAGAGAGATCTTATTTCACCTTCACTAGCTTCTCTCCATTGGCTTCCCATTAAATCTAGAATAGAATTTAAAACCCTGCTTCTTACATACAAAGCTCTGAATGGTCAGACTCCATCATATTTAAAAGATCTCATAGTTCTGTATCGCCCGATTAGACCACTTCGATCCCAGAATACAGGCCTACTTGTGGTTCCCAGAGTTTGCAAAAGTAGAACGGGAGGCAGAGCCTTTACCTATCAAGCTCCTCTCCTGTGGAACCAGCTTCCAATGCAAATTCGGGGGGCAGACACCCTCTCTACTTTTAAGACTAGGCTTAAAACTTTCCTTTTTCATAAAGCTTATAGTTAAAACTGCTCACTCAACCTGAACTAGCTCCTACTTAAGATGCTATTGGTTTAGAGTGTTGGGCGACTCCTGCAAGTGCAATGAGCTCCTCTCCTCTTTTTCTCTATACATTTATTTGTCACCACTTTATGCTATTAATTTTTGGTCCTACCAACCTGTATAATGCTTTGTTGTTGCTTTTTGTTGTTGTTTTGTTGTTGCTTTTCGTTGCTCTGTTCTTTTGTCCCTCCACTTTCCACTCACCCAAACTGGTCAAGGCAGGTACTACAATTAACATATAATGTTTAAGGTATATTCCTACATTTGTACCAAATACATTGGAATAAAATTGACCTGAACCAAAAGTTAGAAACATAGAAGAAAAACAAGTGTGCCAAGTGTTAACAGTTGGTTCCTGTGTTGTTTTGTGTGTCTGCAGACTGTCAGGTTGTCTAATCACAGAGGAAGTTTGTGCTTCTCTGGCCTCAGCTCTGAGCTCCAACCCCTCCCATCTGAGAGAACTGGACCTGAGCTACAATCATCCAGGAGACTCCGGAGTGAAGCTGCTGTCTCCTCTACTGGACGATCCACAGTGGAGACTGTACACTCTCAGGTATGTCAAGACTTGATGCAGCTTCAGTTGATGTCTGATGGAGGGGGAAGAGCTACAGTCATTTGCTCTGTCTCACCAGATTACAGGTCTCCACATTAGTGCTTTGAATTAAAGAGACATTGGAGAGTTTTTCTCATATTTATAACTTCTTTGTATGAAGCATGTTCTGCAAAGAATTGACTGTGGCACTGGCATGTAAAACCTCCACACAAAGGCAAATGACAGGCCAAAGTATGACTAGAAGAAAGGAAATATTTGTTTCTTACTACCATCCCAGGTTGTAGGCATCTGCTAAACACCAATCAGACATTTGTGTAAACTGGAACCACCAAAATACAAGCAGAGTCATTCGAGCCCTGTGATGCAGTGTGGAGAAGAACAACACAAATGAGTGTATGAGCACATTGATTGCTGCTGATGGCAGGTTCTGGAGGAAGCATGTTTGGACCCTTGATGACAGAATGGGACTAACAGGAGGTGCCTGGTGGTTCACTATCGATCAACTCCCCCCAGGAGGGCAGGAGGCCACCAATGCAGAGGACAAATTTCATTTTAAAGTGTATGTGAAAATGGACATGTTTCAACGATGATTTTATCATCATTCCTTTCAGGGTGGAGCCTGGTGGAGAACGATGGCTGAGACCAGTTCTGATGAAGTGTAAGTGTGTTTTTAATGAGATTGATGGAAACAAAGCAGCAACATTGAACCATCTTCAAACTGTCACATCACTCATTCACATCATCAAAGTGTCAAGAAATGAACAGATGATGGATTAATAACTGCAGCTGTTTGTGTCTTGTTGTCTCCATCAGATTTCTGTCAACTCACAATCGACACAAACACAGTGAACAGGAAACTACAACTGTCTGACAACAACAGGAAGGTGAAATACAGTATGTGGAGGACATTCAGTCATATCCTGATCATCCAGACAGATTTGTCTACTGGCCTCAACTGCTGTGTAGTAATGTTCTGACTGGTTGCTGTTACTGGGAGGTGGAGTGGAGCAGTAATGTGGAAATATCAGTGAGTTACAGAGGAATCAGAAAAGAAGAAGACAGAGAAGACTTTAGTTTTGGAAGAAACATCCAGTCTTGGAGTCTGGAGTGCTCTGGTAATACTTATATTGTTTAACAAAATAACAAAAGAACATTGATCCCTCCTCCTCCTCGTCCTCAGTCCCTAACAGAGTAGCAGTGTATGTGGACTGTCCTGCTGGGACTCTGTCCTTCTACAGAGTCTCCTCTGAGGAACTGATCCACCTCCACACCTTCAACACCACATTCACTGAACCTCTGTATCCTGGGTTCTTCAGTGTCTCTATCAAAATAAGCGCAGAACAAGCGAAGGATTAGGAAGTCAAATGAGTTTGTGCGCTACGAGGAGAGGAGGGACAGGTGGACAGACAGGACCGCGGGGACCTATGGGGCAGGTGCTGGAGTATCTGAGGAGGAGAGAGATAGTGAGCAATGGCATAAACTCAATATAGACTAGAACGAGAGTGAGATTCTTACTGTAGGTGGGTGGCGAGTGATGTCCCTCTAGAGAAGTCAGAGCACAGGTGAGGGATGGAGGAGAACTGGACAAAGGGCGGCTGAGAGACCAGGGGAAAAAAAGAACAGCAACAGAGCCAAAAAAACAAAATACAACAAAAATACAAAGTAGCAACTAAACAAAGTACCAACAAAAGGTGTCAGAGAAAACGAACCAGAAGTGAGTCTGTTGGGGCGACTTACTCCCTGTAATCGATTACGTAAATACGTAATATGCATCAAGCAGGGCTCCAAGCTAACGGTGTCCCGTCGCCTGGGGAGAGTAAAAATTGCACCTGGGACACAAACAATCGGGATGGGGGACAATTTGGGGACAATAAAGAAAATGAGGTCACAGTGCGGACATTTAGTTGTTAAAAGTGAACTAGAGCACGAGGAAATAAATCTTTGTGTTCTGACGTCACTGTTCTTCTCTCTGAGTCTGACAGGGGACGAGCTCAGACAAGTGTCCCTGTCTGCAGCAGAGACCGCGGTTAAACCTGCTGATTTTTTTTTTGCGTTTCATTTCTGGTATTTCCGGTACAAGTACTACGAAGGGTCAGAAATGACGCGTAAAGACTCAGGGGATTGTTGCATACTGAAAAATTACGAGATTTTCATATTTCACGTAGTTCATAAAATGTATTATTTGACACATAGTTCAAATATGACAAATATGTTTGAACAAAATGCATAATATCAGTAAAATATTATAGTATGTGAAATGGAGTATTTCCTTTGCTGATTAACACATCTCAGTATTTGAAATAGAAATAAAAGTATAAAGGGGAAAACTTGGTTAAAAGTTGTAATGTATTCATATTCATATTGAACAAACATTGTTCTACCGACATGTTTAAATTAAAATATAATGACAGGTAAACAATAACACAACATTTTATCGTGTTTTCCTTCTGATAAAGAACTTTCTGTTTAAGTTTACCTGAAACATTAAATGGATTCCTGCTTAAATTACAGAGAACTGTCACCATAGCAGTTTTAAAGCCATTTTAATGTACAGTTTTTGAATAAAGTAAAGTCCGCCCAGCATTTTAACTAACAATACACGATTTTTATTTTATTTATCTTAGTCATATTTTAACGATGTGACCGCAGTTTAGAAACAACGGCTCATTTTACCACAGGGAGCAGACACATCAGGTAAAGTCAAAGTTACTGCTTAACTTGACCGGACAACATCAGTCATCATTCGGGTTCCGGCGTAAAAACGCTCCGCAAATTAGCGATCTACAAGAAGAAATGAGGCAAACACATGTTAAACGATCAGAAATTCAAAGAAAAGCGCTGTGCTGGCAGTTTCCCATCCACCGTTATGTGTTCACCACAACAAGCTCGTTGGTTAATAACTAACTGCTATGAACACGTTAGTTCACATCCACCTAAAGCTGGAAGTCATAAAAAGATGGATGTACCACAGGTTCTGATGGACCCTGAGACAGTCACAGACAGGACCCTGTATCACCTGTAGCTGTGAGCAGAAAGTCCCCATCAGCAGACAGAGGACGGGGATCAGTCATAGGGACTGATTTCATGTCCATTCTTCTTACACTTCACACAGTTTCCATTTGATTAAGGAGACATCACTCAGTCTATGTGAGGACTTTGCTGTTGTAGACATGTTGAATAATTCCCCCTCAGTTGTACATTTATTGGGCTCAGATTAAGTCAGTCTAATCCAACAATCCTGCAGTAAATCCTCCTTCATGATGTACTTAATTAGGTGGACATAATAATAGAAACAGCTTCATGACACGCAGTTGCTGGCTATTTAATCATCCTAATATGGTTGGCTGGAAGTGGGCGGAGCAAGAGCGAGCGAGACTGCTGTCATCCGGAAGACGAGAAGTGTTTAGTCCAATCCTGTGGCCCATCGCTCGGACACGCCCACCCACACACCAAACACCCAGGAGCAGAAGATGTCAATTAAAATTTACCAGCAACACTAATGCTAATGCTAATAACCCCCGGGTATAATACATTTAATAATTTCATTCACAAAATGATAGAAAACAATTAAACGTTGATCGAGTTTGTCAGAATCTACAGTGATGGGTTCAAATGTCTCCTTCTGTCTAACTAATTTGAATTTACACTAATATTAAAGAGATTTGCACATCCACTTGAAAACTGAAGTGATTAACCAATTTACTAAATATCTGATGTTAACTTCTTCACTGAATAAATGTACTTAGTTACCTCCCAGCAGTGGAATAATTCGGACATAGTCTTTTCCTCCTCCCCACAAACACACGCCCAGTTTGTTCGTGTCAATGTTTAGTTTCACTTTTACCGAAGTGACGCAGAGTGTTTTCTTCATCCAAACGTCCGTCTGAAGGTAAAAAAACGGACTTTACTGTTTCACTCGTGAACATTAGTCGTTGTTGGTTTAGTTACAGTAGAAACTGTAGAAATCTGCTGTTGAATTGTTCACGTTTACAGACTCACAGCTTCAACTGTGAACTGCGAGCGAAGCAGACAAACAACCGCGATGTTGGGTTAATATCAGTAAAAGTAGAACGTAGTAAAAGTGGGAAAAGTCAGTAAAATCAGCAGAAGTGGAGTCAGATGATGGTCAGTGGGTGAAGACAGAGTCATTAGTTAATTATGTATTTCTAAATGTAAATAAGTTATATATTCGGAAAGTTGAGGACACTGCGTCACGGACATGGCCGCAGGACTTCTCTTCTCTGTGGTTTAGTTATTACTGCTACCGAGAGGCTTTATTCAAATAGTTCATGTTTCTTTAAAGCTTTACGCAAAATAAAGTTTTAATAACCTATGTGTCTGTTAATTGATTTAGAAGCTTTCTGTGGTTTTTAGACACATTCATCAGCTGTTGTAACTTCCGCTGTGGGAAGTAACTAAGTAGGTTTAATCCAATAAATTGGGCCACGTTAGTTCACATTTGATGTTACTTTACTTGGATATTCCCGTGTTCTGCTACTTTAAACTTTAACTCCAGTACATTTCAGGGGGAAATATTTTACTTTTTATTTACGTGTTTACATTTACTTTTCAGATTAAGATAAGAAGAAGCAATTAATGCACATAATACACAGGAGCTGGTTTAATTTTCATAAATACATTTTTCATTTACATTAAATCGTTTGGGAAATGCTTTTATCTGCTTGACAAAGCAGATAAATGTAAAGTCTTGTAAGCCATGTGACCTTTTTTATAAAGTGATGACATTTCTGTGATTGTTGCAGTGAAAACAAAAAGCAGTGTTTTATGGACGTGATATCCTGTCAGTATTCACTGCTGCTTTGTTGCTGAACTTTATCTTTAGACAAAGCTGCAGATTTGTTCCTCAGTTTATAAATGTAACTGTTGTGGTACAAATAAAACCTGCAGTGACTTTCAAAAGCCCTTAATAAAGCGTGATAGTAGAAAATACTCAGGTCTCTAAATTACTATTTATATACAGTCCTACTGCACTTCACTGTGAATACAGCCCACCCCCAATACCCCTTGGCCACATGTGTGTTACTGTGCGTCATTGTTCTGTGTCGGAACATCAAAGAGTAAAATCCCACGTGCTGTGTTCAAGGGTTTTTTTAACATTTTAAGATTGGAATTACAGGCATCACTGTAGGTAACATTGCGCACTGATTTTTACCGAGACCTGGCTCTCAGACAAAGTCCCAGAGGACGCCATTCAGCTACAGACTCACTCTGTTCACCGAGTGAGTCTGTAGCTGAACGGTCGCGTCCGGTAAGGCTAAAGGGGGAGGTGGGTGTGTGTTTGTCAACAACTCGTGGTGTGGAGACATACAGACGGTGGATGAACACTGTTCGCCAGATGTGGAGTTTCTACTGCTGAAGTGCCTCCTTATTATCTACCGAGGGAATTTACTGCTGTGTTTTTGGCCGCTGTTTACATCCCCCCGCGAGCTAACTCCACGGCAGCACTCAGCAAACTCCATGATGTCATCAGCGCGTTAGAAACGGCTCATCCTGACGCTGTTTTTATTGCTGCTGGCGACTTCAACCAGTGTAGTTTACGGACTGTATTCCCCAAATACCAGCAGCATGTGGACATTCCCACCCGTGATAAGAACACTCTGGACCATGTTTACAGCAACATCAATGGAGCTGTGTGAAGTCCCAGCTTGCTTTAAACGCTCCACCATTTTTCCGGCCCCAAAGAAACCCAAAATCACTGGATTTAGTGACTACAGACCCGTGGCTCTGACGTCTGTGGTCATGAAGTCATTTGAAAGACTGGTTTTGGCTTATCTGAAGGACATCACTGGACCCTTACTGGACCCCTTGCAGTTTGCTTACCGAACAAACCGGTCTGTGAACGATGCAGTGAACATGGGACTGCATTATGTTCTACAGCATCTGGACAGACCAGGGACTTATGTGAGGATCCTGTTTGTGGACTTCAGCTCTGCTTTTAACACCATTATCCCATCACTTCTCCAGCTCAAACTTACTCAGCTCTCCGTGCCCTCCTCTGTCTGTCAGTGGATCACCAGCTTCCTGACAGACAGACAGCAGCTAGTGAGGCTGGGTAAACTCTCATCCAGTACTCGCACCATCAGCACCGGTGCCCCTCAGGGCTGTGTTCTCTCCCCACTGCTCTTCTCCCTGTACACCAACGAATGCACCTCTAAACACCCCTCTGTCAAGCTCCTGAAGTTTGCGGACGACACCACACTGATAGGCCTCATCCAGGACGGTGACGAGTCGGCTTACAGACTGGAGGTGGAACAGCTGGCCGTCTGGTGCGGCCTTAACAACCTGGAGCTCAACACGCTCAAGACAATGGAGATGATCGTAGACTTCAGGAGAACCCCTCCTGCTCTCCCCCCACTCACCATCATGGACAGCACTGTGACTGCAGTGGAGTCATTCAGATTTCTGGGCACCACAATCTCCCAGGACCTGAAGTGGGACATACACATTGACTCCATTGTGAAAAAGGCCCAGCAGAGGTTGTACTTTCTTCGCCATCTGAAGAAGTTCAACCTCCCACAGGAGCTGCTGAAACAGTTTTACTCTGTAATCATAGAATCCATCCTCTGCACTGCTATATCTGTTTGGTTCAGCTCAGCTACCCAGTCTGATCTCAGAAGACTACGGAGAGTAGTCCGGACTGCTGAGCGAATCATTGGTATAGCCCTCCCCAGTCTCCAAGAACTGTACTTATCCAGAGTGAGGAAAAAGGCAAAGAAGATCACTCTGGACCCCTCACATCCAGCACACTCCCTGTTTGAAGTGTTGCCTTCTGGTCGACGCTACAGAGCCCTGAGTACCACAACGACCAGACACAGGAACAGTTTCTTCCCTCAGGCAATCACCCTCATGAACACTTGACCATCACAGAACACATAACACTATTGCACATAAGCTAATTAAAACTCATACTTTACTTTCATGTTGCACACATAACTACTGTATTCACATTTGTCAATTTTACATTTTGTTTAGCTTTTTGCATTTATCTTTATATTGTATATTATTCCTTTATTCTTATTATTTGTTCTTGTATTGTCACTGTCATTCTGTTGCACTGTGAAGCTTTGTCATCAAAACTAATTCCTAGTATGTGTAAACATGCCTGGCAATAAAGTTCTTTCTGATTCTGATTCTGATTCAACATACGTGGTGCATACAGGGCTGCACCCCACCCCCACTTTGGACACTCAGACCACATCTCTTTGTTCCTGTACCCTGCTTACAGACAAAGACTGAAACAAACACACCCTGGCACCAAACAGGTTAAACTCTAGACCCCAGAGACTGAGACCACCTTGCAGGACTGTTTTGCTCTGACAGACTGGGATGTGTTTAAAGCTGCAGCCACTCTGGAGGACTCTTCCATCAGTGTACAGGATTATGCTGAGCATGTGACTGGGTACATCAGCACTTGTGTTGATAACATCGTGCTACTATCGACCACCTGCAGTATGCCTACCGGCCCAACAGGTCCACCTCGGATGCCATTGCTGCTGCCATCCACTACTCCCTCTCTCATCTGGAAAATAAGGACTCATACCTTAGGATACTTTTCATAGACTACAGCTCCGCCTTCAACACGGTCATCACCCACAAACTCACCCACAAACTGTCCACACTTGGTCTGCACCCCACCCTCTGTGAATGGCTCCTAGACTTCCTGACTGGCAGACCTCAGTCTGTCAGGATTGGTAACAGGACTTCAGCCAGACTCATCACAAACATTGGCACTCCGCAGGGTTGTGTACTCAGCCCCATCCTCTACATCCTGTTCACCTATGACTGTGTCGCCTCCCACAAGGACAACATCATCCTGAAGTTCGCGGACGACACCGCAGTGATTGGCGGTGACGAGGCAGCCTACAGGAGGGAGGTGGCCAGTCTGGTGTCATGGTGCAGAGACAACAACCTCACCCTCAACACGGACAAGACGAAGGAGATGATAATGGACATAAGAAAGGAGAGGAGAACGCATCAGCCACTGTTCATCCGGGAGCTTGAAGTGGACAGGGTGAGCAGCTTTAAATACCTGGGTGTCCACATCAGTGAGGACCTCACTTGGACACCTCACGTCACACAGCTGGTCAAGAAGGCCCAACAGCGGCTGTATTTTCTGAGGAGGCTGAGGAAGTTTGGCATGTCGCCCAAGATCCTCAGCAACTTCTACAGCTGCGTCATTGAGAGTGTCCTGACCAACTGCATCACTGTGTGGTACAGCAGCACTACTGTCATGGACCAAACGCCTGCAGAGAGTGAAGACTGTGCAGAAGATCACCAGGACTCCACTGCCCTCTCTGCAGAGCATCTACCACCGCAGAGTCCACAGGAGAGCTGCTTCCACCCTCAAAGACCCCTCTCACCCCCAGCACGGACTGTTCACACTTCTACCCTCAGGACGGAGGTACAGAAGTGTGAAATGCAGAACCTCGAGACTGAAGAACTCTTTCTTCCCCTCTGCCATCAGACTCCTAAACAGCTGACAGGAGTTTGCAACCATGAACATAACATAACATAACATAACTGTTACACGGACACAACTGATACATGGACACAACTGCTCACGAATCACACAAATTGTTTTTGAATTGCACTACCTCACCTTATTGCTCTTATTTGTTTGCTCTTATTTTATTACTTTTTTATTTTATTTGTGTTTTATTTTATTTCTATTTTTTGTAAATTCTCATCTTACTTACTGTGTGACATTCAGAGTGGAGGGCAAAGTCAGAATTTCATTGTACAGGGAAACATGCGTTCTATCTGTGCATATGACAATAAACACTTTGAATCTTTGAATCTTTGAATTGAATCTAGGAGGGTAGGAGTGTAACAAGAAAGAACAAAACAAAGCTGTTCCCTTCATGTTCTCCAAAAGTCTGGATTCCAAATTTGCATTTAATTATATAATCACCACTGTTGAACAAAATCACAATAATGGCAGCATAAAACCAACCTGAATTCAAATCAAAAGTTTCATCATTTATTTTGCTCATTCACTTGTGATATCAATGATTTGGCAGCAGATGTCGCCATATTTAACTCAAATGCTTCGAAACACTAAACCATTTTCAACACAATGTCCTAATATTGATTCAGAGCTTCAGAAAGCTTCAGTTTCTCCACCAATAGTGTTGACTAGTGCTATTTACAAGATATACAGAGAATACAGCAGCTATAGCACTAGGCCCAACAATTCAATAATTTATGTATCAATAATCCACAAAAAATGCACAAAAATGTTCAAGAGGGTTTGGAGGCCGAGGACCTAGTACATGTGCTGCTGCCAGAGAAGCCAGTCCAGCTGGTGAGAACTTTTCAAACCCACTGAGCTACCAGGCCGCCGGTGTCCTTTAACAGGAGCTGCCCTCCTCCTGTGTCACCAGACCAGCTGGAAAACAGCTGAAAAACATGTTTTCTCATAAATCCACAATGTAACTGTATTTGTCTCGTCTTTGACTTTTAATACATTACACGTTAAAATGTGTCGTTATAGTAGTTTAACAGAAGATCAACATTTAACGTTAACAATCTGTCTTGTAATGAATCAAATAAAAGTGAGATTTGTAATATAACAAAGTTATACAGGCTATAGATTAAACATAAGCTGCAGATAAACCAGCAGATAGAAGCAAACGTAGAACATCTGACTGGGACCCAGAATGGTTAAAGAACCTCAAACACAGCCCATGTTGACCTCACAGGTTTCAAACAAAGTTTTAAAGAATTTAGTCACCAAAGAAAAATCTTCACTTTCATTAGGTGTAAACAGAATCAGGAACCGGGGACAAGGAGAACATTTGCGAGTCTGTATGAGAACATTAATAAATGGGTCCCATATGGGAGAATTTGTAGAGATTTATGCATCCAGAAAAAATAAGTGCAAATAAGTTATTTTTCATGATGAGAAAATAAGCAGTTTGTTTCAATATGCTGAGGATTTCAAATTGCAGTTTGCACCAACTTCTGAGTTTCTAATAGTTTTATTTGATACATTTCATTATGTGAATTTTATCTTTTTATTAGTTTGTTTTGTTTTGTTTGTTCTTAGTTCTTCTATTATAAAGTAATTGTTTTTGCTTGACCTCCAGTGTTTTTATTTATTTATTACCTAAACCAGAATGGTAATAAGGAATTAACATTTCTAATTTTATATCGTCTATCGTAGGAGGTTTGAATCCTTCAATTTTTTTTATATATTCTTCATCTATGTGTTACAAATTAAGATGGGAAAACAGTGATATTTCATTAAAGAACAAATATATTTAGATTATAAACCTTTGATATAATCTCAAACTTATTCTAATGGCAGCATGAAACATGTCCAAGTGAAAGTAACATTAACGTTATATTTACATCCACAGCTTCTGATGTTCCGTTTTTATAAATGTAGCATGTTGACTGCATCTTCTCATAGTTTCTCTTAGCTGTTTTGTTGCTGTTTTGTATTAATACCAATGGAGTAATTAGATAATATAGCTGACAGAAACAGAACCTTAATGAATGTGAGATGTTTCCTATTAACAGTAAAGTGGGAGGTCACTTTGGGAGGGAGGGGATATCACTGTTTTAGTAACCAGGAGCCACATTGTGTTATTCTATCGTGCACTAAACAAGACATTACATTAAAACAGTCATTAAATAATGTACAGTTACTTATTAAGTCGTGTTTTCATTGAGAAATTAGGCTGTGAACAAATATTTGTTATTGAACAGTAGCTGTAGTTTATGATATGAACACTGCTATTAATAATCAGTAATAAGTAGTGAGTTCAGTTGGTTAGTTTCTCCCAGTTGTAATTATAGTTCTGTAACTAAAACCTTATTTACAGTAAATGTGTCACCAGCACACACATCATGAGGAGTTTAGCTTCCTGCCTCCATCTAGTGACTGATGGTAGAAGTGGAGAAGCTGATGGCAGCTTCCTCTGACTGCATTCAGCTGCCACTGATCTGAAGAAGAGAAGAAGGAGAAATGATGAAGAGGAGGATCGATGAAGCCAGTAGATCAGATTAGTTTTAATCCTTTCTATCAGTGCATGGACTTACACTGCATTTCCATTGGAAATAAACAGATGCTGTCGATGACCAAGGAAGATATTGTCCATAGTGTGGATGCTCTGTCTCACATCACCCATTCTGCATGACCACCACTGGCTCCCCATCCCCCACCTCATCCAATTCAAGATTTGATATGAACAAATAGTAGTAGAGAGTAGTAATGGCAGCATCCGGTAAAGACTGGCAGCAGGACCACTGTGAATGGTCTAAAGAGGGATCAGGAACTCAGTCTCAATGATTTTCTAACTTCAGTGACTAAAAATAAAAAAACTCTCTCTCTCTTTCTCTGCTGGTGTTCTCTTTGTACCCGTGTCTATGTGGTGCCCAGGTCTTCTGAACTTGACTTTGAACCCTGATGTGAGTCATCGGAGACTCACTGAAGAGTCATCAGTTCATGGATCCACTGTTGTACCGTTTATTACCACCGTTGGACACCGTTGGACCAGGAGGGTAAGTCACCTTCAATCCCTTTATAGTTTCTGCAGCAATACGAAACATTTAAGGAACAAACTCATCCTGAATAGCAGCATCAAGACTCCACTTTAAAACTATTCATAGTTCAGTAGAAAAGTGTCATCCAACATGTGATAGGACAGAAAAGACGTGACGTTGACAGTGTGGATTTCAGGCTGAAACAAGCTCTGTGTTGCTCAGCTGTGTTTGGATGTGGGATCCTTCCTGATCCAAACTGGTCATATTTAGATCTTAACTCTACAGAGTGTCAATATGTACACAGTGGTTTTTCTGCCAAATCCTTTCAGGATTCAGTTAAACATGTTCATAGTAGTTAATGATCAGTCAACAAGCTGCTGTGGTGGATGGTGGATGAGAGATCAGGGGAAAGAGCTGATGTTATTTTCAACGTGTGCTGATGAACAATTCTTGTTGTTTTTTTCTTCATGTTCTGAGCTGATGCACACACAGTAAAAATTAACTGATGTTTTTTTTTAATGGGTGGTTGGGCACAGACATCAGCCAATGCTGATGAATTAGAAATATAAATTGATTAAAACTACAGACACTTAGTCCACTGATTGTGCAGAGTTGTTGCTGAACTTTGTGTCCAATCAAGTAGTAACACAGTAGTTAACACAAAGCTCTAATGTAGGAGCTCATGTATTCAAAGCTACCTGGACTTCATTATATTTATATAAAATCAATTTTGTATTTATTTATTTATTTTAATAAAGACACAAACAAATGCTCTAAATCATTTAGAGGAAAGAAAGTTCATTTATTTGTTCTTGTTGAAAGTTTCTAGATTTTCCACCAGTTTCTTTGACTGAAGACTAAAAAATGAATTTTCCTCTCTGTTGGTCTCCTCTATTTACTAGGATCTATGGGGGACCAGACTCTGCTGGACCTGAACCAGAACCCAGCTGTGTCTCCTTTAAGAGTGACGTCTCAAATAATCGTCAAATTAATTTTAACAGACGACCCCCTGCTGCAAAGAGGTGAGCTGTTTGTGTTAATCAGTGTTTTAGTTTTAGTCCAGTTTTTATAGAGAAAATAATCTGAAATCGTTCAGTGAAGAAATGTACTTTTATTGATTTGTTCTTGTTGAAAGTTTCTAGATTTTCCACCAGTTTCTTTGACTGAAGACTAAAAAGTGAATTTTCCTCTCTGTTGGTCTCCTCTATTTACCAGGATCTGTGTGAGACCAGACTCTGCTCGTTCTCGACCTGAACCCAGCTGTGTCTCCTTTAAGAGTGATGGGTCAAATATTTGGCGAATTAATTTTAAAAGACAACAATCCTCTGATGGAAAAAGGTAAAATGTGATGTCAGTGACCTCACAAAGATAGAAACATGTCCTTGATAACAGCTGGACTGTAATCAGCTGGGACCCACTGCAGGATGTGGGTTCAGTGGAAACTGACTTTAACAGTGAGTGTGTTACTGGGTTGCTAAGTTACATGGAAGTTGTAAATCTTTCCCTTGATGCTCTCCAAAAGTCTGGATTCCAAACTTGCAATTAAGTGTATAATTTATTACTGGAACTAAGGGACAATGATACAGAAGTGAAGCACTTTTACTCTGCGTGAACCAAGGCCAAAACAGCAAACCACTGAATCTGTTCCTTGAAGAAAGTTCTGCTAATTCCTAAGATGAAACAAACTAAAATAACTGGGCTAAACCTCCCTAAGGAGAAAAACAAGAGAAAACCATGGAAAGAACATGGCAGTTCACTCCTACAGCATCATTGCCCTGTAGGAGCCTCTTTCTGTACTTGACTAGCAAGTGGAGCAGCTTCAGTGCTGTTGGGCTGATGAGGAAATAGGGAGCTGGTGTGTGAAGGGAATTGGAAGGTGGGGGTAACTGCAGGACAGGTGGGCATGGCATCGTCTACAAGTGTTACTGACAGATAGAAAAGCTGGGCAGGAATTAATGAACTGATTATCAAAGGGAATTGGTGAACAGGTGGTGATGACTTTCTTAGAAAAGTCCAGCAGCCCATTTTGGAGCACGTGATTGTTGGGGTTTTTAACTCCCTGGTATTTCTGTTAGCTCGTTTTTAAGCCTCCACTTCCCAAGACATGTTTGATACTTCATTAGGTACCTGTACAATCTATTATCAGTTTTTAAATGTAATCTGTCAGAAAGGTCAGTGTGGGTGCAGTTAGATGTATGAGAGTGGAGGGGATTGGACCTAGAGGACTGGTGGAAGGATGGTTTGAGTGCAGAGTGGATGTGTCTGTGTGGAAAATCATGTGATGTGCTGTTTGATGAATGGAGTTTTCTCCATCTAGTGGGAAGAACTGTGAGCTAATGGCTGCCACCTTGTTAGAGGACAGGCTGACAAATTCATCAGCAGTGAGAAGGTAGAAAATGGAGAATAGTTTACTGCAGAGTTCTGCTGCTTTGTGTCCAAACCAAAATAGATCTAATGTCATCAACACCAATCAGTTGTGTATTAATATGGTTCAGGTGTGTAGCAAACCATCTGCTACCTGTTACCCAACTGTTGACTTCACATTTTGACTAGAGTGTCTTTTCTTTGTCAGTCTACGAAATACGACGAAATACTTCCTAACAAGATCTGTAAGGGCAGAAAACCTTCCCTCCCTGCCTGTATAACTATCTGCAAGCCTATGTGTCCGTTCCACGCTCTTCCCCTGCCAGAGTGTCACAGACATTGGGGTAAACGGAGGCTTATGAGTCAAACTCAAGACTCTGCTCTTAGCTTTGTCAGCTAGTCCTCACTCCTTCTGACCTGGAAAAGAGGCAGATGATCATGGTCTCTTAACCTGGCACTCTCTGGAACCAAAGTACCAATGGATTCCACCTGTTGTTCTGGATTTTTTAACATATGGTTTGCTTGTGTATGATGCTGAAATATGCAACGCTTACTTACTTCTGACCATAGAACTAGAGATGAGGTCATTGAAAGTGTCTTTTGTGTCTTAAGATGGTGTGTGAATACAGTGTATTGTCTTTAGGTGGCTCTCTCCACTCATACTTACATTAGTCCCTACTATAACATATTTCAATTATTACCTCATCTAAACCAACAACCTGTCTGCTAGACCCTATTCCAACTAAGCTGCTCAAGGAAGCTTTACCCTTAATAGATACGTTCATATTAGATATCATCAATCTATCTTTAGAAACAGGCTATGTACCACAGGCCTATAAGGTAGCTGTAATTAAACCATTACTTAAAAAACCCTGTCTTGACCCAGGTGTTTTAGCCAATTACAGACCAATATCTAATCTCCCCTTTATTTCTAAAATAATTGAAAAAGTAGTCGCAAAACAATTATGTGATCACCTTCATAGGAATAATTTGTATGAAGAGTTTCAGTCAGGATTTAGAGTTCATCATAGTACAGAAACAGCACTGGTAAAAGTCACCAACGATCTTCTCATGGCCTCAGATACTGGACTCATCTCTATACTTGTTCTGTTAGATCTTAGTGCTGCATTTGATACCATTGATCATAACATTTTATTACAGAGACTGGAACATGAAATTGGAATTACAGGAACTGCACTAGGTTGGTTTAAATCTTATCTGATATATTTCAATTTGTTCATGTTAATGATGAATCCTCCATGCACACAAAGGTTAGCTATGGAGTTCCACAAGGCTCTGTGTTAGGACCAATACTTTTTACTTTATATATGTCTCCTTTAGGCAACATTATTAGAAAACACTCCATAAATTTCCACTGTTATGCTGATGATATCCAGCTATATTTATCTATGGAACCAGATGAAAATAATCAGTTAATAAAGCTTCAAGCCTACAAGACATAAAGGCCTGGATGTCCCACAATTTTTTACTTTTAAACTCAGACAAAACTGAAGTCATAGTATTTGGGCCCAAAAATATCAGAGATATGATGTCCAACCATATTGTTACCCTAGATGGCATAAGTCTGGCCTCCAGTACTACTGCAAGGAACCTTGGAGTTATTTTTGATCAGGATCTGTCCTTTAAGTCACATATAAAACAAATCTCTAGAACAGCCTTCTTCCACCTACGAAACATTGCCAAAATTAGGAGCATACTGTCTCAAAGTGATGCCGAAAAACTGGTCCATGCATTTGTTACTTCTAGGTTGGACTACTGTAATTCCCTACTTTCAGGATGCCCCAGTAACTCCCTAAAGAGCCTGCAATTAATCCAAAATGCTGCAGCAAGAGTGCTGACTGGAACTAGCAAGAGAGATCATATTTCACCTTCACTAGCTTCTCTCCATTGGCTTCCCATTAAAATTAGAATAGAATTTAAAACCCTGCTTCTTACATATAAAGCTCTGAATGGTCAGGCTCCATCATATATAGAAGATCTCATAGCACCATATCATCCCAGTAGACCACTTCGCTCTCAGAATTCAGGCCTACTTGTGGTTCCCAGAATTTCCAAAGGTAGAATGGGAGGTAGAGCCTTTAGCTATCAAGCTCCTCTCTTGTGGAACCAGCTCCCAGTTCAGATTCGGGAAGCAGACACCCTCTCTACTTTTAAGTCTATGCTTAAAACCTTCCTCTTTAATAAAGCATATAGTTAGTTATAGTTATGCTGCCATAGGCTTAGACTGCTGGGGGACCCACCCCCCAATGCACTGAGCTCCTTTCCTCCTCTTGACCATCTCTCCTCTCCTCTCACCCCGCAATTGTCACCACTGTATGTCATTAACTCTGTGTGTTCTCTCCCGTAGTTGTCTTTGTCCTCCTCTGTCCCCCTCTCTCTGTCCCTTTCTGCAGGTGTCCCCCGGCTTTGAAGCTGTGTGTCTTCCAGCGTGCAGCTACTGGTCCTACCAATCTGCCCGATGTTTTGTTGTTGCTTTTTGTTGCTCTGTTCTTTTCTCTCTCCCCTTTCCACTCACCCCAACCGGTCGAGGCAGATGGCCGTCTACCCTGAGCCTGGTTCTGCTGGAGGTTTCTTCCGTTAAAGGGAGTTTTTCCTCTCCACTGTTGCCTATGGCTTGCTCCATGTTGCAATTTTAGTTGCAATTGCATGTTGCATTAAAACAGCAACTTTGAAAAAATAAAGTTTCAAGTCCACTAAATATGTTGTATTTATGCTGACTTTATTAAGTCAGCATAAATCAGAGAGAGATTCAGACATGATGGTTTGTTTTTAGTGTTTAGTTTTACTCTCAGTAATCAAGAGCTCGTGGTGCAGAGTACATCATGTTTTAACTCCCTTTCCATAAAGGACAAATGAGGCTTAAAGGCTGTGGCTGTACATTCAGCCGAATGAATGATGAATGATTTTTTGTAGATGTTTTTACAGGCCAATGGGACTTTGTAACACCTTTCTGATGGCAGCAGTGTGGAGGAACTATGTAGGGGATGCGAGGGGTCCTTAATAATCTGGGTGGCTTTCTTCTCCACCGATCGGCTATAAAGTCCAGATAGAGGAGTCTGTAGTGATCCAGTTATCCTGCTGGTCTGATTAATCATGTGGGAAAGTTTGTTTCTGTGTTTAACGGTAAGACAGTTATTCTAAGTTGTAATACTGAAAATGAGAATGGATTCGATGAGTGATCTGTAAACCAAACTTAAAATGTCCTTGCTGACTTGAATGACCCTTATCTTCCTCAGCAGGTGGAGGCGCTGTTGTGCTTTTTTGGACACAGTCAATATGTTGTGTGAAGGACAAGCACGTGTCAATCTCTACCTTTGGTACTTAAAAGATTGTACTTGCTCCACCAACTGACTAAATATTCAGTGGTTGGTTTAGCAACGCTGAATTTTTTCCTCTAACCCCAAAACACATTTCTTTTGTTTTTTTTAATATTCAGCTCCAATGAGTTCTCAGCAAGTATCTGAGCCATCCTGTCGCCTTCCTGCTGGTATAGAGACAGAGTATGGGTGTCAGTCACGTGAGCCACCAGGGCCATGTCGTCTGCATACTTTAGAAGTTTAATTCCTCCCCTGTTGCAACAGATGCTGTTTGTGTAGACAGAGAAGATCATAGGAGACAAAACACAGTCCTGAGGCCGTCCTCAGGACTTTAAACCAATGTACTGGATTTAAAACCATGAAAACGCACATGTTGGGGCCTGTCCTGTCAGAAGTCCTCTATCCATAAAATCAGTGTGTGGTGTGCATGAAGATTCGAGAGACAATAGATTGTCCATCTGTACAGTGTTAAAAGTGGAGGAAAAGTCCATAAATAAAACTTTGGTTTGTGGACGTGCAGAATCCAGCTGTTTGGTAACGGTATCTAGAAGTGAGAGACATGCATCCTCTACACCACGCCTCACCCTATAGGCGAACTGAAGTGGGTCCAGTTTGTCTTGCAGCATATTTGACAGCTGCTGACACACCCTCGGTCACCCCTCTTTCCATACATTTGCAGAGCACCAATGTCAAAGCCTTAACTTAGTCCTTAACTTAGAAGTCCTTGTCTTCTTAGGGATTGGAATTATTATGATTCCTTCCTCTGTTTTGGTACACAGCTGGAATCCAGAAGGTGCTGAAAGAGCCTGGTAAGAACCCCACCCAGCTGAGCGGAGCATTATTAAAGCACTCTGCCTCTGAGCCCTTCCGATCCTGCAGCATTGTTGGAGTTAACTTTGCCTAAGATGGATGTGACAAGTTGTTTGCTCATAGTGAGGGCTTGGATGGAGGAGCTAGGGGTTACAGAGGCCCAAGTATGAGGTCTGCTTTGGCTATTGAACCTTGTGAAGTGATTATTTAACTGCTCTGTGAAGGAGGCAGGATATCTGGGCA